>NC_134145.1:60289677-60593306 GCF_033958435.1 Carettochelys insculpta | reverse complement strand
GTACAGACATGCCTGCCAGCAGGTGGGGGCAAAGGGGGAATCGCCTCAGGGCTTGATGATCCAGAAGGGCGCTGCTGCTGTGGTGGTGTCCAGAGCTTCAGGCCTTTTAAATTGCCTCTGGAGCACGGTGCCGGGCTCTGCAGAGCCCCGGGTGGTGCGCTCCAGGCAGGGCTAAGGGGAATGGCGGCGGTCCAGGCAGTGCTAAGGGTTGGCTGCCCTGGCCCCGCCCCTTCCACTTGAGGCCCCGCCCCTTCCAGGAGCACGGAGCCAGCCACCCAACCAGTGTTCCCTGCCTGGGCAGCCACCCAGGGCAGATGCCAGTGCTGCCCAGCTAGCAGAGCACCTACAGTGGGCAACAGTGCCTTGAAGCACGTAACGATTAATTCGGCCCACGAATGGAAAGAACGAGAGGAAACGCTCCCTCCCCACCTTCTCACCCAGGTGCCTCGCGAGGCTGCCGGCTCACCTGCATGCAGAAAATACGCATCAGTAATTCTCACACAGCATGCGCTTCTTATCGGTCAGGTGAGATGGAACTGACCTCTGCGCTAGTGGTTACAATGGAGAACTCAGTATTCATCGCAGACAGCTGGCAGGGAAGTTGCAAATGGAAACGCAGCTCGCTGAGCAAACCAGCTGTAGTTTGGAATAGCAAATATGTTCCAGAAAGGAGAGCTCCCAGGCCAGAAAAAGGGTGAAATCCAGCCACTGAATTATTTGCTCTGAATTATTCACTTCACCTCAGGCCAGAAGCTGATTTGAGATCTCCCTACACCACATAGTTCACCAAGTAAACTGCGTGAAACCTGTGGCTTTCTCTGCTCCTTCACAATATCCTTGCCAAAGTGCATTTCGCACTGTGCTGGGGATGCTAAGGCTGAGGTCAGTTGTGACCATGAGAGTTTTGCTTGGGGGATGAAATGTGCACCTCTCTAGTCTGAAGGTTTTCCTGCTTCTCTCTTTCTGGGACGACACGTCTTCTGGAAGGTGTTTGGATTATAACAGAAACCACAGGCAGGCCTGGTCACACGCGATGTCTCTGTTACGAGTCAGGTTTCAGTAGCCCAAGGGAAAATATTCATTTCTCACCTTCAGCAAACACGGATGCAGCTCCGCAGAAGATCACATTCTGGAAGACGTCATCCAGATGCCCCAAGAGACCTTGCTTATGGATTGAAATATCTCCCCCACCCCCGGCCCTCTGACTGCACATCCGTAGTTGTCTCTTACCACGCCACACTGGACCCCTTCCAAGATCTCCTCAAACTAACTCCCATACTCGATGGGGATTTCATCCTGAAAGAAAGGTACCCTGAACCAGTGGTCCCTGTAGGAAGAGGGCATGGGTGGCCTCCCAGGAGAAATTCTGTTGGTGTTGCAGGTCCTCACATGCTTTGCCTGTCGATAGTTTTTTCTATCTATAAACTTTACCTATAGATAGAAAAAAATTAGGCAGAATGCAGTCCCAAACCTCCTCTTCTGGCCTTCAAATTACTGCACAACAAATCCGAGCTCGTCAGCAGATGCAAACCCCCCAGACCATCTCAAAGCGGTATCAGACTCTGCCAGAACAACTGATACGTAACCTGTAGGCATCTCTCCACTGCAGAACTTCACATTCTTTTTTGGTGAAGAACTTTTTAATTCCTAAATACCAACACCCCTTTCAGGTTCCTGAGGTCCTACGCAGACCCTTCGATGTGTGGTGTGCTTTGTCCAGGGCACCACTGCCCCAGTAACACCAATGAGGGTGAAACTAGAGAATGACAAGTGAACTCTTGAATGCATTCACTTAGGGAAATGATAACGGATAAAACCCCTGTCGTCACCTGTGGGGGAGCGCTTTTCACGAGGCGACCTCGACCCTCTCATCTCTAAAGGAAACCTGCTCAACGCCTTCAGAAGGTGAATGGGGGAATGTGATAACTGTGCTAGACAGTAAAAATCATGGGCTGAGTAGAGCTGCTGGCTCATTACAACAGCTTTTTCCTCCCATGGCTGGAGAGAGAGAAACTAGCCACTTCACCACGAGTATGCTAAACAGTAGGTTGTGCCTTGCGTTTACCTGTGGCAGTTGGAGTACCTTTGCCAGGCCTGAAGAAGAGCTCTAAGGGTATGTTTAGTCTACATGGAAGATCGACCTAGTCAGGGTTGACATTCCGGAGTTGGATTTCATGCACCTGGTGGAGACGTATCCTCATCGTTTTGGATGGGTAGTTGGGATTGTTTTTTCCAGCGTGCGTTACTTTGCATTTGCATACATGAAAAATTAATTTGCCATTTTGTTGCCCAATCTTGTGGGCAGCTTTCCCACCCCACCCTCCTGGGAAAGAGGCAATGGCTGCTGTTTCTGCGTCTCTGTAGCCTCGTCAAGCCTTGATGAGACTGCCAGAGAGGCGCCCTGATTGTTCATCACCTGAGAACAGCCATGGTCGTGCCGCAGGAGCATGAATTGGCTTTGCATGTTCCCAGGGCCCCTTTGGGTAGCGCCCAATGAATTCCTATGTTTTCCCAAACAGCTGCAACCCACCATGTGACAGTGTCTGGGTATCATGGTGGTTTGCAGCTGCATGGTCACCTAGGACCTCCAAGAGAAAGGGGTGGTTGTGCTGGGGAGTGGGGACCTTCTCTGCTTATGAAAGCTGTCGGGAGTGGGAGGTGAGTCTGCAGTTTCCAGCCCTGCTCGGCATTTAGAGTCTCGACAATGGGAACGCCGTCTCCTGGCCCCACGCGCCAGACCCCATCCCCAGTCGCTCACAACACAGCTCCTGCTCAGAACTGGGTTGTGTTTCTCTTGTCCTCCCCAAAACGAGCTAGGGACTGGGGGTCCTTGAGCCACACCTGGGACTCTCGGCTTCCCATGAGGCTAGAACTGTTGCCTCTGTAATGGCAGAAAATGGGGACTAGTGGTTCTAGCACAGCAGTAAGAGTCCAGAGACTCCAGGCTTTTTCCTGTCTCTGCCACAGGCCTCCTTGGGCAGGGCACAATTTTTTCCGAGTTGTATATGCCCAGGGCTCAGCACAGCCCAGGCCTCTTATTTGGCCTCAGATAATGTCTCCTCCTCCATTCTGGTCATCTTTGTTCCCCTTATCACTGGGGCTTGTTCACTCCCCTGGCCACACATCAGCTGCCTCTAGAACTTGTCGGAACAGCTGCAAAGTGAGACATTCCCACGTGATTTTCAGAACAAAAGCAGCACACCCAGTGGGAAGAGCCGCTGGCTGAGAGTCTCAGGGTCTGTTCCCAGCTCTGCCTGTAGTCTTCGACATGAACATTTATCGCACGGTGCCTCAGTTTCCCCGCTAGCCTTTATTTTCTTGTCCACTTAGATTGTGAGCTCCTTGAGGCGTGGCCTGCCTGGCTCTGGGTTTGCACAGTGGAGGACGATGGGGCAGTGATCTCAGCTGGGGTGTCTAGGGTCTGCTGTAATACACATGGTAAGGATGAAAACTGGGAAACCGCTTGCATTTCTTTCCAGTGTGCAGTAGAATGGCGCAGCCGCAAGAACAGAGCTGGATTTTTCTACTGCAGGGCTACGTGTGCAGGGCGGATGCCCCAGCTGCTGGGAGCACCTGGCACCGGTACGAGCCCAGTCACAAGGTCACCTGCTGGATGGCACACCATTAGTGGCAGACATTCCTGCAGAAGAGAGATTGCTCTGGGCTTAGCAGCAGCAGTGAGGTATTATGGCAAGCTGTAACAAATGGGCCTGAAAGAGATACATGTGTAATTGCTAGCTACCTGCCATAGATTTCCATTCTGTCTGTCTGTCTGAGTCGAGCAGCCCTGCATGCCTCTCTGCACAGTATGCTCATCTGTCTCCTTCCTTCCACTCCCTTGTAAATGCCACATGTCTTCCAGCCTCAGACCTCACTGCACCTGTTTCCACTGGCCCCACGGTGGCCACGGACAGCACAGGATGGCCCCTGCTGTTGTGCTTTTGTCTTTCAGATGGAGAAGTGTTCCAGGGTTCCAACTTCACCCACTGGTTGTCAATTTCCCATATCTTCCCAGCCTGGGGAGAGGTCTTCTTTTATTTCCCTTCTCATCCATGTTCCTCTGCAGCCAACCTTGTCCGTGATACCTGGGCCAGGTGTGGTCAAAGGCCTTCGTGTACAGGTTTGCAGCCTGATTCCTACTCTCCGGATCATCCCCATGTCGTGGTGAGCGGACTTGTGTGTTCCAATGGACCCAAGAGTGAGGCTGTAAGCAGCCTTGTGCTCCCAGCGGGGACACCCATGGTGGCAAGATCAAGGGGAAGAGTCCAGACAAAGAATGACCTTAAAAGACCTTAACGGCAGAACAGGCGTAGGACAACAAAGGTAATGGTGTAACGGCCGTGAAGGCAGATGAAGGCTGCAGCAGACAGGAGACTCCCGGTTGTCATGCATTCCTTGCCATTGGCCATGAGTTTTCGGTCCATCAAGAACCATGTGGTGGCTGCAGTGCAAGAGTCCCACCACGTTAAAACAAGTCACGCCACAAGCGTCTTCCTCTGTGTGCTACTTTCCTAAACTTAAGCCCTACGGCGACTGGGGAATGGTGACGGGAGCCGGATTGTGCAATCTCGAAGCTTTTAGTCACGAACCAGCAAGTAGGCGGTGGATGGATGTATCGGTCATTCTGTTTCAAGGACTGAGGTGCTAGAATGGTCCTGCTGCTGCATCCATGACTGAGCAGCCCTATTTAGGATCCACTCTGCTCTCCCCACATGAGGAGGGGGCTAGAAAAGGTGCCCTAAACATAGTCCCACCTCAGTCCCAAAGACTGGATAACCGCATCCAGTGGGTTCACCTCCATGTGGTCGAAATCAAACAGTAAACTTTGGGACATGGAATATTCAGATTCTAATGGACAACCCAGACAATGAGTGACCCAAAAGATGCACTGCAATTTTCGCCCACAAGCTGCAATGATTCGACAGGGATATCGCTGCCCAGGGAAGGAATATGTAGACCAGTAGACGGACAGCTGAGAGAAGAAGGTGGAAGGTCCACATTTTTCTGGAAGGGGACCCCACAGGAAGAAAAACAAACGAATTCATGGAGCAGGATTTGCCATCAAGAATGAACTGACAAAGCTCCTATCTCTGTCTGCATCAATGAGCATCTCATGACTCTCCACTTGAAGCTTTCCAAAATCCAGCAGGCAACTGTCATCGGTGCTTGTGCACCTACTCGAGATGTCGAAGACGATGTGAAGGAGAAGTTGAACACCCAACGGGACACAGTCCTGAAGGACATCCCCAAAGAAGACAAGATTATTCTCTTGGGGGATTTCAGTGCCAGGGTCGGAAGAGGCATGGATCTTTGGCAGACTGTCATTGGGAAAGGAGTTAGCGACAGCAACACCAGTGGTGTGTTCCTCCTTACAAAATGTGTGCAACACAATCTAGTCATCACGAACACCCTGTTCCACCAGAAAAACAAATTTAAGACCTTCACGGCAATACGCTTGATTGAAGCACTAGCACCCCTCATAAACTATCATCGTACATGCTTGGGATCGGCATGGTGTCCTTCTCACACATGCAGCGACTAGTGCTGGTGACTGTCGGACTGGTCACCACCTTACTCGATCCACAATGGCGATTAGGATTGTTACCAAATGCAGAAATCAGAGGAAACCGATCCGATGAAAGATCAATGTACAAGGCTTGACGGACCCCATCAGATGAAGTGACTTCCAGATAAGGCTGCAAAGGAAGCTGCTGACAGTACACCCTGAAGATGTGTAAGAACACTGGTGCCAATTGAAAAATCTCAGCACTGGAGCTTGTGGAGAAACCATCGGCTAACAGACCAGGAGGCATCAGGAGTGGTTTGATGAAAACGATGTGGAAATTGAATGCTTGAAGGAAAGCCTTTAGGACCTGGCAAAGCGATATCAATTGCACGACAAAGAGAGAGGTACACGCCAAGGGCAAGGCAGAAGTGCAACATAAAATAAGGACTCTGAAAAACCAGAGGTGGACTGAGAATGCGTGAGAACTCCAGCATCTTGCAGACATGAACGATAACAAGAGGTTTCTTCAATGTTACCAAATCTGTTTATGGACCAAGAAACCAAGGAATTGATCCCCTGAGCTCAAAGCTCCTTGTATACCGTGCAGTGGTTGTTCCAGGGCTACTATTTGCATGTGAAACCTGGACAACATGCATGTGTCATTTGAAGGCACTTGAACAATCTAATCAAAGCTGCCTCAGGCGAATCCTAAATATCTCTTGGGAGGGCAGGCGCATGAACACTAGCGTCCTGGAAGAGTCGAACATGACCAGCATTGGAGCCATTATCATTCATCATCAACTTCGTTGGGCTGATCCCATGGTTGGAATGTCTGATCAGGGCCTCCCAGGACAGATTCTGTTTTCCGAGTTGGAGGAAGGACAGAGGAGGGTTGGAGACCAGGAGAAGCGACATAAGGACAAGCTGAAGACACACATAGAAAAGTGCATCATTGGTGTCAACACTTGTCCCCAGTGGAGAAGGGTAATCCATGAGGAGGTGGTGCAATGTGGGAGGTCCCGCTGCAGTGCAGACGAGGAGTGGAGGCGAAGAAGAGAGCATCAAAAACTGCCCCGTGCCCCTCCAACAGCTACTAACACCTGTGTCTGGTGTGATAAGACTGGCAGCTCCACAGCTGGGCTGATCAGCCATCAATGGGCTCACAAATAGGAGGGTAACATGAAGACGTCCTACTCGTTATCGAGTGACCTCCAAGAGAGCAGAGCAGCCTAATGCCTCCATGTTCCCTTCGTTCAAGTGGTTGGGTGGGGCAGCATGAGTGGTGGAAGCATTTAGGCTCCTAGGAATAGGGTGCAAAGCTGCATGTTCCATGCAATGGGTACATCCTGCTCGGAGCTCTTGCCTGTCCATCCTGGAGACGCTGACCCAGACTGACTGACAGCAGCTCAAAGGGGGCAGCCCATCCACTGGAGGGTGTCAGGTCAGGAATGCCTCGTCTGGCCTCCTGCTGGTAGTGCCTGTCATAGCTCTTTAAACAGAAGCTATGTTTCGGGTGCTGCCTCTGCATACGGCCGGTATACTTCTGCACAGAGGCTCCCCGCATGAAAGCTGGGCTATCCACCCAGTGACCTATTGCTGGCGACTGTAGAGGTGTTTAGGGGGCGGATAGAGATCTCTGCCCAGCAGACCAGCGTTCCCTCTAATTCATTCCACACACGGATGGAAAAAATTGATGTTATGCGCACCAAGGCGTATGCAGATGTGTGTCAGCAATAGAAACGCAGGCTGCCCACTGTGGGCGCTCTGCTAATCAGCCGGGTGGCCCCTGAATCCCTCCTACACGGCCGCCCGCCCAAGTGCTGAGCAAACAGGGGACCCTGCTGCAGACCAACCTCTGTAGCTTCACGGTCTTTGCCCCACTGTGCCCCGCTCCTGCCCCAGGGGAGAGCAGAAAGCACAGGGTCCTAGAGGCGGGGGAAGATACTGAATGTTTAAAATGGAGGGGCCACATTCAGACTGGGTGTGAGCTGTTACTAATCTAATGGCTGTACGTGGCCCAGCAATGGCTAATGTAAGGGGTGGAAGGGAACACCCTGGAGTTTCCCCCTCCAGATAAGTCACAGTTCATGAGTCTGCGTTCTCCGGTCTGTAACCTGGCAGAGAGCACAGGCAGGCCTGGGGCCGGAGGACAAGGCAAGCTTGGCTTGCAAGATCCAGAAGATCCAAAGGTTACAGAGAGCACCTCTGCGGGGCAGAGCCCTGGGAGAGCTGAACAGATGCTAAAGCCAGAGCTGAGGAGGGATTCTAGGCAAGAGCTCCGTGAGCCACATCCGGGAGAGTCAGCGCGTATCTGATCCTTTTAAGAGCTATCCGAGAATCTTTCAACGAGCTCACCTGTGCCAACACAGGAGCTGTGGGTTCTAGTCCTCTTTTCGTCACTGAGCCACTGTGTGACGTTGGGTGACTCTCCATGCCTCAGACACAAGAAGTCCTGTGGCACCTTATAGACTAACAGATGTTTTGGAGCATAAGCGGTCGTGGGCTGAGACCCACTTCATCAGATGCATGAGTGGGGGGTTCCAGAGGAGGGTTAAAACATATGGGCTTATGAAAAGGAGGGAGTCTCAGTCTTGGGGAGGGCCAGAGTTGACAAGGTCCGTTCAGTCACGGAGGATGTGGCCCATTATCAGCAGTTAAGGTGCAGTTGTGAACATCTCTGTGCCTCAGTTTCCCTGGGTGTGACTCAGGGAAGGTGACCTCTGTCCTCCTTTGTCAAGCGCTTCTTGAGATCCAGAGTGAAACACAGCATGGAGGGGCTGCGTGGGATTATTTTCATGTGTTTCTTTTCCAAAACGATGGAACATTTTTTTGAAACATCTTGAGTATGTGGCAGAAAAGCAGAAGCTTGACAGACCCACAAGTGGGCCTTGGGAGACAGAAAAGGACAGACAGATCAAGTGGAGACAGGGACAGAAAGATAAATGTGGTACCAGCAGAGAAAGAAAGAACGACAGAGTCTCAGGGGATGGGCAGAATAAGGACACGTAAAGCCAGATCAGGAGTGCTTCTATTACACTGAGATGGGGTGGGAGGGAAGCCCTGGGAGAGTCTGTGTAAATACACTTGCTCCTGCTTTGCTAGATTTGTTAGATGTTCAGCTGGTGGAGCAGTGTTTTTGCTCCCTGTAATCAGCTTGGCTGGGGTTGGATCACAAATTGTATTAATACTAATTGCAATGTCTCTAATCATTGTGGGAATACCCAAAAAAGTCCCTGCTTAACCTGGCTCAAAAGGAGGCTGGGTGCATGCCCATAAATACAGTTTGCGCCCTGCGCTTGGATTTGTGAGCTATCCAACCGATGCAGCGGTGTTTTGCTCATTGTAATCCGATTTGGTGGTGGCAGGATCGTGAATTATGTTAATACGAAATGCAGGAATTGTGAAATATGATCCCCCCAAGGCTTGCAGTTAGCGTGGGAATGCAGAAGGGGCATACTGTGTCTAAACCCATTTCAAAAGGAGAGAGACCCTGTCAGTTTAAAGCGCTTCAGACAAGGGCACCCCTGCTAGACTGCTGTGCAGATGAAGGAGGGGCAAGCCACCACACGGCTACGGCTACGGCTACATACCCACCAGGCCTTAGCTGTATGACTGACTTAACCTGATTCTCCCCACTGTCTCACTGATGGAGTTAAAATAGGCTCCCTGGGGAGTCCCTGGTTGCTTTGAGTTGAGGGGAATCTAGAAATGTCTTCCGCTGGACTGAGCTTTGGGATGAGAACTGAAATCCCTGGGTTTGCCAGAGTCATATCCAGCATAAGCCAGCAGGAGCACTGAGTGAGGTGGTGGCCAGAGGAGGGGGCAATGGACATCTGGCAGGGGCAGTGAGCTGGCTGGCATTGCCCCTGTGCACACGGGGAGAGACTTTATGCCCCTGAGCTCTGGATCTGTGCTGACAAGACAGAGCTGTGAAGCAAGGGGAAGTTACGCCATATGCATTGGGTGTTGGGTGAAAACACCCAAAGCAGAAGAGCTGAGACTCTGGGACAGGGCCTAGCTTAAGGGTTTTTCTTCCTTTCGGAATCCTGCATCTGTTTCCTTAGATTTCTGCTCAGTCACTCTGTTACTGAACGCACGATTTCTACCCCACTGTGCTTGCGAGAGGGGCAGAACTGCCTCTAAAGGTCCCCCGGGGAGAGGCTGACATTTTCCTGGGTTACTGGTATTGTTCCCTGCAAGCTGAGCATCTGGGCGGCTGCCCAGGAGAGATTCAGGAGCCGTCCAGCTGATTAGCAGAGTGCCTGCAGCTGCCAGCTGTGTTTTATTGGTGGTGCACTGCCGCACATGGCTTGGTGCGCATAACAAAATTTATCCCACCCTGGATGGAAAAACTGGAACATTGGTTACCAGGTGGGGGTTGATTATAGTACTAACAGTCCCCTAGAAACTGAACCCCGCCCTTCTTGCTGCCACCGGCTGCTGGCTTAAGGGTTGCAGCTGGGAAAGGACAAAACAGCAGGAACAAATTCATCCTGACCCGCACTCCATTATTAATTATTATAATCGGTGTGATTTGTGCGAGTACCGACAATAGAGTCTCTGCGGGGCTGAGGCTGAGCCCTTGTTTTGGATGGAGACTCTTGCAGACAGAAGGATTCCTGGGGCCTTTGAACCCCCAGGGAAAACAACAAGCAGGTTTCTGCCTCAGAGTTGCTGTATCCCAACACGTTCTCCCTCCTTCTCAGGCGCTGGCTGCGTGTTCTCTCCGGTCCTTCGGTGTGTGGCGGAGGGGAGGGATACATATGGCCGGGAGAGGCCCCAGGGCTGACTGCCTTTGGGACCCCTTAGGTGAAGAGCAGGAGAATGAGCCGGGGGAGGCTGTTCTGTGACTCTTCTCCTCTCTAGGGCAGAAGAGGGCGGGCTGGAGCTTCCTGGCCTGCTCATGGGATGGGGTGACCTGATGCCCCACCACTCCAGGGGCTCAGACGGTCCCAGCTTCCTCCATCTGGGTAGGGAGTTACCTCAGTCACTCCCAGCCACCACTCTGTTCTGGGAGTGGTGCTGGCGGGGGTGGGGGGGCAAGGCTCTCCCTGCTCCCCCCATCCCTCTTCCCCACAGGTTTGTAATGGGTGAGTCTCCTTCCCACCCCACCCCAGCCTGTGACCATCTTCCCCTGCACCCTGAGGCTGTGGCCCAGGTCCTGCTCAGCTGCAGCAGGACATGGAAGCAGCTCTGGGGCCCAGCACACGGTGGGCTGGCCCTTCAGCAGCAGCCGTCAGGGGACTGCCGTGGCATAAGGAAGTCCTGGCCAGCCTCCCTTTGTGGCCCCCATCCTGCCACAGGGGTGTGGGGGGCGACTCTGGAGGAGGATCCTGTTGTGAACCCAGAGGCGGTGGGTTTGCAATGTCTTTGTCCCATGCAAATGGGCCCCAGAAGACGATATGCTGGAGAACTCTGGCTTTGTGGGCTCAGCAGCTGGAAACTCTGCAGCAGGGAGGCACTGCAGTGTGGCTGGGAGCCTACAGGGGCCGGCTTGATGGGCGGAATACATTTTATTCCGTGCAACAAGGCACAGGCAGAGGTGCACCACCAATAGAAACACAGGCTGCCGGCTGCGGGCGCTCTGCTGATGAGCTGGGTGATATCTGAATCTCTGCTGGACAGTCGTGCAAGAGCTCAGCGTGTGAAAACACTCCTCCCGGGGCTGCCTGGGAACCTGACTTGCGGTACACTCACCTGTAGGCCAATAGGTTCATGCCTGTGTCCGTGGACACGGCTTGCAGTGCAGTGCTGGAGGGAAGAGGAAGCGGCCACTGGAAAGCTTCACTTAGGAAGGAAAACTCAACTACACAGCTACAAAACGGGGAGGCCTGGCTAGGCAGGAGCGCTGCGGGAAAGGGTCTGGGGGTGACAGTGGATCGGAGTTTCAAACTGCTGGCTCATGGGGACAGCTGCTGGCTTAAGGGTTATGGCTGGGAAAGGACAAGACAGCTGGAACAAATTCCTCCTGACGTTCAGGGAGGAGGGTATTAGCAGACGTGCTGTGCATAAGTCAGGGGAGGTAATTGCTCTGCTCTACTACAGGTTGCACCTCAAATTCAGGACTCTCACCCACCAACATCTGCAGTACTGCCAGACCACGGATGTGCCAGGACCAGAGAGTCCCGGGGCTGGGGCCAGGACTGGCATCGTGGGCTGGTGACCGGCAGCCTGGCTAGAGCTAGCATCTGCAGGGCCTGGGCTGGGGCCGGTGTCTGTCTAGCAAAGGCCGACCTCTGGCTGCCCAGCTGGAGCTCAAACCCCCTCACCTTCTTCCTGTCTACCCTGTGGCAGTGTGGGGCTGGGGCTGGAGCCCCCTAATATGCCGGGGGGTGCAAGGCCAGGGCTGGAGTCCCCCAGGAGCAAGAGGCTGGGGCCACAGCAGCCCCCAGGAGCATAGGGGTTCCTTGCGGCAGAAGCCTTGGACGGTCTCTGGCCTGGCAAATTCTCAGGTCTTGACCATGCCAGATCAGGGAGGTGCAACTGGAGACGGTCTGCAGAAGAGCAGCACTCGGAAAACCTGACCTGCGAGGAAAGGTTAAACAGCCTGAGCAGGTTTAGCCTGGAGAAAGGAAGACGGTGGTCGGGGGGGCCTGAGAACTCTTGCAGTATGTGATGGGCTACTCTAAAGAGGACAGGGATAATTGGCCTGCTGGCCCACCGAAGGGAGGAGTAGTCGTTACGGGCTGAATGTGCGATTTTGCCTTGGCACTGGAGAAAGCTGCCTAGCTTTCCCAGGCGTTCCCCTCTGGGACAGGCCTCCGGGGGGCGGTGGAAGTTGGTACGAACAGGTTGGACAAATGCCTCTGGGGGACAGTCTCGGTTCACTGGTCCAGCCAGGCCCACCGACCGGGGGCAGAGGGGGCAGTTGCACCCCAGGCTCCTTTAAGACCCCCCGGAGCACTGTGGTGCCACTCTGTGGGTGGGGCTGAGGGACCACAGGTGTGGGGTACCACGGCTGGATGCTCTAAGCCCCACTGCTTTCGGGTGCAGAGCCGGGTCCCCCTTGCATCTTGCCCTAGGGCCTACAGGGGTTATTGGATCGAGCTCCAATAGGTGGACCTGGACTTGATGACCTCTCAAGGCCATCCAGTTTGAGTCAGATATAAAGCACTAAAATCATCACCTTCCTCTCGGGGTGTGTGTATAAAAGACGCCCCCCTTGAGTACGATTTGAACAGCATAGGGGATAACCCCTGTGTCCTGGCCAGCGTCCCCTCCTGTAAGCCCAGCCCACCTCCCAGGAGCCAGCACCCTGAACGCAACAGCTGCTTTGTTTACCTCCATAGTCCCTGCACTCCCGTTCCTCAGGGGGAGGCATGGTTCTCTTCCCTGAGGTGCAGAAGGCATCACAGAAAAGCCCCATCCAGGCTGTTCCGTGGATCAAGGAACGCTGACGATCCCCCGAAGACGTAAAACGGTTATACAAGGAGGACGTGATGAAGGGGGAAATGCTGAGGTGGGGAGTAATTACCAGGAAAGGTGAAGGACATGCAGGAACTGAATAATTGCCATATGAGGGCCAATAATAGGCTCTTTCTGCTACCTACTTGCAGCAGTCTGAGGTCCTGGGTGTGTGGGATTTTTTTGAAACATCTGCTTGGCTCCGTTCTTCTGTGCATCAGCTGCTTCTCTGGAGGGGCCTGGAGGAGCACGCTGTCATTGGTGGCGCAGGGTAATAAAGATTCCGTTTTAAAATAAGCTTCAGTTTCTCACGGCCGGGCTTGACCTTGGAAATCTGAAGAGGCAGGGAAATTAATCTCTGCCCTTGTCGGTTTGGAAGGCCCTGGCCGGGGAGCTCAGCAGTCCTGCCGGGGGTTCTCGTCTCCCGCTGGACGTCCCTTGCAGGGAGCTCTGAGAAATCCTGCATCCCATCACTACCAACGCTCCCATTGGCTGCAGTGGAGAAGGTGCCCACCTCTGCTGTTTGTGCCCTGGACTACAATGGATCAGAACCAGCCCCAGGGCTGTGATGGGGGTGGAATTGTTCTTCCAAAGGCCCTGTTGTAGGCCTGGCTGCTCAGAACGCCTGCGAGGCTCGAACAGGAGGCTCCTTGTCCTCCCACAAGACACACAGACGATTCAGTGGAATGGGTCTGCGAGCAGGACAAGCTCCGCCAATGGCGCTGAGGCGTAATATCAGAGGGACCTGGGCAGTGCGGGTACAACCTCGCACACGCTGCCCTCACGTTGGGCTGGGGCTCTGATCTCTCCGTGCCGCAGCCCATTGAACGGCCCTTCCCTTGCCAGGTCACACCGCCAGTGTGTATGTCGTGTATGTCTATTGGTGGTGCACATGTGTACATCTCTTGGTGCACGTAACAAAATTTATTTGGACCCTGGGTAGGAGAAATTAGAGGCACCCCTGGCCGGGGTGAAGGTAACTTAAGATTCTTACAGGTACTGTCCTATTGCAGCCCAGGTCCCTGCCGGTTCTTAGACGGCTCCTTGCTGGCTTGGCGGCAGCACTTGCTGGAGCTCACAGAATCCTAGGGCTGGAAGAGACCTCGGCAGGTCATTAAGTCCAGCCCCCGGCCCAAAGCAGGATCAACCCCAACTTTCACCTCCGGCTCCAGCCCAGTTCCCTGCTGGGGGATAACAAGCACCGGACCAGCCCTCAGCCCTGCCACCTGGTCTGTGTGAGCTGGGCTGTTGCAGGGCAGAGCTGAAGTTCCCCTCCCGCCACAACCCCTGTCCCCCCACATGTTCAGGTGAGTTCCCCCCAGCACGCCAGGCAGCCGTCTGGCCCGACATAGACATTCACAGTACTACGCCTCATCCGGGGTAGCTCCCTTAATGGTACGTGCTGCCAGGGGCAGACTCCTGCCTTTCGACAGCGCAGTTACAGCTGGGGGCTGATTGTGCCCGGCTAGGTGCAGAAGGGACAGGGGAGGGCTGATAAAACCTGCCCCTCTGTGGTGCCAGGGCACAATCCCAGCCCATGTGCTCAGCCAGCAGTGGGGTTGTGCCTAGCAAGTGCCCTTGCTTGAGCTGAGAGGCACCATCCTGCCCTGAGCTCTCCCCTGGGGTGGCCGCATCTTTAGGGCACAAGCGAGCCCTGAACAGCCTGGAGCATCACCCAGGGGCTGCAGGGCCCTCGGGTACCACGGAATTCAGGGCTGCTCCCATGCTCTGAGAAAAGCAAAGCCCCCAGGGTGGATGGTGGCTGCAGGGGGGACTGCACTGTGGCTATCCCGGTTCCTGTGCCATACATGGGAGCAGAGCCTGGCCCCAGGCCAGGAGCCTGGGTGTTAATCCTACGTCTCACACCCCTCCCAGTACCAAATACACTCTGCACGGTGGGGGGTATCTTCAAAGAGTCCTGAGGTTCCACCCGCCCTGGGTCATGAGAGAGATGTCCCAGGGTCTGGGCTTGGCCAATCTGTGTGGCGCGAGGTTTTCCCTGGAGCTGCCGCTCTCCACCTGGAGGTGTCTGGTTTTAGGCCCAGGCCCTGCTCACAGGAGCCCTGCAGTGTTGCTCCCAGCGGGACACTGCTCATGTCTCATGAGCAATGAGTGACCTGGCCGGGTTGTAGGAAAGAGCTTGTCCTTCGTCGTGCACAGAGGCCATTGTCCACACCAGGAGAGCTCCTGTCCTGCTCACTCCACTCCAGCTCGCTGGCAGGGCAGGTTGCAGGGGCAGAGCCCTCGTTTGGAAACAACTTGGACAAGCTACCAGTGGGGAAACAGTCGTTACTATTACCCACCTGCTGCCAGACAGAACCCGCCTGGCTTTGCTCATGGAGATCATGCTGGAGCATTCATTGCAGCACCCACCTGCTCGCCCCTGCAGCCTGACCCCAAGGCGTACTGTTCTCTCTGACCCTCCCCTCCCAGCCTGCCTCAGATAACTGCTGAGCACGGCTGCGGGGAGATTCGCTCTGTGTTTGGGTTGGCCGGCCAGGCAACCTGAGATTGCTGCACTGGAGAACGCCGCGTGCTGAGAATCAATCGGAGGCAAGGGATTGATGGCTGCAATAGTTAGTTAAAACCTTGGTATCCTCCTGGCTCATTTCTTCTTCCTATTGAGGGGCACATACCAAAGGCCAAGCACGTGGTCTCTGATCTATACAGGGCTTAGGGGGCCTTCCATCAGGCTCATCTGACTAACTTCCAAGGTGTTTTTTCTGATTTACACCAGCTTCTGTACGAGCGACAGCAGGACTGTTGACCCCAAAGACACGGCTGACTCCATTCCCAAATATGTCACACTAGGGACCAAGCGTGCTTTACTACTGGTTTCTTATCCTAACGCGTATCAAGGCAAGAGACTGTGCCATGTGCAGAACCCATGGTGCTCAGCCCGGTACAGAAAGAAATAGGGGTCTGAGGAATGTACTATCTAAATAGGCATGGCAGAGGACTTCTATCCCCTTTTGCAGTGGGATACTGAGGCATAAGGAAATCAACTGACTCACTCCAGGTAAGACTGGGGGTCGACAGCCGAGGCAAGATTTGACTTTATACCGCATGAGGCTCAAGCTAACATTGCAGCCACGAGGCTGGCCTTAGCCCTTTTGCTGCTGCAGTAATACAACTCGTAAAGAAGTAGTTACAGCCATCACAAGTGGCCAGGTCCAGCTTTTACAGTTCCTCCAGAAAGATGCCTGCAAAGCAGCTCAGAACGAATTGATTGGTAAAGTTGCCAGCTGTCAGGAAAATGAGCCCCCCCCCCCGAGTTCTAAACCTCTGTCCTTCATCCCCAGCCCCTCTTTACAAGATGCAGAAAACCAGAAAGCGGGTGAGAGAGCTGTTACAAAGCATAAAGCTGTCACACAGCATCGGGCAGTTTATGTGCTGCGCAGGATATATACGATTTTGCAGTTTGTGGGTAGGAGGAGAATTTTTTTGGTGATAAATATATTTTATGGGTCTTTTCTGGGATTTTTTTTTTCTAAATGGCTGTCCCAGTAAATTATTTGCCAGGGCAGTGGGAAATTGTTCAGCCTGCATCTCTGAGCAGCTAGCGCTCAGAGCTTTCTGGGGTGCCCCAACTTCCCACGCTCTTTTCAGACTTTCCCCAGTTGCTCTGTTGCTCCTTTTTCCCTGAAAGAGGCCCCCGCTGGTGGAAGATTTATAGCCCCTCCGTTGGCTTCAGTGGAGTTGATATATGTCAGCTGGGAATCTGGCCCCCAGGCTGAGTCTGGTGGTCTCTAATCACCAGTCGCTCTTCGCCATTATAAACTTCTCTCTACATCTTTCTTTCCAAAGGACTCTGACACTGCTGCTCCCAAGCTGGTGTAAAAGCAGCCGGGAGGAGATGGAAATCAACTGGAAGCAACATGGTTTGGGGGCCCAGCAGCATTTTCTCCCCTGCAGATGCAGGGAGGGTTCATAGGGTGTGGTCTCTACCACAGACTAATAGTATCCTGGCCAGACTTGACAGAATTAAGTTAAACCTTCATGAACTCTGATTAATACCTTGGGAGCACATTGTGTGGTAAGTGTGGTTGTATCTGTGATGTTATGGCACTGACTGTACCATCTCTAATGGTCTGGGATGCTAATGATCTTCCTCCACTGCTGGAGAGAGATGCAGATGTGAGTTCAAACTGGATTCTCCGGAGACCAACAAAGAAGAGCCTTTTGGATAAATAGCAGCAGTTTAAACTGACTCAGGGCCTCCTTTCCTGAGCTAGTCACCAGACAGACCTCAGTTCCAGAGAGGGCACCGGTCCTCAAGGAAGGCCTTGGCCTGCTCAGCCTCCGTAAGTCTGAGTGCTCATACTGAGCAAACACTGCGATGATCTTGTAACCACAAGCAAATCCCTAGGGTGGAGAGTTGAAAGGCTGCTCCTGCCCATGCTAGAGTTGGGATGAACTCTGGCGACCTTTCAAACCTGCATGTAGGTTTTTTATTGTTTTTAGCATGATTTTTATAATAATATATAAGCATCCAATGGCCCAAAACATACATCAAGACATGCACTTGGAAGAAATCACACATATACCAATTCCCGTGTTCAATAGTTGCAAAACCTGGAAAAAAAAACCCAAAAGCTGAATGTGTAAAAATCATACAGGGCATTAATTACTTCAGTAACTAAATAAGTGAGAACATAGTCTGTGTTCCAGGACTAATATATTAAGCTGCAAAGACATGCAGTAGTTTCACGTTGGACCAAACATCCCTGAATCTTTCTAAGCATTTCCATTAGTTATTTTTTTCCCATCCATGTGGTAGTAGAGAGCTCTTTCAGGCCGTCCGTACAGGAAGGAGGGACTACAGATTTCCCATGTCTCAGATCAATTCTTTTGGGCGCCATTTCTTAACATTAATCGGTAACTCCGACTCATCCAGCGCCTCTGAAATACACGAGCTCAGAGAATGGAAATCAGGGAGCGCAGAGTTGAGGGTGCCAGGACACATGCACTTTCTGACAGGCCCAGAGCACGGGCAAAAAGTTGGCAGGTGGCCACGTGCATCTCCAACAGTGCAGCATGGTGCAAATCGGGCTTTAAACAAATCTCTGCAGTCCCGTTGTCCCTGTTTAACATCTTGTTCTGGAAACATCTCAAGGCTCTAAAATGTGAAGTGTCCTTTCTGCTAGGCCAGGCATCTTCCCTGGTTTCTGGCCTGTGAGTTCTTTTCGCTAAGTCTGAGACTCAGCAGGCCCTACCAGAATCCAGGTGTGAGGAATTCCTACCCAGTAATATTGGTTTCATATTTCTTAATATGTTCTTCTAGCAGGGAGAGAGTTAGAACAGACCAGCTGTCCTCCCCCAGGTCTGTGTGAATTCTGGAGCATGTGCTCCCTGCACTCACCCAGACAGGCTGAACGTAGGCCAGATGGGCCAATTAGCATGCAAGCTGGGGATATTTAGGCTGAGAGGAGAGGCCTAATGAAGGGCATCTCACCTTTGCAGGAGCAGGCTGGGTTTCTACAGAGCCAGGGAGCTGCAGCCCTTCTCTGCAGGCAGAGCACAGTAAGGGATTGTTGAGTAGGCTCAGGCTATAAGGGGCTTTTAGCCAGAAGGGTGGAGAAGAATGTGAACCTGTCCTAGGCTGGATAGGAAACTCTCCAGGGAAGTGGTAGGAGGGTTTGTGCTTGTACAGATCTTAGCTGCTGGTGATAAGCCCTGAGAAGAGGCTGGACACCAAATGCGTGGCACAATCTGGGCTGTGAACCTGGTGGCTGTTGAGGCCTGGAGGGAGAGGCTTAGCCATGGCAGTGGTGTGAGGGCTGGCTGGGATGGTGTGGAAGATGGTGGTCTCCCTGGATGGGGCTGACCTCTGTGATGTGGCCAGAGAGCTGAGCTATGAAGAGCAGGTGCTGCAGCTCCTGAGGCACAAGAGAGGGGCTGGTGAGCCAGGTGGTGCTAGGCTGGCTGAGCTACTAATACTCCAGAGGTGGCCAGAAGGAGGTACTCCAAAGGTGAGTGGAGGCACCTGTGATGCAGACTGGCCTCTTTTGCTTGACTCCTATCACCTTGTGTTAGATCTGTAATGGTCTGAAGCACAGTTGGTGTTGACCCTGAGGCTGGCTTGGAAAGGGCCGTGTGCAGGCTTTATGGCGGTGTCAATCTCTGCATTGTCAGTGCCTGGCAAGAAAATGAGCAGCTCTGTGTGGTCTGAGTGCCCTGGAACATGCGTGGTGGTGGTAGGGAGTGGTGCAGCCTGTGAATACCCAGCTCAGAAGGGACACATGTGAGTGCCCTTCACTGGGAGAGGCAGCAGTGAGGGTGAGCAAAGCCTGAGACTGGTGCCTGGGAACTGCTGGGGTGGAATTACCAGTGCATTGGCCCTGACCTGTGACCCTCACCTAGAGGAGCTGTCCTGAGAGCCGTGTGATCATGGGCCAGGGTCTGTAGGGGTGGACTTGCCAATTCATAGCCCCTTGTAACATGCAGAGCTGTTGTGGTGTTTGTGGGTCCCCCCACAATTAACTGCCAAGGCTTTGGGGTGAATTTACAAGGAATGCTGCCAGGCTGTGTGGAGTGAGGTGCAAATGTGATGTCCATCTTGGGGAAACTGTCAAGCAGGGCACAGCCCCCCAACCTAGTCATAGGTTCTGGAATTAGATTTCGCTAGCCAAGTAGCCAGTGCGAATTCCCCAAGAATTGTGACATCCTGGACATGGAGTCATGGGCTGAGTGTGTAAGGGGCCAACCTGGCCACCCAGACCTGCCTGTCTTTGGGTAGATGGTCCCTTACACCAAAAGTCACACCCACGTCTAGGTTGCTTGCTGTCCCAAAGGACCTGTCTCCCCCCCACCCCCGGCCCCAGAAACTTTGCTCCGATAACTTTTAAATGACGTGTAAGTGACCTGACCTCCAAGGAAAGGTGCTTTGATTAGGCCTTGGGAGCTGGAGAGTGAAATTGTCTAGGAATGGAAAATGAAACTTGGTGGACTAGTGTCTGTGTTGGGGAAGCCAGTCTCTGCAGTTCCTCAGACTTAACCAGGGGGAAAAATCCTTACGCTTGTGTAACCAGTAACACTGAGCTTCATGCAGCCAAAGCGCTGAAGCAGACCTGCTGCTTTGAGGGCATGAGTAACCCCTGAATGAAATCATGGTGGGGTGAGAAGGGCCAGGAACATGTCAACAGAAGTCTTGTCACTGGCTTCAAAAGAGTTGGGATTTCTTTTGCTCCAAGTTCTATTCTCCTGCTTACCTGCGTTGCTGGATGAGGTCTTAAGTCCACAGGAATTGTAAAATATGTGTGCCTGTCACTCTCTGCATTGGTGCTGCTATTCTAGCTTTTCTTAAAATGTTGCCCTCTAGCAACGGGCTAACTTCTCTACTTGCTGCCCTAATGTTGATCCTGGAAACGGGACGAATAAGCTGCCAAGCTGTTGGGTGCACCACCCAGATGAGTGTGGCTGTCATTGCGTCCAAAGCAGCCATGTTTTAGCAGCATTCAGTTTGTATTTTTGAAGTCAAGAGCGGTGACCTCCATTTTGGTGGTAAGCCGATTGAGGGTGGGGGAAGAGGGTCAGTTGCAAATGGGGCTGAGAGTACCTCTTGGCTATGAAGGAGGGGCCTGGCCCTCTCTGCCCTGGGCCCCACCCCTTCCAGGGCACAGACTCAGGGCCCACGGTGCCTGTTGTGACCGGTTTGGGGACCGCTTTGAATACCCAGCCAACGCTGCAAACTAAAGCATCTTAACTGAGAGTAAGGAGTTAAGCAGCCAGGCATGCAGAGCACTAGATCATCTGCATATCATAGTGCATTTACTGCTTTACAAATCTTGTCCGTGTCGCTAATGAAGGAAGCAGACGAACAAGGGCCTCCGGATGGATCCCCGGGGATTCGCTGTGGCCATTAGGCTTACGTGGGAAGCCATATTTCTGATCTTTACAGCTTGTTTTCTGTAGTTAAAATTTTCTACCCAATAAACCGAAGTCATCCCCCCCTCCAAATGGAACGTGAGCGATGGATTCATTAACAGCTGTCCTGCTGGTCCCAAAGCTCCAGGAGGCTCCGTGTGCCGGGTTAGGAGAAGTAGGACTATTCCAAGGCTCTCCCTGTTGGAGTGCATGCACTACACTCCTATGGGAACACAGAGGCCAGCCAATACAGTATGCGATCGCTACCATAAGCCAGTGCCAGCTGCTCCAGAGGTAGAAGCCTGCATTAGTTTGTATAGTGGGATTGCTGAGAGCCATTGAAGTGAACTGTAAACCTGTCTGTGACTTTTCACCCCCGTCCCCACTAAACTCAGGTGGCAGGGGAGGGGTCAGACTGTGCCCAAGTGGGGAGCCTCTGCTGTGAGTCTCTCACTTGTGGGACAGTGTTTCCTGCAGTAACACCAGGTGGGTGCCTTAGTTTCCCCAGGTGCAGCATCAGCACAGAATGGTGGCGGGGGGCGGGGGCGGGGTTTGGTGTGATGGCTTCTCTCACATGCTCAATGGCCCTCATGCTCTTTGTAACGTAGGCAGCCAGGTGGCACCTTTCTTCCCCAGGACACGGGAGGGAGGAGGGGCCTGGCTGGCTTGGATTTCAACTGGCCTGTGGAGTGGGGCAGTCTGGCCTGGCTGGAGAGGGAGGAAGGGGGACCAGGGCCCTGGCTTGGGGACCCCCACTGGGCCCCCTCTTTCCCCCGAGATGACTTGTACTGATGGCTTCTGGTTTCTGTGCTGGTAAGCCTGTTCTGTGCTGTGTCCCTGTCACCTAATAAATCTTCTGCTCTTTGCTGAACGAGAGTCACATCTGACTGCGGATGGGGTGCAGGGCCTGGGGACCCCCACAGGCCTAGAGTCCATCAGCCTTATTTCCATCCGGTAGAGCCTCTGTGATGGGGATTCGGACTGAGGCAGTTCCTCACATAGCTTGGGCCAAACCCTTCTCCTGCTCAAAAGGCAGGAGCCAGGACATGGAGATATACTGCAGGAGCCAGAAATGGATGTAGCCTCAGTGACGTGGCGGCTGGGTAGTGACCCCGCTGCTCGTGGAGGGTGGCCAGGATGAATGGAAACTGGCCAACCTACAGGTTTCCCAACGAGGGAGCATGCCAATTCTTACCTGAGAAATAAGGGCGTAATCCACCCCTTGCCAAAAGACGGGAGGTAGGGTGGTAGTTCTGCCTGTGGTGGGTATTACTCCTACACCTCTCTTCATGGCATGTAAAATATCTTAGGTAAAGCTAAGCCAAGCTGTAAAGCTACTGTAATCTGTTCTAAAGCTGCGCTGCCCCTCCGAGAGACTGTTGTACTAGATGATGCGCTTATTAAATTGGCTCAACAGATGTTTTATTTATATTTCAGCTCGAGCAGTGAAACAGGCCGGTGCCATCATTGTCCTTGCTCCAGACTTCACTGTGGGGAATTGCACGGCCCTGTTTCCAGTGTGCTCAAACTATAGCCAGGGTAAACCAAGCGATGTAAATGCAGGCCTGCAATCTGCTGATACAAGAGTTGCTAAACATTAATTAATTAAATGCAAAAGCAGAGGCGGGGTGGCCTGATGGAGTGACTTTCTGCCACTAGAATGCTGTGTGACCACGGGCACGTGCCTGGCTCTGTGCCTCAGTTTCCCCAGCTGTAAAAGGCAGATTGACTGATGCAAAGTACTGATTATGTTTGTTCAATAGATGCTTTTATCACTGGCACATGAACATCAAATCTCTCTGTGTCTCCAAATATGAATGAAAAACCTTGGCTGGGGGATTTGCAGAAGTTCTGAGGGCTTAGTGGGGCTGTGCTGATCCACACCAGCGAAGGGTCCTGCGGGCTCCATTTAAATACACAACTGTCCCTGTGGGATCAGTGCCTTGAAGGCAATGTTGGAGGCCAGGCCAGGATCTGTAAAAGAGCTTTGTAATTACAAGACTGTGTTTGCGCACAAAGTTACTTGCATGCATGGGTTCTGGGGTGTACAAATACGGCCATTTGGTTGCTTGTCTGCCTGTTCAAACAAGCCTGCTTCAAACAGTGGAAGTGGAAATTCGCACACCGCCCGGAGCCAAGAGGCAGCAGAAGGGTTAAGTCCAAGCTGAGCTCTGTTTGAGGGATAAATTTCACCTCTGGGCCCAAAGCTCTAGCTGTTAGTATAAATGTTCACCCGTGACTGGGGCTCCTGGACTCTACTGCGGTACGCTTGCTGGTTGCCAATTCATGCTCCTAACGGACCTAAGTGACACAAGGAAATGACAGTAGAGAGATGTGGTATGTCAGTCTTCGTGCTCCCTTTTTAGTGGCAACCGTTGTTGTTCAGAGCACAGCCAGAGTAGCGTGCAGTGGTATGAAAGGCTTGGATTTATCGCTTCTAAACTAAGAAGCTATTAAGTAGCCCCTTTTGTCTGATGGGCCCCACAGGGATCACTTAGCCTCGCTTTTGGGGTGGGGAGTTTACAGAAGGCAGCAGGTGTTCAGTGCTGCCAGTGTGGGACCGTTCCAGCCCCATAGTTCCAGTTCTATCAATAGGACAAATCCCTGAGGCTTTACTGTAACAGACTTTTGTTCCTTATATCTGAGCTGTTGCAAACAGGACTTCCTGGCTCTTGTCACCGGGACAGAGGATAGCAACAAGATTGACTCTCTGCACAATTCTGGCTACGGGTGCAGTTCTAGCTGGTATTCTCTCCTGTGTGTGGAAAGTTGTCTTGTAATGTTGTCTTTGTCCTGTTGAAAACTGTGCACCCAAGTAACAATATGGGGTTCTGTAAACCTTCAAAATACGGTTGCTAGAACAGTACCTAGCTTAAACAACAAGGGTTTGGTGGCATTTGGGAAGGTCAATGACCGAGCACTCATTCAGTACATAGGCTTTGGGTCTGGTGGGTGGCTTGTCCCTGGGTCTGGGAGTTCTGTTCGTGGTGCCAAGACAGGCACCTGGTTTGACTGGTCATTGGTCTAACTTTGGATTGTCCCTTCATGTTGTTGGCAGGTGCGCTCGACAGGTTCTGCCTCCTGTCGGTGGCTGGGTTCAGCAGGGAATTGATTGTATTCTATCTTGCATTGTTAGACTCTCAATTTTCCTGGCGGTGGGGTTATTCAGCTGTCCACCACAGGTCTCGTGCGATGCACATCCATCAGCCACAGCAATGTAGGAGCAAACATTTATCAACTCCATGTGGTGAAACCCTGGAAGAAAGAATGACATGTTACAGGGGCTCCAGTTTGTACCTCTGGAAGGACTTTGGCATGACAGTCAATAGGGTTTAGCTTTGTGGTTTTGATATAACTCTTTCCACTGCTTCAGGTCTTATTAGTTCCTGTAGTCAGAGTGTACTTGGACACTAGACAGTGCCTGGGGTTACTGGTCAAGCTAGGATGGCTTCCCACTCTTTTTCCCTTTTAAAAGAGCTTTTGTAATGTTGATGGCTCATTCAGTTTTCCCATTGGCTGATTGTACAGGGAGGTTGCGATGTGGTTAAACTCCCAGTCTTTGAAGTATATAAATTCCTTGCTGGTAAGCTGTGATCCATCATCTGAGATGACCCAATCTGGTATGCCATGTCTGCTGCAGTGTTCCATTGTTTTGTCTATTAGCGTTGCTGCAGAAACGTCTGACAGTTCATCCAATTCTCAAAAGTTGGTGCATCCATCAGCTGTGATGAGATTGTCAGCCTTTCTCCACCGCAACAAGTCCATTTCCACCTTGCTCCAGGGTCTGTTGCCAATGCAGTGGATTTGCAAAGTTTGCGTCTAACTTGCTTGGGATTCTGTATGAGTCACTGTGCCTATTTAATCTCTTTGGTGATAGCTGGCTAGTGAACTTCATCTTCTCTTTTTTTCCATGGACATGCTTATATCCCCTTGTGACTGTGATGCATTAGGTATAGATATTTGGCTGCCTTAGAGCAGTGGTTCTTAACCTTTACTAAAGTCTACACCCCTTTGGTTCTCAAAATATGTTCACGCCCCTTATGAAAAATGGAGATGGGGAGGGGGGAAACTATTCCCTTTTTTAAATGCCTGTTAAATAGCTTTGTTACTCACCACAAATATCACAGCAGGCATTCAAAAACATGCAAGTACTAACCAGAGATCTTGCAGCGTTTTTGCTGTGCAAGTAAACTGTAACTGACACACTGACAGTTAGCGGCTAACTGCATTCAAACAAAGCCGCTGCACTGCCACATCACCTGTGCATGCATCAAATCCCCTCAATGTGGTGGTACGCAGTATTTTTGTAGTGAGGGGAAGTTTACTACAAGCTTAAACTTGACAATTTGTTTGTATGTTACAGTAATTGTTAAAAATGTGTAATGTTGTTAAATACATAATTTGTTTTTGATGATTTAACTTCTGAAAAAAATCAGGCATGTCTCGCAGCTCCAGAAAAGGCGTCACGTGCCTCCTCCACCCTGGTGGTGCCTGCATCCCAGGTTAAGGACCACTGCTTTAGAGCATAGTGTCTTGTTGACTGAATTCAACACAATAGCTCCAATATCCACAAACTTGCTGTAGAATCTCCCTTCACCTGTATCTGGCCCCCTTGTTAAGGATCAGCTGTCTGAATTTGTAGCTCTTTGTCCTTGGGAATGGGACTATAGCTGGCTGGACAGACACTTGCTATTTATTTTTGTTTCTTAAGTTAGGGGCTTTGTAGGATTTATTTATCTTTAATAACATTCTTGCTGCTGCTCAGGGTAGGAATCCACTGTATAGCCTTCTGTTGCTTTATTTCTAGCATCCATCTCAGTGGCAATATTGTAGTCTTGCTAACATATGGGGGAGGCATTTGAGAGCTGATAGCAGTGCTTTCTCGAATGGAGTTTCGAGTAGCTTATTGTTTTCAATACACGTGGATTTTTTTTGACCTGTGGGAAAATGTGATCCATGCATACAACTACTAGACGCTCTCAACTCAAGTGGATATTGTTCTGTCAGGAAAGGATCTTCTATTCAGACTATTGCGTGTGGCTTGTTTTCCTAGAGAGCTGTTCCAAGGCCAGCCTTGCTGGCATCATGCTGCATGGTAACTGCTTGTGTCAGGTCTTTCCTGGGAAACATTTGCTCACCATACATCTTGTGCTAAGGTGGCGGAGAGTTGCTGTGCTGGGTTAGTCCAATCTGCACGGTACCTGTAGTATGTTAGGTTGCTCACCCTTGTTTTAGACAATTGCAGAGGTGGAGGGCCAAAATTCGACCCTTTGACCTCTATGTACAACCTGAGCGCCGGTGATACTTTTCTAAAGTCACTAGTAGTCCTGCTTACAACAGCTTCATTAGTAAGTAAATTAGGAGGCCGAGCTTTACCGTTGAGGGGGTGGCTAGTGGCATTAGCTGCTCTTTTGTTAATCCACGGGCTGGCTGGCTTTGAGCAAGCTCCTGGCTGCATAGGGGGGGAGATGCACTCCAGCAACATGTGCTGTTGAAAATCAGCTCATGTTACTCTTGACGTGTGGTGGGGTTTGCTGACCCCTGGCCTAAGAGGTTCACCTAAACCCTACAGACAAGGGAGGAATCTGGTTAGGTAACTTACAAACCCTAATTGCGGTTGAAACTTGGCGTTTGAAGGCTGGCAGAGTTTGCTTTATTGCTCCTGTCTTCTCTTTGAAGTCAGCAGGTGGCCCATAGGGGTAGCTGCTTGCAGTCTCATCTGCTTATTGAGCCTTAGAGACCTCAACCGAGAAGATAAGTGAAATTACAGCTGTCAGCTGCTATTGCTGTTTCCTTAGCATCCCCACAGCTGTGCCCTAAAACAGGTGAGCAAACTTTTTACATCGGGGGGGCCCCCTTTTTCATGCCTGCAGTTAGCAAGTCCCCCCCCCACCAACCTGTCTAAGGTAATCCAAACCCACAAACTTTGCTTATGGTCATACAAAGTGGGGGGTGACCCTTTCGACATGTATAAGGAAAGACATCTGTGGGACGTAAAAGCTCCAATCCTCCGGTATAGAAATGTCAACACACAGACATAAAAACTGTAACGCATTTCAGCATTTTAAATGGCCGAGCGTGAGTTGCAGCAGCCCCCCTTATGAAACCTCATGCCTACCCTGAGGGCCCCCACTTTGTGCACCTCTGCCTTAAAATGGGTCACTAATTGCCTTGACACCCAGCACTACATCTTGCTGGCAGCCTTGATAGTCGTCTTCTCCAGCCAGATGGATTGCAAATGGTTTTCTCGGTGTGAACGCCAGCAGGCCAGCGCTGAAGTGCCTAATACAGGGGTGGGCAAATTCAGCCCTGGGGGCTGGATCTGGACCATCAAGCGTTTTTTCTCTCACACGCTCTGCTCATCAGCTGGGCTGCCCATACTTGGTGGTGACTTTTAATTAACCAGATGACAATTTATTGTGGGTACATCCAAGTTTCCTGCAATCCCATAAAGTTTGTTTCCAGCCACCAGTCCTGGCTCTGTGTTGCTGTTTAGCTGTACTTTACCCCAAAGGTCTTCTAAGAGCTCAATAAGCAGTGGAAGAGTTGGTGATGCTGCTAGACAGTACTGACCTCCTGTGGTCTCGCAAGTTCTCTTGTTCAGCACCGGTCTGGTCTGAAGGGTGCCAGATTAGAGAGGTTCCACCTGTACTGGGTGAGGAGAACGCTGCCCTGTAACAAAATCCCTGCTTTGGTCTTCTCAGCAGTGGTGCTGAATTTTGTGATGGGGGTGGGGTGGGGGTAACTGCTTGCATGGGGGCTCTTGTTCTCTGGCTATTTTGTAATCTCTGGCTCTCTTTATCCAAATGAAGCAGAAAGCCCTCATAGCTGAGTTTTCCATCATCCCACCCGAGGAATAGAATCATTTGCAGTAACACGGCATTCAATGGAGCAGAAAATAAGCTCTGGAAATTGCCCATGCTCAGCAACTGTGCCAATAAAACGGAAAAGCCCATTTGGATGCTACTGACCAATCTCTGTGAGCCCGACGGATGGGGCCAGGATCGGGCAGCAGGCTGGCTCCGAGGGCTAGTGGGAGCCAGGCGGAGTGGGATTTAGGCCTGGATTTGAGGCCGCTTGAGGGGAAACCTGCATGGGTCAGAACAGGATTCTGGCACGCCCGGTGCTAGAGCCGAGGTGAGCAATAAGTTTGGATGAGGCAGGGAGGCCATCCTGCCTTAGTGCTCAGGGGGCTGCGCTCTTCCATGCTATTGATGGAGAAGGTGCAGGCTCTGGGGTAGAGACTGGGTGCAGACGGGAGCTTGAGGGAAGGGTTTGGGGTGTGGGATCCGTGAAGGATGGGAGGGCTGGACTCAGGAGTGGACTGTTAACTGGGAGCGGGTTCAGGGGGTTGGGTTGTGACCAGAGATGAGAACATAAGAATGGCCATTACTGGATCACATCAAAGGCCCATCTAGCCCAGCATCCCATCTGCTAACAGTGGCCAGTGCAAGGTGCCCTAAAGGGGGTGGACCCAAGACAATGATCAAACGGCTTGTCTCCTGTCATCCCTCTCCAGCCTCTGACAAACAGCGGCGAAGGACACCACTCCTACCCACTGGCTAATAGCCTTTTATGGACCTAACCCCATGAATGTATCTAGCTCTCCTGTGAACTCTCTTGCACTCCTAGCGAATCTGGGGTGTGAGGCCTGGAAGGGGGCTGTGACCTGGAGGAGAGATGTAGGAGGGGTTTGGACTACATGGGGTGCAAAAGGGGGAGGGAGGGCCTGGATGCCAGAGGCAGGCTCTGGATGAGAGGCTGTTACCTGCCAGCACCCAGCCAGCAAGTGCCTTAGCTGGGGTCCCACTGCACAGAGCCCCTGGGGGGAGGGGGGGAGCTTCTCCTGCTTCCTAGCCTGCAAATGGGATGCTCCTCTTGGGCAGAAACTGGCCAATGGGAGCTGCTGGGGGCATGTCGGTATGACAGGGTCCTGCCCCAGCTCTCCGTGGTCACGGATGTGCCCATGGCTCTGCAACCCGCTGTTCTGAGTGCTGGGGGCAGGGAGCCTACAGGGGCCTCCCATGCACCACATCTCGCTGGGCCCTGTGCTTGTGGTCAGTGGGAACCTTTCCATGGGCTGGTCTCTAAAGCTGTAGGCTGCCACCCCCACATCCCCATGCATCCGGCACGACCGGATCCCGTCCAACTCTTGTCAATGTGCCTACGCCTAAAGCTTACAAATGGCTCTCTAGGGAGTTGGGATGGTGCTGGCTTCCCCATGGCCCTCCCAGCTATTGTGTTAGGGAAAGCCGCCTCTAAGCTGAGTCCTTCAGGCTCCTGAAGACACCAGCCACCCTGTCATGCCAGGCAAAGGGCTTCCACTTGCAAAAGGGTGGTCGGGGAGTAAAGGAAGAGGCTCTGTTGGCTGGGGAACATCAAGACCCTCCAGCACTCCATGTGCCCATACAAAGAGGGAGAGAGCTGCCGGGTCCTGAGACAGGAAACCTGTGGTGCCGGCTGGTGGAAGGATCCAGAAGAGGGTGAGACTTTGACCAGCCTCCACAACTCTTACTGATGGGCTGGCCAGCATGAGCGAGCTGGCCTTGAGCCTGGGAAAGCGCAATGACCTCTCCCTGGAGTAAGGGGCAACTGGGGATGGAGTTAGGCCTTTGAGCTGTCCTTAGCTGCCCCGGAGGAGATCGGCCACAGTCTCCATCAGACCAAGGGGCACCGTGTGCTGCTGTTCACCTGACCCTGCTCCTGCAGCACAAGTTGGGTGAGGAATGGGAGGTCCCTCCAAGGTTCTGCACCCAGGGAAAGGAGGCCCTTGCCTGTGGAGCTCTGCAGGGCTGTTTCCTGGGGGAGAAACCCCCCCCCGAGGTTACCCATTCCCACCTCCCCAGAAGGTGCGGAGAGGCCATGGAAATAAGCCTGTTTACATTTCCTCAGCTCCCTGTGTTCCCCCTCTTGGGTGACCTGATGCAAATGCGATCTGAACATTAACAAGGGAGCAGCTAAATGTGAATGGAGGTTTCTCTAATAGCTTGTGATACCTAGTCCGGGGAAATCTGAGCAAACGATGTTTCCTAGTGGAAATACAATTAACAATTCATGCAGGCATCAGCAGGAAACAGAGGGGCTCAGCAGCTCCTGGGAAGAGCTCTGCATCTCACAGGACCGGTCCCTTTACCTCCCTTGGCTGTTCTGTGTATGCTAAATAGTCCATTGCAAAAAGCAAGTTGTCCTATAAGGGCAGGCTGTTAGTGGCATGGTGGGGAGGGGGAGTGTAGGCCCTGTTATAGCTGGTAGGAGGCTTGGCTAAGTCTCCTTCCAGAGTTCCCTTAGACCTGCTGATCCCAACACCCTGTGCCTCACTTTAGACCGTGACAGAGGGGATGGAAAAACAAGGTGTTCCCTGTAAGCTGAACACTTGGGCGCCATCCAGCTGACTAGCAGAGCGTCCACAACGTGTTTCTATAGGGGGTGCCCATCCATGTGTGCCTTGGTGCACATAGCAAAATGTATTTGGCTCAGTGGCGGTGGGGTTGGAAATTAAAGGGAACACTGGTCATCACCTTCCTGTGGTCAGAACAGTTGCCGGGTACCTGCTGCTGAAGCATTGGGACTTTTCCCTCCAGAGCTGGACAGATTCTCTCTGCAGGTGTCATTGCATCTTGCTTGGTGGTTCTTAGTGATGGTGGTGTCACTCTGCACCGGGGGCAGTGCCAGTGCTCAGACCCCCAGCTGCCCACTTCCCAGATGTGGGCTAAACCTTCCCTAGAAATGTATCCAGGTGCTCCATAGCTCTGCTCCAGGGAGTGTAAAGGGGTTGGGATATGGCCCCTGCTTGTGAAGTGACTGCGTGGAAAGGCTCCACATAAATGCCCAATGCTGTCACGATACTACATCCAAGAAGTTCTGAGCCGCCACAGCCGCATCAGGGCAGATATTGGACCCTCCTCCACCTGAGGGACCACTTGGCAAATGGAGATTTGCCACTAGCTGTAGAGGTTGTAGAACACCTTCATGATGGGTTCTGAACTGCCTTAAGGGGACTGGCTCAGAAAGTGCCCACGTGGGAGGGTAGGTAACGAGCACAGAAGGATTAAAAGATCTCCAGTCTCGCAAGCAGAGCTAGACTGTGGCCCCCTCCAGTGGTGGTGGTGCTACATGTCACGGCCATGCAAAATCTTATGCTCGGACAGCACAGGGGGTCTTGGGCAAGGACCAGGCTGTGATGCTCTAGATTAGAGGCTCCTTTGGCCCCACCTACCAGCCCCGCTGTCGGAGAATCTCAGTTAACCAGGATGGAGACTGGAACATCCAGCTGAGCAGCTCCAGCCTAGCGAGGGCACTTGGATACTCTCAAACTCTTTTAAAGTCCTCTGGACCCTTCTTCACCAACCATGACAATTTTCCCGCCTGGCTTCGCTTCCATGTAAGCTCCGGGCCAGCCTGTCTTTCGCTTACAAACCGGCGGAGAAGGTGGGTGGGTGTCTGGTTTTGGTTAGGCTCCCTTAGAGAGGGTGTCTGCTTTCGGGAGAAGTGCAGAGCCTCAGTCCTTCTTTCCATTCCCAGTGATGGAGTGACTGCCGTTCTCTTATTAAACCGCCCTTCGAGGCAGCGCCTGTCTAGAACTAATGGGAGTGGCTGTCTGAGTTGGATCTTGTCATTATTAAACTTGCTCTGCTCCTGCGGACACCTCCCTTCCGTTGACTTTGATGGAGACAGCTTGAAGTCAGCTGCTGCATCTGACCTCCTTCGAGGGAGGGAGGGCCAGCGTGCCAACTGGGAGGCCAGATCCTCTGGTGGTGTAAATCAGTATTGCCTTTGGAATGGGGGGAGCACAGACAGGCTGTGGGCTGGATCTGGCCAGAAGCCCACCCCTCTGGGACCCTCAGGCGCACAGCAGGAGGCTGCTCAGCAGCGGCATGGGGCTGCCCCACATTGCTTTACGCAGCTCTGTGCTCCCACCCCCGGGAGGAAAGGGAGGCTTCATGCACACTCCCTGATCCTTCAGCCCACCCTGCTGCCGCCAAAAACCTTTGCTCCCATTGGCCAGTTGCTGGCCAATAGGAGCTCCTATTTTGCTGGGTGTCGGGGGAGCAGTGCCCAAAGCTTCCCCCTGCCCTCGGCGGTGCCGAGAGCCGCGTGGCGCAGGATTGACTGACCGGAGCTGCAGCAGGCAGGGAGCTGCCTCAGGGCTGCTGGCTGGGAGCTACCTAGGTAAATACCTCCTGGCCAGAGCCTGCCTCTGGCACCCTAGATCACAACTCCCTCCCAGACCCTGCACCCCTTGTGCACCTCTCAGCCAGGCCAGAGTCCTTTCCCTGCTCCCAAACTCCCTCTGACCCCACCCCCTGCACTCTCACCTCCATCCCAGGCCCTGCACTGCCTTCATAGAAAAGCGTGGCCCTGGGCCACGTCCTGAAGTCCTCTATTGGCCCTGAGCAAAAATGATTGCCCACCTTCAACCAGCGAAGGTCGATCTAGTCCTCAGGCTCACTCGCTGCTGCACCACACCAGCAGACAGCCGGCGTAATTCAGACTAAATCAGCGATGCCGTGTCAAGGACAACGTGGGCGAATGCAATGAGGCTTCAGGCCTGGTGTGTTCCAGGAGCAGATCCTGCGGTTGGGCTGATTTGCGCCTGCAGAAGCTCTGGCCCTGTGGGTGGGATGCAGGCGTAAGACCTCTCCAAGGCTGCGTGCACGTCGGGGTCACGCCTCCGGTGCAGATCAGCAACGTGCAGTGTCCGCGCGGGCTCTGCTGGGGTATCCTGTGTGTTCGGCGGGCAGGGTGCCCAGACAGCCCTGCCGAGCCTGCGCATGGTACTTATGCTGAGCGGGGAGATGACAAACGTGGCAAAGTTCCCCCTTGTGCTGTGCTCGTGGCATATGGGAGAGGCCACGCGTGCCTGGCAAGGCAGCCGCAAGGGATTTGCCAGGCTCTGGCAATGCCAGTGACGTGCACCAGGGATTTTAATCGCCTGCACCACAGCCGTGTGGCAAGGCCACTCTGGAGCGTGCTCTGCAGGGGCTGCATCTGTGTTAGGGTATCAGTCCTTTTCAGCACTGCAGGGGCCTCCTTCTCCAAGCGCCTGCTCTTCCTCCTGCTCTACCTCCTCTCCGGATCAGACCGCAGCCCTTATCCCACCCAGCACTCTCTGCCCTGCTCTTTAAGGGCACGAGCCTTGTCTGTGTAGACCCTTTCCAGGGCATCTGGCACCACTTCCGCTCCAGTGGTGGTAGGAGCACTGCAGGGCTCTTCCTGCCCTGCGATCTGGACCTGCTCTCAGCAGGCAGGTGCGGTGCTTGCGTGCAACTACCCTGGTGGCCCCGTCACCTGCTCTTCGCAATGGGGCAGCACCAGGCACTGGCAGGAGAGCTGCTGGGAAAAGGTGGGGGTAGTCCCAGCCTCTTTCCCTTCGTGGTGACGCCGGCCTTTAAGTTTGTGCCTGTTCTCTAATGAAAGTCCCTGTCTGTTTTGTCCTGGCTCAACACTGACTGAGCCCTTCACGCCCACTTCCTGCAATTGCAGCTGGGTTGTCCACAAGCCAAGTAGCTCAATGCTGAACGCAGCAGCAGAGCTAGTGACTAGACTGCAACCAGAACCCAGGAGCACCTGGCTCCTGTATCCACCTGCTGTCTGCTAGGCATCCCAGCCAATCCATCAGGCCCTGCTCTTTGTCTGGGGGCACTGACCCCTGCAGGCCCAGAGGGTTACCACATCCTGTGCCCCTGGCTCCCTGGCTCTAGTCATGAGATGCTCAAGGTCACTTATGGAAACAGGGTCTCTCCCCAGTGCTGAAATATGCCCATGGTCCATCGGGCCTGGCACCCTGACTGTATGGGTGCTTCAGCAGGAAACTTCCCCTGCCTCTCTCTCCATCATGAAGCCAAGTCTACAGCCTGCTAGACCACAGGGAGCCTCTCAGTGATTGCTTCACATCCTGGAGCATGAGGGCCAAGCATCCTTGTACATCCCACCAGACCTAGCGTAAATACAGATGCTGTCTTTTATTTCCTAGGTCTACTGCACAGTTCTTGCCAAGCCAGGCTCCCTGGCTTGGCTCCAGCAAACAAGTTACTACTTACCAGTAAATCTCACCCCAAGATGCTGCTTTGATCAACCATTTGGATTTTAGGTTGTAGCCTTGATGAAGAAAAATACACTCTGTTGCTTGGGGAGAAACTAGAAAATCAGATCAGGAGCCTTGGTCTTCAAAGTAAGAGCTGGTAGTGTCAGAATAAGAGCTGAAGTTGAGGGCCAGGGTTGCCCAAAGGAAGATGCTGCCAACACTTCAAGTCTAGCCAGAAAAAGTGCCGAATCGCTGTGGAAGACAAAAGGGAGGAGTGAAGCCAGCCAGGAAAAGATACTGCAGAGAGTGAGGGTCATACGACAGAACAGGTAGCTCAGCACCATGGATAGCAACCAGCATGCCTAATACGCGCTGTAAATACTGCTCTGTTGGAGGTAGGTAGTTACAGGGAGGAGAAATTGCTTTGGATACAAGCCCGAGGCTGGTGACTGCAGAAAGACTTATTGGGCCCATAAACACCTCCTTTGTTGCAGCCCATTAGGTTTTCTTTTAACCCTTTGGGGACTGGAGGCGTGCAGTGATAGTGGTTGTTCGTTTGGTGCAGTGACTTTGCACTGACCTTACATGGGGAGTTGTGAATAAGTAACTGAAAAACAAGCCTGTGTGTGTGTTAGAGACTTCGGGGAAAAGTTGCCATGGGTCTCTCTGCCTGACTCTAAGGTGGAGAGAGTGCTTCTTCGTTGCCTGCCTTGGGTTTGTCTGACAGTGTGAATGTACAGCGCCTAACACAAGGGGCAGTGATTTTTGGATGTGGCTGCTGATGTGCAAAGAGTTCCTGGTATGGGGCCAGGCGGAGTGGCTAGGAGGCAGCCTCTTTAGAGCCTAGGGGCTTTGCTTTGTATTCTGGTGCATGTTGAGGAATATGGTGGCTGGGTTTGCTTGCGGGGCCCCTGTGGGCTTCTCTTTGCACTCCCAGGGACTGGCTGCCTTCTTGCGCACAGGCTGGGAGGTGCCCGGCCTTCTGGAGAGCCCCACTCTGTCCTTAGCTACGTATTGCTACTCTGCAGTCGGGCCCAGTAGTGCAAGGGGTGTAACCACACTTCAGCTGCACGCCAAGAAAGTGAAAACCAGGGAGAACACTGTTTTTTTTTATGGCTGCTTCACGCCACGGCTCTGTGGGGGAGGTGCCTTTGCACGTGGGGCAGAGGAGTAATTACTTCCAGGGTTCCCTCTAATTTTTTCCATCCATGGGCAGAATAAATTTTATGCGCATCACCAGTAGAAACACAAACTGTCGGCGCTCTGCTAATCAGCTGGGCAGCACCTGAGCCTCTGCTGGGCAGCTCCCCCAAGTGCTCGGCTCACAGGGAACACTGGTCCTCTCGCTGGTACAATGGCCATCGCTCTGGTCTTGATGCTGTTTTAGCCCATATTAGGATCTGGCCCACTGAGTCTCCTCCCATTTAGCTGCATCTCAGCTGCCCCAGAGCAAGCAGTAGGTGGTGTTCCCAGAGTGTGTGTGTTTGCGGGGGCGGGGGGGGGTGTCCTCTCTTCCCTGGTCTCCATCTATCTCTGCCTTTCTGGTGCCTTTTTGTGCTCTGCCTAGCTGCCTTCTCCATTTTTGTACATGTCCCTCTCTTCTCCTACCCCCACTGCTGTGTCTCTCTGGCCTGCACAGCTGCTATCGTATCCTGCTCAGGTTTTTTTGCCCCTCTGCCTCCCGCAAAGCCACAGACAGTATAAATGCTGCTGTCCTTGGCAAGGCAGAAGGAGCAGCCAGACAGATGTGGTGTTCATAGCTCCCAAGTCAGGCATAACTAAACATTTACATTTATTACCAATTAGAGGGGAAACAGACTGGCGTTTTATGTACTGTGTGTCTGGATCTGCCGGCATTAAAAACCCTTAAATTCTGTTCCAGCATGGCACCCTTCCTACTCAAAATGCCTGGAGTAAGCCAGGCGCGTGGCTGCCTCTTTAGGAGGTGAACTGCTGCCCCAGGGAACAGAGTGCCCGATGATACCGGAGCGAGGTGTTTAACAGCCCTCTCTCCTCCCATGAAGTCTACCTGCAGTCAGTGAGGGTGGATGGCCTGTGGAAAGAAGAGGTAATATTCTCATAGAAACCCCTTGCTCGTGGCTTCTGGAGAGACTGAGCACAATAGATTGCTATGGTTACCTGCAATCGGGTCAGCAGGGAAAGAGCTCTGAGGTAATGGCAGCTGACAGTGGTAGCAAGTAGCAGGCCAAGAGCGTGTCGCAGAGGTAACTTCATGGCAAGCCTGGGATCACGCTACTCCTCCTTTGGGATCCTTGGACTTCTGAGGTTGTGGGGGGCTGATGGTTGGGCTCTGGGGTGGAGCTGTTCCTAGGGGGATGGCAACTCGGGGTGACTGGTCTGAGCCCCATGGGCAGCCACAGAAGTGACATAATTATCACTTCCACCCCAGGCCCAGCACTGCCTTAGGAAACTTGCTCTCTGGAGGGAGAGTGTGGGTAGCTGGGCACCAGGAGTGAAGGGGCAGTGGGTGTCTTCCCCCACCCAGCTGAGTTTGGGGGAAGGGGAGAAGAGGGCAGAAACAAAGAACCAGGGTTTTCATAGGAGTTTGTTTAACCCTACTCCTGTGGGGATTCTGTAATATCAGACATAGCTGCTGACGGGCATTTGGAAATAGATAATCAAAATAATTGATGCTGGTGTGATTGTCGTGTTTTGACAAATGTGCAGAATCTGAAAATCTTGTGTGCGGAATCTCAAGTTTGGGGGTCAGAATGCCCCCAAGAGTAAAGTATCAGAGGGGTGCCTGTGTTGTCTGTCTGCATCCACAAAAGTCCTGGTGCACCTTATAGACAAACAGATTTCTTTTGGTGGGGGGCATAAGCTTTCATGGGTAAAGACTCACTTTGTGAGCTGCATGAATCTGACGAAGCAAGTCTTGGGGCATAATCCCACAAAAGCTTATGCTCCAATATATGTTACCCTATAAGGTGCCACAGGACTTCGCAGGAGTAAAATTCATGGTTGCTTGGTCCATCCATGCCTGTTGGCGAGGATGGGAGGGATGGTGGCCCTTGCCTCTGTTAGCTAGAACTGGGAATGCCCAACAGGGGATGGGTCATTTGATGATCTGGTCTGTTCATTCCCATTGGGGCACCTGGCACTGTATCCTGTCTTCTGACCGTGGCCTGGGTTAAAAGGACCTTTAGGTCCAACCCACTGTGACCAGCTTATGCAATGGAATATGGGCCCCTCAGACTAGCATTGGTGCTGTAAGAATAAGGTTTGCCATACCAGCCCACCCTCTGGTCCATCACCCCCAGTCTGCTGCATCTGGCAGCAGCTTCTGATGCTGCAGAGAAGTGCCATCTGCCCCAACATGCTCCTGATTCATTGTCCCCCAAAGGATGGGGTGCATGTGTGTGTGTGGGGGGGGGTGATGGACGGACGGACAGACAGATAGACACATGCCCCCAATTTTAGTGTGATGCGCCACAATATCGGACGCCGCTGTTCTTTGAAACAGTTTCTCTTGCCTTCGATATCCATGCTCGGAGGGTTAAATCTTTCTTTCTAAGGCTTATGCCTACTATGCTGATTTAAGTAGGGAGTATGAACGCACAGCACCCCCCCACCCTTCACCTCCACTCTGCCTTCCACTTCTCCCCCTGTTGCAAGACCTCAGTTCGAGCAGCAGTGTCCTAATTTTTTTTTTTGTGCTCTCCCAGAGGTCCCATTAGCCCTCCAGCAAACTTCTGGCTGAAGCTCACCTCCTGCCGTGATGGCTGGCTCTCTGCACCCACATTCTTGGGTTGCCACAGCAACCGCCTCTGGTTTTGGTGTGGGTTGCATGGTGTGGTGTGCTTTTTCTTTAAAGGGTGCTTGGAAAGGGTTGGCGAGAAGCCGGGGCTGCGTGGAGCCTTCGCTCCCTGATCAGAGAACAGAGCGAGCTCTGCAGAAGAGAGGCACGGAATGAAATTCATGAGCATGATGCTGCAGCTGTGGCTGAGATGAGTGAAGCAGTTCAAAGGCGGACTGGAAGGATGGCTTCGTGATCCTTTTGTGCAACCATTGGCGCACACAGGCAGGCCTTAAAAGTACTTTAAAAAAACATTTTATCGGAGTTGTAACTTGTTGGAATAGTTTATCTGAGATGCTTACAAGGCTGGAGACTTGGACGCCTGACCCATGTCCTCTATTTTTTTTTTTTTCCCAGCCAGGTGTGGAATACGTTTTATTACATGTAGCTGTGCCCCACCAATACAAACACAGGCTGCCAGGCCTGGGCACTCCTCTGAACTGCTGGGCGATCCCCCCAGATCTCCCCTGGGCAGTCACCCAAGTGCTCCATTTACATGGAGTGCTGCTCCTGCGGGGGCGTGAGAAGACCTGACTGGAAAGTAGGGCAGAGTGGGGTTTGTGCAAGAGCTGCGACGGCTGGACCGTATGTAGCAGGTCCAAATCTGTCCTGGAGGGTAGATGTGAACTGGAGAGAGGCAGGCAGCCTTGGGGTGTGAGGTGAGGAAAATTCCTGGGCCAGGGCAATACAAATAGATGCACACTCTCCAAAGCCCTTGGAGAGAGGCTGGACTAGGGCGCTGGTGGAATCTCCATCCCTAGAGGTTTTCAAGTCCTGGCTTGACAAAGTCCTGGCTGGGATGGTTTTGTTTGGGTTGATCCTGCTTTGGGTAGGGGGCCTGGACTCATTGACCTCCTGAGGTCCCTTCCCGCCTGAGGACTCTGACTATATGTAAATAAAACCACCATCAGGTGAATCCTTGTCCAGCCAGATTGGACAAAGCAATGGAGGCTATAGGCCGGCTTCACCGGTGTTCATTTCCTCTCCTGCACTGCAAGGCTGCTCCCAGTTAGCTTCTGGCCTGTTCCGTAGTGGGTGAGGTGATCCGTGTAGGTAGTGGGTTGTAAAAGGGCTTTATGGGCGAAGAACAGTAGGGAAGTAGGAGTAGTTGCCACTGAATCACTCATGTAGGGAGCAGTCATGCGTTCGCTGGGGGCTAATAAGGTGCCTTATCAATAGGTTATGTCAAGATCTTCCCTCTGATGGTCGCGCAGGGGGCCAGGACTCTATTCGGGGGAAGCAGGGTATCACTACAGCACCGCTGGTGGGGCACCCCTGGGGATAAAGGCAGCAGGTACAGAGCAGGGTTCCCTGTAAGCTGTGTGCTTGGGCAGCCACCTGGGGGAGATTCAAATGCCCCTCAGCTGATCAGCAGAGCACCCACCCGCGGCAGCGTGTCTCTGCTGCTGGCGCACGCGCGCGCATGCACAACACACTTATTCTGCACAGGGATGGAAAAGTTAGAGGGAACATGGGTGCTGAGCACTCAGTGGCAGTCAGTTGCCACTTCCCCCCCATCCCTCCTGCCCACCAGTGGCCCTGGAGATCAACCTTTGCCCCTCCCTCCCAGCTCTTCTCACCCACTGCAGTCACCTGTTTCATGCTGCGCAGGAGGCTGTGGGATGGAGGGAGCCAGGACTGGAGAGGTGGGGGCGAGGGAAGCGCCTGGAGCAGAGCTGAAGGTCGAGCACCTCTAGAGGAAGTCAGAACTTGGGCTAGTCTCAGCCTGGGGTGAAAGTAACGTCAGTTTCTCACAGGTACTGTGGTAGGGGCTCGGGGCAGGTGTGGGGAGAGGGGCTGCGGGGAGAAGGTGCTATTCTGGGGGGGCAGCAGCCACGCGTACTGAGTCATTGCTCCTCAAGCTCTGACTGTCGGAGCGAGGGGAAATTTCACAGCCTGCTGCCTTCCCCCCGCCCCGCCCCCAGGGCCGGGTGCCAGAAGAAGGTGCACAAGCTGTTCGCTGTCCCCTCGCTCGCTGATCATCGAGGGAACAGGAAGAAGGCCCGGTTTGAACAGCTGCAGCAGCCCCTACCCCAAAGGGTGCTGGTGGTGGTGGGGGGAACTTAGAGGCTGGGACTCCCTGGACTAGGGGGAAGCACGTATGCCCCAGCCAGCTCCTTTCACCTGCCTGGCTCCCTGCTGCTTCTGCTGGTACAAAGGGTCCCTGGGTGGGTGCAGGGCGTGGGGGCTGCTCTAATCTGTCAAGAGCTGATGTGAAGAGACCCCATGGTTCCTGGAGCCAGATGGACAGCCAGGCCCAGAGGCGTGACACCAGCATAAGCCTGGTTCATAGGGTCCAGCCCTGCTGCTTAACATGTGACTCTAACCGGTAGCCTCTGCAAATGAGCTGCATGAAAGCAGATGATGGTTTAAATGGAGATTTGGGTAAAGCAGGTCCCCCCGTCCTTAACTTTACTGGCACGTGGAAGGATGAATATCTTGTCTGCATAAGTGTTTTCCTTGTGCTCTCTTGCCCGTTAATGGATTGAGAGCTGGACAAAGTAGGGATTAGTGGATAAAAGCTGCTAGAAACTAATTAGAATAAAGCCCAGATTGTCACCTAGGAATCCGTCAGGAAGTCAGCCCTGCGCCCAGCAGCGCCAACTTGCACAACGTGGGCAGGAACCTCAGCTGATGTTAACTGGCCGAGCCCCACTCACTAAAGGGGTCTAGGGTAAGTTTCAGCCCCAGGCACAGTCAGGTGGAGTCGCTTTCTTCTGTGATCCGATTCCCATTGTTTCCTGGACTCGTTACTGGGGTTGTTTTGTGTGTCCTGTTCTTACATTGTCAGTAAAATGTCGTTCGCATCTAAGCCAAACTGTATGTGTGCATGCCCCTGAAATAACATCGCTGCAGGATGGGAGATAGAATAGCGAGACCTTGAGCTGACTTTTCTGTCTTCTCTCTCCCAGCTGTTCGCTGGGACTGATCGACCAGCAAGGGGCCTGCCAGCTTTTCTATAGGAGCTCAGTGGATGAGCAACATTAAGGGAAAAGTAAAACCAGAATTGACAGCTGACTTGGTTCTCTCTCTCTCTCACATACACATACACATACACTGGGCCAGGTCATCAGCTGGTGTAAATCAGCCTAGCACCATTGCCTCCCAGGAGACTCCCCATCCGCTGAAAGTTAGGTGTATGCTTTGCTGAATTGTGGGCCTGTATCTGTTAGCTTGGAGCAGTCATGGTGCCTGGCCTCTGTAGATGTGGCACAGAGCAGGACATGTGGCTTGGATGTTAAACAGATAAATAGCTTTGTGAGATTGTCATAGGCCAGCAGCATGAACTGTTCTGAACAGGGCAGAGAGACTGTTCAGACCTAGGGCGGTGGTGTTCCTTGTGGTGCTGAGGTTCTCTTATGCCCCAGCAAGGATGTAAGGAAAGTTGAGGGCTTCCTGTTTGCAAAGTCCTATTAGAGCTGTGGATTTGGGTAAATGAACTCAAAGGCCTGCTTTCCACTGGTTGTATCCATCAGTTGCAGGGCTGTAGTCATTTAGCACGTCAGTGTGTGATCTACATACTGAGAAGTAGGTTGTGAGTGAGTTACAGCAGCAAAGCAGGTGGGATGTGACACAGCTGAGCTGGATTGTACCCCCCAGAACATGGCAGTAGGAGATGCCCAGATGCTCTAGAAGCAAACCCCTGACAATCTGACCAGAGGGGGAAAATCCCTTCCTGACCCCAAATCTGGTGATCCATTAGACCCTGAGTACATGAGCAAACCCTGACCAGCCAACCCTCATTTGTCTTGTACCCAAGAAAGCTCAGCCCTGTGCCTGGGGGAGCTTGAGAAGTCATTGGAATATCAGAAGTCTGAAGATCTCATGGGAACATCTGCAGGAGGGGTGGGCTGGTGCTCACCAGCACCGAGAAACATCTGCCCCTATGGCTTCCGCAAGGCCGGAAAATGGGTCCTTTCCCTCCTTTTGCGGGTGAATGAATATATTTAGCCTATGACGCTATGGTGAGTCCTGCCACTGGCTGAGCTGGTCCATTGTCAAGGGCATGTATACATAGTTGTCCAACAGAGTCGTCTGGCAGCTATTACTCTGCTTCATTGGGCAGTAAACCTGGCCAGTGCCCAGAGGTGGGAAAGTACCCAAAAGTTACTTCAGTAAAAGTGCAGCTGCTTGCAGGGTAGGGGGTGTGTGTGTGTACTTAAGTGCAAGTTACTGGTGTCCCGCTGGAAAGCTACTTAAGTAAAAGCGTGTGTACGTACACACACACAAGTATCCAGAAGTGACAGCAGCTGCACTTTTACTGAAGTAATTTTTTGGGTACTTGTCCCACCTCTGCAGGCACCTTCGTCCATTATCTGATTCTGAGGTTTTTTGTGAGGGGCACATACTCCTAGATAATCAGTTGCCCCATAAACTTGTCTCTGAACTCCTGTGGCCCGTTGGGCTATTTAGCTTCTCATTCTAAGGCATGTTGTCCAGTTCTCTAATCTAGTCCTGGAGCTCTGCTCTGCACATGCCCCAATTTTGCAGCATCCTCCTGGAACCGCAGCTGCCATAACCAGACCTGGCATTCTGCAAATGGCCACATTGCTGCCAAGCACAGAGATAAAATAACCCCTCTGCTCCCACTGGGTAGTCCTCTGCTCACGCAGCCCAGGGTCACATTAGTCCTTTTCAGCCACACGGTTGCTCTGGGAACGTGTGTTCTGCTTCTGGCGTTTGATCAGCTACAGTGGGCCTTAATTTTTTTTTTTTTTCAAATTTTGAAATTGGTACATACCATTGAAAGACAACGGGGGGGCGGCAAATACCAAGTGTGTTCCTTCTTTTATCGATCCACTCAACACACCCTAAAACTCTACACCCTAGCTGCCTGGTTGGCACAGCTTCTGGGGGGAAGAGGTCCATGAGCCCTTCCTCTTGGCGTCCTGGTATTGAACATAAAAAGAAACCACATGCATAAACTTCATTCTTTGCATTGTAGAAACACCCGTAGACCACAACTGTTAGGGACTCCCTCCGCTAGGGGCTGTACACACACCTAGTGAGACAGCCCCTGACTCAAATGACTTAGAATATAGAGAACAGAAATAGGTAAATGTTGCCCCAATTCACACAGCTGAGCTAGATACCAGGACTCATGAATTCTGCTTCAGTGCCCTGTCCACTAGGCCTCACTGCCTTGATTCCTTGGTTTTCCTGCCTTTTCCTTTGATGGATTACCTCGCACAAAGGGAGCATTGAGCCCAAAAATGCCGTGATGCTGGATCAGTTTCAAAGCCTGTGGGAGCAGCCATCTGCTGTTTTTACATCAGTTCCAGATCATGTACTTAGATATCTCGACACTGGTTCACCACCAGACAATAAGCTCTCTTCCCTGCCGGGTGTCACTTCTTTTTCCCATTGCCGCATCCTTCTCCCTTGCTGCTGTCCCCAGGTGTATCATAACTCCTTTCACCTCCCTGGAGCTGCATTTCCTTCCTTCCAGCTGCCCCTCTGGGTCTAGCTTCGCAATTTTAAGGAGGGAAAAAAAATGCTGGGACAAGACAGCAGCCGTCTCTGCGGTACCTGGTCATAATGAAGGATGTTGCAGATGAAGTCTTAACTCAGTCTGAGGTGGAGTTGAGGGGAAGTGGTACTTCCACCTTTACTAGCTCAGTCCCTGTCTTTTCTTACTTAGACACATGTTGCAATGTGTGAGGTGGACTTTGTCTTTTTTTTAATGCAAACTCTCCTGTTCTAGGACTCTCTCTGACTCCTGGCACTTAAGATCTACAGCTGGACTTGACTTTTTGTATTCAAAGGAAGAGGCGAGCACTTGGCCAGCTAAGGCCATCAGGGTGTGCCATGAATGAATACTTGTAAAGGGTCAAACCCTGAGAGAGTGGGTTCTCTGTTGACAAGCAGCCAGGTGAGCCAATGGGAAGGGCAGGGGATCTTTTGAATGGCAGCAGTTACATGCTGAGGGGTTTTTGTGCGGCCAGAGAAGAGAGACAGATGTTTTAAGCCTGAGCAGGATTAAGGAATTCAGTAAATATCCAGGCCACAAGTAGATCTGGGCATACAGATACGTAAGTAGAAAGGAAATGACTAGTCAGACACCAACAGGTTATTTTTTATTTTGGGTTTGGTGTGGGACTTCTCAGGCTGGCTGTGCCCCCCTGAACACTGTAAGTTTTAAACTAATCCTCTGTACTATAATGTACTGTTTTTTTTTAAAGTTGCTCTGTAACACCCAGCAGGCAAGTATGCTTTATCACAGAAATCTTTTGTTAATAAACCACCTAACTTTTAAGGCCAGAACTTGATTCCAGTGACCCAGAGAAGGGTTTGTGTGTATCTGTACCTCAGACTGAAAGGTCAGACATCCCATTGCAGCTTGAAGAGACAGAAGTTGTTTTCAAGCTCTCGCCTAAGGGAGAGTGAAGAGATTGGGGCTACTCCACAGGGAGCCATCCCAAGTGTGTCTTCCTGGGTTCTACAAGGGTCTTTCTCACTTGGGTGGAAGCAGCAAGGGAATTTGGGACCTTGGGAAGCTTTAAGCAGAAGTCTACAGAGGCCAGGTATTAAAGGTCCCTTGTGGGCCCTGCACTTCTGCACTTGGAGTGTCAGAGTGGGGACTGGCCTTGATCGGGTATGGAGCTCCTCTTGCAGTGGTTTAGATTGGCAGTCACTGCCCTAGGATTAAAGGCTTTGCTGAGGGTTAAAATTGGGGTAAGGGAGATGGAAAATCGGAATCCTTCAGGTGGGATGACACATCTTCTAAGTTAGGTCCTCAGCCGAGGTGATCAGTGAAGCTTTGCTGAGTGACTTCACTGCAACTAGGCTGAGTGACAGCAGCTGAGGGTCTGACCTAGTGTGTCTTATCTGGGGGGGAAAAGAGCTCCCCACTGGTTGGCTTATCAAAATACAAGCAACAGTTCTCCTGCAGTGGCTGTGATCTGTGGCTGTGACTGTTGCCTACCCTGCCTTGTTCTATTTCTCGCTCTCCCTCTTTTGTCTCCTGACTGTTCTGCTTGACTAGCTGCATTATTGGCCAGTTGAGGAAGAAATGAAATGGCTCGGGAGTCTACAATTAAATTAATGAGAGCTCTGATTACTGCAGTAGCCAGACGGAGCAGAGGCAGCTTGTTAGCACTGGAGGGCTTCAGCCCAGTCCCAAAGGAAAACCCAGGAGCCTCAATGAGGCTCCGGGAGCTGGTGGTGGCTGAATAGTGAGTTACGGCTGTGTCTTTAACCAGCAACAATATTAACTTCTGCAGAGACCACGGGCGAGGGAGCAAGCTGCAAGCACGGGACTGTGCTGGATTTTGTTTCGAGCTCCTCTTTACAAGTGGAGTGGGGTTTACAGTCTGATTCTTCATTTAGGCCTGTCACAGCAGCTTTCCTTGGGAGCAGATGGAACAAACCAATGTCCTGCTGACTTCACCGCCGGTTTACACCCACTCTGGATCTGACCTCAAGTACGTAAAAATCCCAACACTGATTCACCCAGCTGCTCCCTGTTCTAACCATGGCAAGAAGCTCTCTCCTTCCCACTGTGCCGCTTTCCTCCATGCTCCCTCTTTCCCTGAATCACTCTTTCTTCCTTGCCCTCTGCATCCTTCCCTCTTGCTGCCATGTATATCGCACTCCTTTCGCCTCCCTGCCTCTGCATCCTGTTCACCTTGGACTGGTGATGGGAATGTTCATGGGGGCAGGCTTGACAGTCTGATATAAAGGTTGGTACCATTTCCTTGGTCGACCGTAGGCCAGAGTGAGAGATGCCCTGGGCTTGAGGGGGTTTTTGAGATTTTTTAGCAATTACCCAGGCAAGACAGCTGGCAGCTAGTCGTTTATTTTTAACAGCATGGTGGTATTAAGCAAACACTGTCTATACGTACTGCCTGTTCGATGCACCGTGATTGGTCTTCCAGAGTCTGGTTTTTGCCATGTGAGTGAAGATAAGAACATGAGACCAGCCGTACTGGGTCAGACCACAGGCCCATCAAGCCCAGTGTCCTGTCTTCTGACAGTGGCCAATGTCAGGTGCCCTAGAGGGAATGAACAGAACATGTCGTCGTCATCAAGTGATCAATTTCCTGTCGCTCCCTTCCAGCCTCTTGCAAACAGAGGGTAGGGACATTGTCCATGCCCGTCCTGGCTAATAGCCATCGATGGACCTAACCTCCATGTATTTATCTATCTGGTTCTTTTTTAAACTCTACTATAAATGCAGCAAAACCAATCTCTCTGGGATTGGCAGGCGACTCAGTTACTCCATGCTATCGCACAGAGTAAGGGACGTCGGCATGAACCCAAAGAGCCCTAATCTGTGGCAGAAAGTCAATTCTGATAGGTCGATTCTAGCTACACTAATGGCATAGCTCGAATTGCATATCTGGGATCGACTTTGTTCCCTAGGGTGGATCAGGCCCTAGGTACTGGTCAGGGTTGACAATTGACACTGGTACACCCATTGGGGACGGCCACATAAATGGATCATGGAGAAGTCCTGTTACAGCTATGCAATTGACTTTAAGGTCTAGTGTAGACCAGGCCTTAGCTCTGCTGGTGAAATAAAGGTTCAGGTCTTCCTGTGGTGCAAATCAATGTACCTCTGATTGCATCAGCTGAGGATCCGTCCAGAACTACCTTCTCTGCCCAAGAGGTGCCCCCTTCGGGTAAGATTTGAAGCTCGTCAACAAGAGAGCGGGGAAGCCATGTTGTGCGTAAAACCACCCCGTCGTCTGGCATTAAATGCGCATGAAAACGCACCAGCCTTGTGACAACCCTGAGCAGAAACAGACCAGAACTGGAATCCTGTCTGAGTACGCGGTGCACATGAGGGAACAAGTAACATCTGGGGGAGATTTTTCTTCTGACTGATATTTGAGTCATCTCTGGAACGTAAGTAGGCAGGTGTCTGACAGGAAACGCAAGTTGCCCCATTTGGAATTTGCTGTACATCTCTGCTTGCCGCCGCTGCCGTCTTTTTCTCTAATTAGGTTTCTGTGTAAACCAGCCATTATTATTTCATTCTGGCAGCTTGTTCCACGCTCAGAGCGAGCTGATGAATCCCGTGAGGAGCCTGTTATAGAATCCAGGGGAAGTAAATTTTTCAGGGTGGAGCGCTGAAGCCCTGTTGGAGGAACACGATCGCCTTGGCCAGGGCAGCAGGGAAATGAGAGAGAGAGGGAGGGTGTCAAAGCACAAGTCAGCCTGAGGAGCAAGCAGGTGCTAATATGGGACTGGAGGTCCCCACCAGGGTTCCCTCTAATTTTTTTTACATCCGTAGGTGGAATAAAGCTTACGTGCACCCAGGCATGTGTGGATGGGCACCACCAGTAAACACACACTACTCTCTAGCAGAGCACTCGGGCACCTGAGTTTCCCCTCCGTGGCTGCCTAAGCCAGTGGTGTCTAAAAGGATGTCTACCAATTGCCACATGCCCCCTGCTTGGGGCCATCTGCTCCACCCCTCAGCCAAACCCCCTACCCTTCCCTGCCCTGGTGACTCACCGGAGCAGAGCTGTGCAGCCCCAAGAGCTATGGTGGAAGGAGCCATGTCAGGACGGCATTGGCCACCAGAGGCGCGTGGCTCCTGGCTAGACCCCAGCGGCGACGTCGCGGAGCACGGCACGCAGCTCGTGGCCAAAGCCTCAGGGGTTGCCTCCTCTGCTGCTGGCTCATGCTTGTGGTGGGGCACATGGGTGGAGGGGTGTCCCACCTATGCGGCTCTCCTGAGCCACATGGGGTGACCAGGAAGCATATTGGACAGCACAGTCCGAACCGCTCAGCTTACAGGGAACGCTGGTCTCCGTTGGCAGAGCCACACCCATGCAAACGCTGAGTGTAGACATGGACAGCTGGGGTTTGCACTGGTACAGTTAAGCCTGGTGTGTCAAGCAAGGGGCAGCTTTATGCGCTTAGGTCCTAGCTTTGCTCAGCTGTAGTTGGGGGTTTATAGTGTGGCTGGAACTGGGGTTATGTGGGCAAGAGTGTTAGTGGGAGAGCAGGAGATTGGCAGTGGACATGCTCATCAGTGTGTAATCCCCTCCTCTGCCAACTGTGAATCTTGGTAAAACTGCTTCTTAAAGGGTCTTGCTCTAAGTGCTATAGAGGCTCAGGCATTTGGCGTTGGAGGACCCTGGCTCAAAGGGGACAAGATATCAGCTATCCATATTACACTACTACCACATGTGCAACCCTTCTGCCAGTGGCAGGGGACAGCAAGAAGGGCCAGGTTCAATATCTAGTGGGCTCCTTTTCAGCAACATGAGCAAAACTGGCTTGAACCCCTCTTCATTAATTGTGTGACAAATCCCTTGTTGTCTCCTGACGTGTTCTGCACTTTTCGGTAGATTTTATTGGGTGCCTCAGAGACTCAAGATGGTCCTTCCACTGCCTTGGGCTTTTCCAGAGGAAAAGGTCTCTGCTTACTGAGACGTTCTCATCCTAGGCAAGTCACGGGAGGGGGAGCAAGACCCCTTCAGAAAGTTCTGATGCCCCATCCTCCTGGTCCACTCCTCTTCTCCTTCCTGCTGGGAGGAGGGCTTTTACAGTGAGCCAGGAGGCCTTTCCTTGCAGCAGGTGTCAGATTAATCTTTTTGCTGCAGACTGATTCTTAATGACCCCCGACTGCCTGCCTTGGCAGCTGGGCCGTCCTCTCTGTCTACTGAGGCGGGGAACAGAAAGGCACTGATCCAGCTCCCAGTATATCTGCCTTCCACCAAGCTCTTGTAGCTCACTGCCTGTGGTCTGCCACACCTGGGACAATTTCACTCTGCCCACTGGGCATCTCTAAGAGGCAGTTTCCTGCCCCCTCCCCTCGTGCAAACGCAGAGTCTGTGGCCGAAAGTTTCTTTAATCAAAGTAACTGAGCGTTAGCGTGAAAGAGCAGCACAACCCGTGTTCAAAAACAAAAGCAGGAGCACGGCCCCCTCCCCAGAGTACACTGGATAGCACCTTTTGTTTCAGGCTCTTGAGCCCAGGACCGAGTCCCCCGACCTCTCCTCTCACAGTCGTTGTGCTTGGTCAGTGCAGACCCAAAGTTCAGAAATACATCTGGGTGAATTCTCCTCCCGGCACGAGCATGTGTGTGGGTGTTAAACACCACCCTGCTCGCTCTGCTCTCTGAGCTCCCACCAGCCACCTCCCTGCAGCTCCCTCCAGTCAGTCTCGGCAGTGTTTAGGTCTGTGCCGAAAAGCCCTGCCACCGGCGATTTCAGCTCCCTGTGGTTTGCAGGTCTGGGCAGCCACAGCCTCCCCGCAAGTGGTTGCAGCGCTGCCCGAGCAATATAAAAGAACAAAAGAGGCTCCTACTGAGGAGCATAGCTGAATAGGCTTTGGAGAGTGGGGAGGAACAGGTGAGCCGGTCTAGAGACGGTGCGCAGCATCCTGTCTGGAGTACCTGCCCCTGTCTTTCCACCACCGCCTTCCTTTCATAGGGTGGTGACATTCCAGCCCCAGGCTTATCAAGCTCTTTCGACTGAGGTTGACCCCTCTCATTTGCGTCTCTATATTCCCGCAGTAATTACAACGTGGGTCGCCATATTTCACTCCGCCTGAGCTCAGGACGAAGGTGATTTGTAGCCAACGCCAGCCCAAGCTGCTCTCGTTAACACCACTGCGTGTGCGGAATATGTCAGGGAAGCAGCCATTTGGACTCTGCTTACCCCTGTGTTTGGGAGGGAGGGAGAGGCTGTGGACTAGGGCCTCCTGGCTTCATACCTCAACCCAGCCAGAAACAGGGAGTTCCCTGCTGGGCTTTTCAGCGGGCGTGGAGGGGAGATACTGTATGCCTGTCACGAGTGACGATAGGGAGGAAGATGGGGCCTGGGCTCTGCTTCCTTCATCCAGCTGCCCGCATTGGAATGAGAGAGAATTGTTCAGACTAGTCCAATGACTGGTTCCTCAGCATTAAGGGAAAGCTTAACGAGCTCTTGTCGGAGTGAAGGGACATCTAGCCGCTGCGGATTTTAACCATCTCCCCGTGTCTCTTCCCCTCCCCTTCTCTTCTGCATCTGGTTTCTTTTGTGTGGGAACAAGCTTCTCTGATTTGCGGGGGAAGGCGGAAGGAACTGTTACAAGAGGAGGAAATGTGGGTAGAGCTAAAGAAACTGAGAGTCAAGGAAACTGGGTTCCGGTCCCTATCCCAAATCTGACTCCCCTTGTACGCGTAGTGGTGCTCGGTACATCCGAATCTCATAGACCGTCTGAGCAGGAAACCTCGGGAGAGGGGCTGAGAATTATGGTTTGCCGCACAGTTAATCCCCATCTCTGGTTTCCAGGTCAAGTGGATCAACTTAGAAAGTCAGTCGTCATCTTCCTCATCGCTCTTCTTGTCTCCAAATCTAGCCAGGGCCTTTCTGCTTCAGCCAGCCCCAACCAAGAGCACTGGGGCGGGGGCTCCGCTCAGGGCACAAGGGGCAGATTGACAGCCCCTTTCCCCCTACTCCTCTGCTGCAGTTGCTTTTACTTGGAAAGGGTGTCAGGTGCGAGGGGGTGGTGAATCCCCCATCACTCACCTCTCCCTTCTGTTCATTGAGCATTTTGGGCGGGACCATCCAGGGCATCCCCCTTGTCATGGTGCATACTGTGGCCTGTCTGTGCTTGGTGGAGGAAAAGGGGAGAGAACCCAGATGTTCCTCCTTCAAGGTATAGGGCCCCTTAAGGAGGCTGTATGCAATATAGAGCCTATCAAACACAGGCAGGCCTGCCACCGGCAATTCTAGGCCCCAGGTCAGACCAGCCCATGCCCCCACCTCCCTGCCCCAGGAAGAGGTAGCTGAGATTTGTGATGCTACTTTTTATCTGGTGTATTAGAACCTACTCTGTAAGTTGCATCACTGCTTGATCTAGTTAACCTTCCCCCCACCCAACTGAAAATTTGGGTTGGAAGAGACCTCAGCAGGACACCTACTCTCCCCTCCTGCTCAAAGCAGGCCCAATCCCAACTAACTCATCCCACCCAGGGCTTTGTCAAGCTGGCATGAATAAATGCACACAAATCAGACATGGCAATATACAAAAACCCATAGGAGAGCACTTCAATCTCCCAGGACACACAGTAGCAGATTTAAAAGTAGCTATCCTGCAGCAAAGAAATTTCAAGAACAGACTCCAAAGAGAAATTGCTGAGCTACAATTCATCTGCAAATTCAATACCCTCAGCTCAGGGTTAAATAAAGACTGTGAATGTCTGGCTAAATACAAAAGCAGCTTCCCCTCTCTTGGAGTTCACACCTCCAGATCTACTGATGGCAATACAACTCAGCCTGCCTGACTGAGCTAACCTCGTTATCCCCAGCCTTGCTCTGGCCTATTTATACCTGGCCTTGCAGATTTCCAGGACCAGCATCTGAAGAAGTGAGTTAACTCATGAAAGCTCATGCTCTAAACTTTTCTGTTAGTCTATAAGGTGCCACAGGACCCTTCGTTGCTCCTGGAGGGATGGAGATTCCCTCACTCCTTAGGTAACCCCTTTCAGTGCTTCATCCACCTCCAAGTGACAGTATCCAACCTCTACCTCCCCCTGCAGCTGGAGGCCATTGTGCCTTGGTCTGTCATCTGCCACCACTGAGAACAAACTAGCTCTGTCCTCTCTGGAGCCCCCCTTCAGGTAGCTGAAAGCTGTTATCAAACTCCCCCCTCACTCTTGTCTTCTGCAGACCAAATAAGACCAGGTCCCTCGGTCACTTCTCACAAGTTATGTGCTCCAGCTCCCTAATCGTTTTTGTTGCCTTCTGCTGGATTCTCTCCAATTTGTCCACGTCCTTTCTAGAGTGGGGGAGGGGGACAAAACTGGACATAACACTCCAGATGTGGCCTTATCAGTGCCAAATGGAGAAGAATGATCGTTTCCCTAGATCTGCTGGTAATGCTCTGAGTCATGCAGCCTAACATGACGTTAGCCTTCTTGGCAACAAGGGCACACTCTTGATTCATGTCCGGCTTCTCATCCACTGTAATCCCCAGGTCCTTTTCTGCACAACTGCCTCTTAGTCGGTCCCCACCCTGTAGCCGTGCTTGGGATTCTTCCATCCCAAGAGCAGGACTCTGTACCTATCATTGTTGGGCCTCATCTGATTTCTTCTGGCTTAATCCTCCAATTTATCTAGCTCCCTCTGGACCCTGTCCCTACTCTTCAGCATATCTATTTCTGCCAACATCTTGATGTCCTCTGTGAACTTGCTGAGGGTACAATCCAGCCCAACATCCAGGTCATTAATGAAGAGGTGGAAAAACACCAGCCTGAGGACCAACTTGTGGGGCACGGCACTTGATATCAGCTGCCAATTAGACATATGTCAGAGGTAGAATTTATCTGGAATTAAATGTTTAATACGTTATGGAATGAAATTGGTCTGTAAAATGTTTTGGAGATGCGCAAAGTAAGAAAACACCTAAAGTGGGCTAATTAAGCACCTGATTGTGATTTGTGTGTAATCTAAAGACAAGGGAAAAGCCAATGTGCGAGATGTAAGTCAATAGCCGTGTCTACACGTGCACGCTACTTCGGAGTAGCGGCACTAACTTCGAAATAGCGCCCGTCACGGCTACACGTGTTGGGCGCTATTTCGATGTTAACATCGACGTTAGGCGGCGAGACGTCGAAGCCGCTAACCCCATGAGGGGTTGGGAATAGCGCCCTACTTTGAAGTTGAACGTCGAAGTAGGGCACGTGTAGCCGATCCGCGTCCCGCAACATCGAAATAGCGGGGTCCACCATGGCGGCCATCAGCTGAGGGGTTGAGAGACGCTCTCTCGCCAGCCCCGGCGGGGCTCTATGGTCACCGTGTGCAGCAGCCCTTAGCCCAGGGCTTCTGGCTGCTGCTGCGGCAGCTGGGGATCCATGCTGCATGCACAGGGTCTGCAACCAGTTGTCGGCTCTGTGGATCTTGTGTTGTTTAGTGCAACTGTTTCTGGGAGGGGCCCTTTAAGGGAGCGGCTTGCTGTTGAGTCCGCCCTGTGACCTTGTCTGCAGCTGTGCCTGGCACCCTTATTTCAATGTGTGCTACTGTGGCGTGTAGACGTACCCTCGCAGCGCCTATTTTGATGTGGTGCTGCGCAACGTCGATGTTGAATGTCGACGTTGCCAGCCCTGGAGGATGTGTAGACGTTATTCATCGAAATAGCCTATTTCGATGTCTCCACATCGAAGTAGGCTTCACGTGGAGATGTAGCTAATATGAGTTAAAACTTAACCCTACTTGCACTGCCGGTGTGGTGGGACATCAACACTCCTTCCATGGGGAGCGGGCTGGCCTGGTGTGCCTCATCTATTGGGAGATCTCGGAGGAGGTGGCTGGGGTGAAGACGGAAGGAAACGGCTGCTTCGTTCCCAAGCTGAGCGATGGAGATGGCCTCTCCTCGTGCATTGGCGATGGGGTGCGCCCGCCAGTGCTAGTGGTGGTGAAGGGGAACGAGCCCTGGCTGCCTCTCTGGAAGCTTAGAGTGGCTCGATTGAGTAGCTCAACTCCCTGGCTTGTGTGTGGCTGGGAGCGGCAGCCCTGGCGGGAGGCGATCTGGTAGCACAGCCGGAGCTTGTCCCTCTTTAAAGGCTCTCTGTCCTCAACGCCCTCCCCGCAGCCTGAAAACCAGCCCAGCAGGTGCAGCGCCTCCTGGGCAGCCAGAAGAGGCAGCAGGCCCTGCACTTCCCTGGCAGCTGTTGCTGATGTCCTGCCAGGCCGGCAGAGCGTAGCGGTGCTCTGGCAAACTCTGACGGCCACAGGGGGAGCAGCAGCAGGAACCCACGTTTCCCTTCTGTCTTGCATAATTTAAAAAAAATAAATAAACATTCTACCCCCCCCCCCCGCCCTCTTAAATGACTGGGCCCAGGGCAATAATGCTGCCTCCCCCTGGCAGCAAGCCTGAACGCAGGCATGACTTAATTCCATGCGAGAGGAGGCGATGGTATACATCCTGCCCTCTAATTTTTCCATTCGGGGCAGAATAAATTTCAAGCGCCTGTGTGGATGTGCACCACCAGTTGAAATGGGCTGGTGGCTGTGGGCCACTGCTGATCGCTTGGGCAATATTTGAATCTCTCCTGGGGGGCCACCCGCTCTCAGCTTACAGTGACTACTGAGCTCAATAAATTATTTCTGATGCTTTCAGGCACTTTATAAATTGTGTTTTAGCCCTTTCCTGTCCCGTTTCATTTATTACTCCTCTTACACCGTTACAATTGGGTTGGGTCCTGGGACAGCACAATCAATACTCAGGTATTGGGTATTGCCTAGAATATGACTTATATGGCAGCGTTCTCCAGGTGGTGATGCAACAGTCCTAATATATTGTATATAATTCTTATCTATTATGATTGCCCCTCTGCCCACTGGTGGTAGATGTTAGGGCCTTGTAGGTCAGCCTGTTGTTGCAGTGATCTTGGATCTGGATATATTTTTGGTATAATGTGTCCTGAAACAGAGGTGATCATGCCCAGCATGCAGGCAACCCTTTTTGTGTCTGAATATGAATACCTGGTTCCCAGGGAAACAGTCTGCCCCCGAAATCGACTTTATAGGGAGATTGGAGTAGAGGGAAAACTCCCATGTTGTTATGTGCAACAGCTCCACCAAAGAAAGGCATCCGAAAACCAGCACCACTGCACTGTCTTGCTAAGATTAAAAATCTCTCTCCCAAGATAAGAGGTGAAAAAAACACAGGACTGTCCCATCCCCTACCTGCGACTCCTGCTGTAAAACAAAGCAGAGGGGGAACATCCATGGTAGACCTCAAAGATTCCCCCTCTTCTTCTACATACCATGCAGTGCGCTATGAATTCTAGTGTGAAGATGGGGGAAACTGAGTCACAGCAATCCCGTTACGTGCATTAGGTCACAGAGCTTGCGTGTTTAGGAATCAGAAAGAGAACAAGCACCTCCTCACTGCTAGTCCTGGGCTTGTGTTCTACTTAGCCAGGAGTTCCCCCAGGTTACCACTCCTGAAATCGAGGAGGATGGCTTTCTGACCTTATTAACCAATGACAGTTGAGCATGACTGAGACATCACATAAAGCAGCCTCATTTTGACAGCCCCTTGTGTCACAGGCGCTGAACTGAACCACGGTCTCTTTTTCAGTGTGGTTGTGTTTTACTTTTGGTGGTAATAATAAAAGAAGAATTTGTGGCTTCCAGTTGGCCGACAAGCAGTCTGCACAAAATGCACCAGGCTAACGATCCAGCCAGCATGTATGAATCATTAGGACTTCCTTGAGAGTGGGAGAAAAGTTGGAACCCTAAAGGCGCCGGTTATGTTTGTTTAATATTTAAGGTATGTATATTTAACACAAATGGGCATTACGGTAATATCTCAGTCCTCCTCTCCCATGACTGACTCCTCTGGTCTCTGCTTGCTGGAGACTTGGAGTTGGTTATGTGCAAAAACTTGTGCCTGGAGTGTCTGTGTTTTACTGGTGGAAGTGATTTGTCTAAGCGCTGGAAAGGGAAGTCTTCCCTTGACCAGATACATTGGGGCAGCCACCTGCTGCACCTCCCCTCTAACCTGCTCTTTGCCCAAGCTTGCAAAAATACCATGGAAATGTAACAGCCTAGACGGGAAATCTGCTCAACTTCCTTTGACCTGCAGGAGCTTGTGAAACCACGTGGGCCCATGGTCTGGGCATCCCTTTGTCCTCCCCGCAACCCAAGTTGCAGTGGTGGGGGCTAGAGCTCCGTTTCCCTTTGAAACACCACACTCCAGGACGTCTTCCTCCTTTGCCCCCACCACGCACCCACCCTTGTTCCTTCCTGTCCCCTGCTTCCCGCTTTGCAAGGGGCCTATGCAGCAATCTCTTACACCTTCCTGGCCTCTCTTGACAGCCTCAGTGTAGGCCAGTCACTGAGTTGGCTTGGCCCTGCAAGCACACCCAACCCTCATGGAGCAAATGTTAATCGGCTGTGAGCTTGCAGGGAACGGTTGTATGAGGTTCCCCGACTCTAGGGAGTGCTGTGTGGGTAGATCAGAGCCCCTGGCTGCTTTCAGAGACAGGAAAGATTAAAAAAAGAAAAACCCACTGCTGGGGGGAAAAAAAAAATTGTCTGCAAATGTGCTGATCTAGCTTACAACAACCTGAACAGCAGAAAGCTCCTGCCTGCCAATTAACAAGGAACCAGGACTAATTTGCCACCTGTGCTGCACTTTGGAGTCTTATCAGGGAAAGAAAAAAAAGGAAACCGCAAAAGCAACCAGAGCCAGGGCTGAGCCATGTGCTTGATGGGGGCAAAGGAAATAAAATCAGCTCTAGACTAAGACCTCCTGCTTTGCTGTCTGAGTGGTCTGGTGCTACAGCTATGCCTGGACTTGACAGCTCCCTTTCCAGCAGAGCAGCAGCTCTGCTCCTTGGCTGCCCAGGTGTGTGTGATTCCTGCAAATCAGAGGAGGGGGCTCAAGGTATATACAAGGGAGCATCAAAGGGATGTTACCAGAGTCCTGTGTATTTCGTCCCAGGCTGTTTCACAGTGGTGCAGCGGGAATTGATACGATGATCTCTCTCTCAGTGTGGCCGCCCTCCCATCGTAGCTGAGTGCTTCACAATACCCAGTGTTTTTAGCCCCATTAAACAGATGAGAAATGGAGGCTCCACTCACACAGGCAGCTTAAGGTGGAGCAGATTGAGCCCAATCTCTGCCAGAGCAGAAACGCAACTGCCCTTTCCAAGGCCTAAGCTTGTGCCTGAGCTGCTCCGTCCTTCCTCTCTCTGATTGATGCTGGGTTGCTGGTATTTGAGGGGGACTGATTACAAACAGCAGCAGCATAATTCAGACCTAATTCTAGAAGCAGCATTCACCCCCCTAAAGGGGGTTGGGTCCAGGGTTCTGCTTAGGCCCCGATTTCATTAAAAGCAGGAGCAGCTGTCCCTAGCTCTGTCTACACGTGCACGCTACTTCGGAGTAGCGGCACTAACTTCGAAATAGCACCCGTCACGGCTACACGTGTTGGGCGCTATTTCGATGTTAACATCGACGTTAGGCGGTGAGACGTTGAAGCCGCTAACCCCATGAGGGGATGGGAATAGCTCCCTACTTCGACGTTGAACGTTGAAGTAGGGACCGTGTAGTCGTTGCGCGTCCTGCAACATCGAAATTGTGGGGTTCTCCATGGCGGCCATCAGCTGGGGGGTTGAGAGACGCTGTCTCTCCAGCCCGTGCGGGGCTCTATGGTCACCGTGGGCAGCAGCCCTTAGCCCAGGGCTTCTGGCTGCTGCTGCGGCAGCTGGGGATTCATGCTGCATGCACAGGGTCTGCAACTCGTTGTCGGCTCTGTGGATCTTGTGCTGTTTAGTGCAAGTGTGTCTGGGAGGGGCCCTTTAAGGGAGCGGCTGGCTGTTGAGTCCGCCCTGTGACCCTGTCTGCAGCTGTGCCTGGCACCCTTATTTCGATGTGTGCTACTTTGGCGTGTAGACGTTCCCTCGCTGCACCTATTTCGATGTGGTGCTGCGCAACGTCGATGTTGAACATCGATGTTGCCAGCCCTAGAGGACGTGTAGATGTTATTCATCGAAATAGCCTATTTCGATGTCTCCACATTGAAATAGGCTACTTCGAAGTAGGCTTCACGTGTAGATGTAGCCCCTGAAATCAAGGTACGGGCCATTAGCGTGTGGCCAGTACAAGGAAGATAATACATTGAAGCATCTTAGTAAAGCTAGTCGTGAACAAGCAGCCCTGGGCCACAAGGAAGAGATCAGAACAGGTTTTTTTCAGAAACTTGTTTGCCATTTATTGAACATTCTCAGCAATAACATTCAAACACTGAGAAACCTGCCAGACAGGAGAATGTCTTCGTTGAGAAAACACCTGACGGGCTGAGGCGCATGCGGGTTCCATATGGTGAGATTTAAACACAGCTGCTCAAAATGTTGGCTGGCAAAGCCTGGAGCCAGGCAGAACGCAGCCCCATTTCAGCCTTGTCATGAACTTGAAATCCAGGCTGGGAAGGCTAAGAGCTTGATAAGGTTCCCCTCTTTGGGCTTACACAGCCCCAGTGCCAAGATTGTCTGGGCCAGTTTGGGGGTTCCCAGGAACTTTGCAGGAGATTTTGTGACTTCACTTAGTAGCAAGACTTCCTTGATTTTTATATTGCTGGTTACCAGGGCCACTGACTTGTTTCATATAGTCAAGGAGTGCTTGACCCTACTCCATGCCCTGCCTGCATACACACCCTGTGTGTTCCTCACCTCCTCCCCGGAGCATGCTCCTATCCTCACGCCTCCCGTTTCCTCTCCTCCCAGAGCATCAAGGCCACGAATTAGCTGTCGCCAATGTTCCCGAAGCACTGGGAGGGCAGGGGGAGGAGTTGGTAAGCATAGGACTGTCAGAATGCGAGAGGCCCCTGGGAGGAGGCCAAGGAAGAGAACTTGGCACTAAAGTTTTCCCTGTGAATGCTCCAGTTCCAGAGCACACTGGAGTTGGGGTCTCTGGGTGTGCTAATACAGAATGAGCCCTGTCCAATAAATATAGCGCAAACCTAGCAACTCTCCAAGAAGATACCTGAAAAGGAGCCAAATGGCTCCAAGCTTCAGTCTATAGCTTCACCTTCTTTGTAGCGAAATATTTGCCTGGGCACAGGAGGAAGGCTGTTGTCTGATATGTGCTTTGAGGACTATGAACATTAACACACTAACCCTATAACCTCCCCTGTTGGGAATCCTGCTTTACAAACAGGGAAACTGAGGCCCAGAAGATGGAAAAATACTCAGGGTAGCGCCAATTAGCAGACACTCCTTTCCAGTCCTGGTTCTCACCCACAGGAGTCTCATGGAGGGTGTCATGATGGCATGAAACCTAGCCGTTCTGGCTCAGTTTCCTTTGCGAGGGGTGTGTGTGTGTGTGTGTGTGTGTGTGTGTGTGTGTGTGTGTGTGTGTGTTTTCCACCTCAGAGCTTGAAGAAAAATACACGGGCTGAATGGAAATGAATGAAGTGCAACCCCTGGGGTGCAAATAGGTTGAGTTTCACACTGCTTCATGTGAAGAATGTGTAAATTGGCCCATCTGCACTGTTTCAGCACTCTCTGGGCCAGGTGGAACCAATGCAATTTTTCTGCTTGGCTTGTGGGTACTCACAAGCCATGTAGACCTGAAGTGTGATGTTTGCCTACAGATTTCAGACCAGGCAAAATTCCAGGATTGAGTTGCTGGGCTGAGCCCCTGCTTAGCTGCAAGGTGCAGCTGGTGAAGCTGGATACGGAGTGGAGGGAATTTAATAGGACAGTGAAGATAGAAGGAAGGTTGATGTTAGGGGAGCTTGTTCACACTGCAAGCCAGGCTCACTTGGTTCAGAAATTAGGTGTGTAGAGAGGGGAACATATTGTCATGGCTCAATAAATAGTAGAGACGAGAGTGAGGATGGAAAGGACATCGGTTCTCCAGAAGTTCAAGGAGTAAATATTTTAGGAATCCTAGAGCACTAGATGTGGAAGGGACATCAAGAGGTCATCGAGTCCAGTCCCCTGCCCTCATGGCAGGACCAAGCACTGTTTCCAGACCATCCCAGATAGATGTCTATCTAACCTGCTCTTAAATATCTCCAGGGATGGAGATTCCACAACAGAATTAACCAAAGCTCCCCTCTAGAACACCCTGGATTAGATAAAACAGTAAAATGAGTTTACTAGCTACAAAGAGAGAAATTTGAAGTGCGTAGACATAATGAGGCATGAAAGTCTGAAATGGTTACAAGAAAACCAAAGCTAAGCTGTTTGCTCATGGCAAACAAACAAAGCATCTCACACCATGCACCAGCCAATTACTGACCAAACTCTTGGGTGTGGACCCCCTCCCTTAGGTGCAGAAAGAGAGGGGGAGGATCCTTTGATGGGTTTTCCCTCCTTTTTATACATTCAGTCCCCCACTCAGTAAACATTTCTAGCCCATCACCGGAAGCTTAAATCAAGGGATCCTCCCCCTCTCTCTGCACCTGGGGGAGGGGGTCCATACCCAAGAGTTTGGTCTTGGTGCACAGAGTGAGAACTTTGCCTGTTTGCCATATGTTCCTGTGTTTTGGAGAGAAGTTTGCTAGCTTCTATTTGGGCAGGGCTATGGGGTTTCTTTCAGCACATTTGTTAACAGTACCATACAGGGACCCTTGTAACGTCACGTACAATGTTGCTGCATGTATTTTAACAGCAAGTTATGCATTTTCAAATGATCCCTTTCTAGGAATACTTTGTACAAAGAGGATTTACAATAGTGTATGGAGGATATAGTCTGTCACACCTCCCTTGGGAGGAATTAAGTACAGAGCAAGGGTTATGCACGTAGGGCTCTGAAGATGAGACCAGTGAGCATTAGTTAGTTCTGGAGAAAGCAGCTGTCGCAGTGGTGCCGGCATTGTGATAGTTGATGTTTTTCCTCAAGCCGCAGGTCCTGCGGTCTGGTGATTCAGGTGAGAATCTCTGCTTTCCTTTAATAAAGTAAAGGTAAGTTGCGAGCTCTCTTGGTTGCAGAGAGAAGCTTGAAAATGTCAAGCCCCAAATCAGGAGGCAAATAAAAAGGAGCCTACTTGTCCTGTTTCAAAAATACCTTGTGAATGTCAAGACAATCTAATGATTTTTTTTTTTGCCTTTGGTGGCCTATCCCTTCATTTTCAATGTGTTGTAGTGACCCAACCTGCTGTCCTTCAGCTGGGTAAAGCCCCTTTCAATGGGTTTCCTAAATATCTAGACTATTGGGCAGATTCTGCTAGCTTTGTGCGATTTGAAAAGTACTTTACTTCATGTGTACTCCCACGGGAATCGTTGTGATCTGTGGTGTAAGGCGCCAGCCAGCACAAGCAAGGAAATACAATCCAACCCTTCGTTATTAATTGCTTTGTTATTCTGATTCGCTCTAATTTGGGCTCGTCAATCACCTAACAAAAATCACCAGCAGAACTGTGTTCCCTGACAAATCTGGGTCTTGAATTTGATTCACTACCAGTCATGTCGGTTGGTGGGACCTAGATAGCAAGATTGGAACTGGTTCTTATTTTATCCAAATCAAGTATCCCAGATGCAGCAACCACTTTTTCTTCTTGCAGAAGCTACCACACTATACTTTGATTGGCAAATCACAGAGGCAGATCCCACAGTCAGCCAGCCCTGTGCATAATGAATGGACAGTGGCTCCAGGTCACGTCCAGGGTTACTGTATCTCTGTTTCTTGAGCAGCCACGATTCTCCCACGCGGTGCCTGTCCTTGAGTGTATTTTACAGACAATACACTGTACCTACTGCAAGGCTGGAAGAGACAGACAATAGCAGTCCAGCTGTGATGGGAAAAGTCCGCTACAGGGGTTCTCAAATGTTTCTGCTGGGCCCCACTTTAAAATATTTCAGGCTGTGATGCTCCCCAAAATTGAGAACCCCTCATACCATGCCACCATCACCTCTGTGCTGCTGCTGGCAGTGGCCCTGCCTTCAGAGCTGGGTGCCTTGCCAGCAGCACCCACTCTTGCAACTAATTTTATGTCCCATCCTTTATATTTATATCCAAATGAATTATTTGCCTGGAGCCTGGCCTATGACAGTCAGAGCGATGAGCATGCTTGTGAGATTTCCAGACTATCCTGCGTCCAGCCAGCCTGTTCCACAAGATCATCCTCCTAAGACCTTTGAGCTCCCACAGCTGGCTGGGGTTTGGGTAGGACATACCAAAAGAACAGCATAGCATTTCGGCACTTCCCATCTTGTTCCTCTCTGGATGCAAGACATGAAACCGTCCCATCCATCGGATGAACCAGGGAGGCGGCCCCGGGCGCTCTGGTTCCCATGCATGTGGACTAGCCAGGCACAGCGGGCTGGGAGGGCACTGTGACTGGGCAGAGCAGTCGGCTAGGCCAGGCAGGCTCCCGCCATCTGTGTGGTGAGTTGGGGGGCGGTAACCCCTGCTGCTGCTGTGCCAGGCCTCCATGATCAGGGAGAGTGGGGCGGGCAGGCAGAGCAGGGCTGGCGCTTGAAGGGTGGAGTGTGGGTAGGGCCTGTGGCGGAGAGGTGCCCCGGGGTCTGTGGCCAGAGCCCTGCGGGGGGGGAAGGCCCCAGGCCCTGTGCCCCCTGCCCCTTGGGATGGCCCTGGCGAGACGTGTGGATGTGGCTGCATATTAAAACAAATCCACCGCTTGTGTTAAGTGTGCCGGGGCTTTGGGAGTTTTAACTTGGTTCTTATTGCCCCGTCTCAACCCCAGGGGATGCTGCCCCCCAGTGTCGCCTCTGCCCCTCTCCGTTTCAGAGTTCAGGGCCACCGTGCAGCTTTGCCCTGCGAGAGCCCACTCCCATCAGGGATCTCAGCACGGGTCACAGGTGCGCATGTCCCCTGAGGAGCTGTGGGGTGCAGCAGCCCCACACTGGGTCAGAAGGGGGTAAGGCGGGTGCAGCCAGTTCTGCCCCTGTACAGCTGGAGGGGGGCGTTACGGGGTGCAACGAATGCCGTAGCGGCTTGGAGAGGGGCTGAGGTTCTGAGCCTGGGAGGAGGCTGGGGCGAAGCCCTGAGACAGGGCAAGGCAGGAAGTGGTCCAAGGGGGCAGAGCGGAAGGACCATGATCTGGGTGCTTGGGCAAAGGGTGTGCTGGGGGCAGTGGCTCTGGGCTCCCAGAAGGGGCGGAGCCAGGGCAGCCAGCCCTCAGCACCACCTGGACCATGGTGACCCCTGCAGCCAACCCTCAGCGATGCCTGGTGCGCCATTTAAATGGCTCTGGGCGCACTGGTCCCTAGAATCGCAGGGCCCCGGGACAACTTCCCCTTCTGTCCCCCTCTCAGCAGGCCTGGCTGTGACTGCTTGTGGTCCCTTCCAGTGCTGGCCGTCTATGGGTCTCTTCCCCTTTCTCACCCTGGCTGTGGCTGCAAAGAGCTGCGGCTTGGGAAGCAGCTGATTCCTCCCACCAGCTGCCTGCAGGGTTCTTGTTCTTTGACTGTCGGTAAATTAAAAGTCAACAACCTTCCCCTCACCCACCTGCACTAGGCTGCTGCGCCGGGGGAGCACCTGTCCGTCTTACTGGCAGCAAACAGCCACTGAAGCTAACTGAGCAGCAGGTGCGTTAAACCTGGGGTTGCGGTGCTACTAGGGGAACCTAGTCAGTAGCTAGAGACCAGAGCCTGGCTGGCTGTTTTCCCTGAGAAGCTTTTCCCAGTGGCTCCAGGGCTTGTGCAGTCAATACAGTTCAGAGTCTGACTTAGCGCCCTGGGGAAAGCCAGGGCATGTTTGCCCTGAAATAACTATCCACAGGCGGTGCTCCCAGTCAAACCACAAGATCCGCTCTGAGCTGTGACTGGCATTCATCTGCACAGAGCTTGTGCTCCATTGGGAACCAACTCATATGACTGATGGACTGGTATCTGATGAATTAGTTTCCTTAAGCTGCTGCGCTAATAAGCCATAACCTGTTGTTTTATTTATGTTGCAATAGAACAAACCGTGAGAGTCCTGATTTGAACACCTGCGCCATCGCACAATAATACCACCTAGGGCTCATGGAGGGCTTTGGGACGGGGTGGTCAGCATCATGAACCCATTTTACAGATGGGGAAACTGAAGCACAGAGGCTGTGGTGTCTTGCTCAAGCTTACCCACAAGCTCAGTGGCAGAGCTAGGATACTGAGCTAAATGGACCATTAGTTTGACCCAATGCTCTGTTTGCTCTTTGCAGGGTGGTGCCCAATACCTTGAATTTCTCCCAGCTCTCTGCCCTGTAGTGTCCAGCCCCCGTTTTGAGCATGGGCAGAAGTGATTACCTTTGCTGCTTCTTTAAAGAGACAGTAAATGAAGCACTGAATAGGGAAAGTAGAACAAATCTATTTAGCACTCACAGGTACGAGTGACACCGGGTTTAAGGAATAAAGAGAAAATGGGTTACAAGCCAACCAAAGGACAAATATGCTCCAAAAACTAAGTCTGATTGAGCAAACTTATTCAAAGACAAATCCCTCACCAAGTCTCTGGCTGACCAGACTCTCCCAGTGAAGGGTGCCAAAATGGCTTTTGTCCTCTCCTGAGGTCTCCCCCAAGTTGACTGACCCCGCTCCAAAAGGCAAGAAGGGGTCCTGGCGAGACCGTCTCCCTTCCCCAGGGAGCCTGATAAATGCTCCCCTTTTCCCATTTGCCGCCTTGAGGGCTTTGTTCACCTGGCCTGGCAAAATGTGCTTCTCTTTGCCTTTGGCCATGCAGGGGAGTGACGCCCCAGCGAGCAGGATCACATGGCATTGGCTGGAACAGGCCTGGCTTAGGCCCTGCTTGCCAAAGGCCTTTTAAAAGCAAATTTCCGCCTCATACGTACATCTCCTTGCAGATACGCCATGCTGCATTTTTCGGGACCTGGGTGCTACTAATTTGTGCCGTGTTGGGCGTAGTGAGGACACCAGCTTGTGGCCACAAGTTGTGGCCCATGCCCCACTCCTGCAGCCCTCCACCCTGGGAGAGGGCCAAGGCTGTGGAGCTAGCAACTCAGGCAGTTAGGCGCCAGCAAGGGCCCAGCTGGGGCTGTATAAATAGAGGCTCCAGGAGAAGAGAGAAGGCTCTTGTACCAGCTGTGAAGCAGGAGGAACCTGGCTACCAGGGAAGCTACAGAGGCTTCCTGAGGCAGAGCAGGGCTGGGGGAGTTCTGGTCAGGCTCCAAGTATCCAGCCTAGGAGCAGTGCACTGTTTGGAACCTGCCATTTGACAGGCTCACGTCTGCCTAGTCGCAAGAACCATCCTTAGGCGTCCACTTGCCTGTTCTGCAGTGGAGGCAATGCCACCAATGGCCGTCTTTGCCAGATGACGCCTGGCAGTGGACCACTGAGGCAAGTTGGGTATTAGGATGTGGGGTTCTCTGGGAGGGGAGGCCGCCTGAGAGAGCGGTAGGGCCGTACCCCGCGGGAAGGGTGCCGTGGTCTGGGAGGACGCAGGTCCTGATGGAAGTTGGTGGAGAACAGAAGGCCGGCGAGCGCTCCGGAGGCTGAAGATTTATTCCCTAGTGACCAGCAGGAGGCCCCATGGCAATGAATCGTGCCCCCTCGCAACCCCCAGTGGGCTCCGTCTGTCCCAGAGCATCTCGCTGATTTTTGTCCCTGACTTTTCATTTCCTTTCTGTGTGTTCAATCATCCCATTTCCTTTTCGGGAGGCGAGGGGCAGGAAGAAACCTGGGCAGAAGGAGGCAGATGACTAGTGAAGAGAAGCCCGAGTGACAGACTGAGGGGCTCTATAAACACAATTGACAGGCGGCGAGATTGGTAGATTAGACAGGGACTATAAATAGGCTGGTTTATCTCCACTGTTTATATTTTCTCTCACTTATCGCGCTAGCGATCTAACACGCAGACAGATAGGGAGAACAGACAGACAATAGAAGCGGGATAGATTACGTGGCGTTACCCTAGCTTTGGCAGCGTTAAAAAGGCCAAATTCCTTTGACGGGCGAGGATTAGGAGGTGGCGTGTGGATTTGTATGGGGATTTCTTTCGTACTCTCCCGTGGGTCCCGGCCTCCAGAAGAGGGATGCTGAGGTTTTCAGGGAACTTCAGGCCCACCCACCCCTTCCTCCCCAGTTGGAGTAATAAATGGGAGGCTTATCTCCTCTGCTGCGAAACTGGGGCAGCTGCCAGCGTGGAGAAGGAGCAATGCGAGAGCTTGGCATGTCTATACATTTTATCCTAAAGCCTTGGAACAGCGCTGCTTTAAATTCCAGTCAGGCGCCGAACTCTACAACAACAACGGGGAAAGGGAGGAAGGGGGAGAACGCTCCAGCGGCTCCTGAAAGCTGTCAGCTGTCAGGCCTCCTTTACTGACAGCACTGTCTCCAGCATGGCTGGAGCCCCTCCTGAGGCGGAGGAGGCTAAGCTGCCTTGCTGATCTTTCCTCCCGCAGCTCTCCGGCCTGTCAGCCAGAGAGCTGAGCTCATCAGCTAGTACATTGCCTCCAAAGTCACTTTTTATTCCTACCCGCCTGGCGACGTGGGACCAGGCTGGAAGAACAGCTTCGGGGGCCCATGCGGCTGCATGCCCAGTAAGCTGGTGCAGAGCTCTGTGCAGCCAGGAATGCAGAGGCAGCAACTTCCCTTCAGGCTGGGAGGGAGCCACAGGGCTGAGCCCCACACCTGATGTTCTTCGTAGAGCTCGGCGAGCGCTGAACAATTGCTCAGAACTGACTTGGCTGCCAAGCGGCAGTTTTAGGAGGTTGCAAAGTGCCTCCTGATGCCAGGAGAAATACCCAGCAGGCTTACTGACACAGACACATCTGTCCTCTCTCAAGCAGGCAGAGGCACTAGGCATGGGTGAACCTCAGGAGGGGCAGATGTTCTATCTGGATTAACATCTGCACGCTCCCAAGTCCAGTTCTGGGTCCCCAGTATAGAAAGGACGTGGATGCATTGGAGAGGGTCCGGCGGAGGGCAAAGACAATGCTTAAGGGGCTGGAGCACATGACCCACAAGGAGAGGCTGAGGGGATTTGGGCCCATTTAGTTTGCAGAAGAGAAGAGTGAGAGACAATTTGATAGCAGCCTTCAACTTCCTGAAGGGGCCTCTAAAGAGGGAGAGAGGCTGTTCTCAGTGGTGACAGATCACAGAACAAGGAGCGATGGTCTGAAGTTACACAGGGAGAGGTCTCGGTTGGATTTTAGGAGGCTGGTGAAGCACTGGAATGCGTTACTGAGAGACATAGAGGAATCTCCATCCCTAGAGGTTTTTAAGTCCCGGCTTGACAAAGCCCTGGCTGGGATGACTTAGTTGGGGTTGACCCTGATTTGGGCAGGGGGCTGCACTCAATGACCTTCTGAAGTCCCTTCCTGCCCTAGGATTCTATGAGTCTCTTGTGTCCGTGAAGTTGGGTGGAAATCACATGGCGCAGGTGCTTTGTGGGAAACTGGCAGTACCATAGGCGCACTTTCTTCATGCTATTCCGACACTCCCATGTCTGACTGGGGCAACTTGTATGCGAGGGGCCTGAACATGCGGGAAATTAACCAGACCCCTTTGAGTTTTGGTCAGAGGGTCAATGGGTCCCTTGTTTTGGTCTATCTGGACCACACATTCACCCCACAGGTTTGTTATGCTCACACGTCAGGATAAGCTGGAATGGAGGGAACAACGAACAAAGCTCCTAACTGGTAAAACAGCTTTTGCCTGTCTCTGTGGGGATCTGAATGTGAGAAGACAACTCAGCTGAGAAGTCTGGACCACGGCTGGTGTGCTGAGATATCCTCATTCGCCAAGCTGACTCCTGCTCTCTTATGCTAAAGGACTATATCACTGATGCAGCACACATAAAATCACATACATAATGTAGCACACGTTGGCTTTTCTGCTGCCCGGTACAGGCAGGACCTCACAGGATTAAAAGTGAAATTCTTCTTCTCTAACTGGAATCCAAGGAAAATCTCCGCTGGAGATGAGCCGGGTAGGATCTAGGACACAGCACGGAGCAGTTCTTGCTGCGGATGACAGCAGGCAATGTTAGTCGTTAGGCTATAGATCTGGAGAGCGTAGTATAAACCAAGCTCCTCATATGCTGTGAATGGAGGGAGACACTTATCTCTGCAGCCTAAGAAGAGACTGAAGTCAAGCTCAGAAATGCCATTGCAACGGTGTCACTGGCCATAGCCCAGAGGCATATCCTAGCCGCCAGCAGCGGCTGTGAGTGGTGGAATTGGCCTCGCCTGGGAAAAAGTACAGGGCCGGGTGTACGAGGCAAAAGCTCGTTTCCCTGGACTCCGAGCTCAGAGTATGGGGTTAAAGGATCTGTGCCTGCGGGTAGGATTTCGTTAGGGCTTAGCACGACTCACGGGCTGGGGCAGCTGGTTGCAGCAGAGATCTGAGGCTCTCGTGCCACCAGTGTGGGAGAGTGAGGGGCAGGCTGTGCTGCACCCCCCAGGCTGTCCATGTGCCAGGCAGGACAGGGAGATGGCACCCTTGCTCCTCTGAGGGGGCCGAGTAGGCGCTTGCTCAGGTGTCTGTTCTGGGGCCAGCATCGGGGTGGGGAGGGGGCTATTTCTGAGGGGCAGCGTTACTAGCAGCTGCCAAGCCCTGGGGCCGGGTGTGACTTGCAGCCACTCTCAGGGCTTCATGGAGACCTGCTGCAGCAGCATGGTTAAGGAGGGAGCGTGCGTGGGGGGTGGTGCTCAGGTGCCCCCTCGGGTGTGGGCTGGGGAGGTAGAGCAGTACAGCACAGCAGGGGGATGGGTTCGGTGGGGCTCTGAGCATGCCCATTATGGGAGGTGGGCGTGTCCATGTTTGGCCCCGCCCCTTACCAAGGAAGCACCAGGCCTTCCTGCAGCAGACACAGAGCCCTGATTTTACACCCATTCCCCAGCAAACCAATCCACTTTGCATCTCCCTCCAGGTTCCCCAGGCTGCACGCTTCCTCAAGCCGAGGACAGCTCCAGTCTTGTTTGTCTGCTGATTAGCGGGGTTGGCCTGCGTCATGCCAGGCAAGCTTCCTGCTCGTCTGGAGGCCTTGGGCATGGCTAGCTGACGGTCTGCTGACTTTGGCCATGGAGCTGGGAGGTCTCTAGCCAAATCAGGCCGGAGCGTGGCATTTACAGATTGCAGCGGCAATGGTTCTGAAAGCCAGCTGCCCTTCAGAGCGCTGTGCGTTGGCACCTCCCGGGATTCGGCCCCCTCCAAGGGAATTTCTTTTAACTTTAAAAACTAAACCTAAGAAATTCCATACCAAAGAGCAGCGAGGTACTGAAAGTGCAGGAAACTGCACCCCGCTTCCCTGCCTTTGACACCCCAGAGGGATGGCCTGACGTGGGGCTTTGTGAGTCAGGCTACAATTCTGGCCCAGGATTTTCATTAAAAGCCACAAGTAAGCCATGGGCTCTCAGCAGTGAATCACACACGGACACGCAGTAATGCTGTTTTCACCACAGAAGCTTTTAAACAGCCTCTTAAACCCATGCTGATCCCTGAGCCCAAGCTGAAGCCCAAGTGGCCAAAGTGCTCGCGGCCATCCTTAAAATCGCGGCTTCTGCCAACGACGGTGCGTCCCAGTGGAATGCACCTGGGCCAGCACTGCAGGTGTGTTACCCCAGGGGCCGGCTAGCCCCTGCGGTAGCGCAGCAGGTGTGTTACAGTTTGGAGGAGGCGGGGAATATATGGCAGAATGGCAGGTGCACTCAGCCAGGGAGTAAGTGGCCTGATCAGAGCAGGGGCATTGCATCAGGCCCTGCTAGGGATACTCAGCGACGGAGGTGCGACATTGTCCCTGGGGCGTACCACCCGAGGGCTGTTTGGACCGAGGGCAGGGGAGTGCTCTTGGAACACACCTGGCGGGGCATACCGCCAAAGCACAGCTGGAGTGTTGAGTCCCCCTTCCCCAGGTGCGCCTGCTCATAGGCTGCAGTCGGTGTGTGCCATCTCGGCTACTGAGCAGGAGGGCGGGTGCAGGGTGCTGGACATAGCTCGATCTTACAGCAACCACTAAAGGGCATGAGACGGGCTGATCCCTGTACGTGGAATCTGGACCCACGCCGGGCTTCCGAGTGGAGGGCGAGTCCATCGTGACCCTCTTGTAATTAGGTGGCTGGTTGGCAGCGAATTAACTAACAAGCCCCTGGCCGGATAAAAGGTTCCCACAACTTAGTTGTGCTCCTAGAGAAGGAGAAAAGTCTGAGGAATAGGAGGCCTTTGTATACACAATGCCACACCTTCTGCTCCACCCCCTCTCATGCCTGTTGGGCGCTATCAGTACCTAGTTATCACCACCCGCCCTTGGCTAGCCAGTCAAACCCACCAGCCCACTGGGCGCCCGTCGCTCTGGCTTCACGATCTCGTGGCATGCACCCAGCTGTTCATATCTCCTCCTCTGGGCCCTGTCTGCAAGCCCCTGTCCCCAGGTATCTGTTCACGCTGACCCTCTGCCTGTCTTGGCTCACGCCCCGGAAGCGCCTCGAGTCAAACAGACAGTGCGAGATGACGTTGTTTTGAACTTTGTTTTGTTTTGCTCCAAAAGGCAATTTTTTAAAAAATATATTAAACCGGGTACATGTGACTCAGTTGGAACACGGCGGGAGAAATCAACCCGAATTGAATCCCCTCCTATCGATGCATTTAAAAAAAAGACCAACCCTGAAAGGAGAAGCAACCCTCAGAGCTCTGCCTCAGGCCGCAGCAACGGGTGTCCGTCCGTGTGCTTCCTCACATGTTGATGCTGGAGCGTCTCGGCTCAGAATTGCAAGGCCCGGCTTGGTGGCGCCGTGGTGCAGAAGGAGGGAAGCGTGTGCCCTCCTTCGGTGGGAGATCAGGCAGGAATGTCTGCTCCATGGACCCCCCACCCCACTGGGCTCAGGCATCTTCTCCCCCACCGGAAAGAGAACACGGCTGGGGGTCTGGCGGGGGTGGAAGGAGATACAATGACTTAGAAAGTGACGCAGAACAGAAGAGTTGGGGAGGCGGGTAGAAATGTCTGCTAAAAAGAATACAAAAGGGCCTGCGCCGGGGAAGGCCGCAGGTGGCCCCTGCCTACGGGGCTGCTGGGAATGAAGCCCTCAGAGCAGTTCTGGACACTGGGTGGCTGAGGTCTTTCTCCCTGTACCTTCACCTCCCAGTTCTGAATGGGACGCTGGCTGAGCTCACAGGCCAGGAGCAAGGTCACGACCACAGGCACCAGCTGATGTGTCCTCCTCAAGACAGACTTATCCCACCAGCTTTCTCCCCCACACCGGCCTGTTCCCAGCTGAAAGAACCTGTTGATTTTCTTGTCTGGTCACAATTGCTATTTGTGACCAGGAAGGGAGAGCAGTACGAGCCATTCCCAGGTGAGCACCCAATCTCCTGAGGCCTGGCCAATCTGCATCTTCTGCCATGCAGTCTCTTGCCGTGGCCCGGGTGTTTCCTCGCATCCTTTGTGCGCCGCCATCCCTGTGGCTGGTCTCGTGGCGTTCCGTGGCTGGCACAAAGGTAAGGCCTTTGGGAGCCTCGGTTCTCCATCCCCGATCCCTTCTCTCGGGCCGCTTGCCAGAGATTCCAGCAGCCCCAAGGCTAGCTGCACAGTTTGCCAGTCTCGTACTCCACGGGGTTTGGCAGCTTGGCACTGAAGGCCTGCAAGGAGGATTGGATCCTTCCCACTTCGTTGTTGGCCAGCTTGAGCCGGTGCCGCAGCAAGCAAGAGAAAAGATCGAGTCGGGTTTTGCCAGGCGGCGAAAGCCGGTTCACCCGATCCCGGATCTCTAGGAGCTGTAAGAGGGCTGAGTCCTGGGAGCCCTGGGTGTAGGGGTAATCCAGCTGAAGGATCAGATCCCGGATGGCGTCTGGATCAAAGGGCAGGCTGAAGCCAAAGACTTGCAAGCTATTGATTTTCATGTAGCCCAGGTTTTTAGAGGGATCCGCCATCTCCAGGGGCTCGTAATAGACCGTCTCATTGGAGCTGTCATCCAGAGACTTAATCCGGCTCCTCAGGTAGACGTGGACCGTCTCAAAGAAGGTCTTCCACTTGTTGCCTAAGGTGAGCGTCCAATTTTGGCACTGGGCCGAGGCGTCCACGTTAGTCCTTTCCCAGTCCGGGAAGCTGCCCTCCTTCACGGGCATGAACCAGCTCTCCGAGTGGCTGCCCCCAAAGGGGTTGACGTAGATGGCCATGACAGGCTCCAAGGTGCTGTTCTTGGTGAGGCAGATCTGCAGGGAGAGGGCCAGCATGATGTGCACCAGGCTGGGCTTGTACTTGTTGCTCTTCAGAGTCAGAAGCATGCGCTTCCTCCAGGAGGGGTCGAACCAGCTGCCCAGGCGCATGTCGTTGCTGATGAAGATGGAGTGCACCTCGAGGCGGCTGTCCCGCTTCTGGAGGAGGTACTTCAGCTCCAGGTCCTGCAGGTCCGTCTCCAGGCCGAGGTAACGTTCCAGGGACTCGGCCACCTCCGGGCGGCACGAGCCCTGGCTCAGCACGTAGCTTGGGTTGCAGATCCCACAGCGCGTGCTGTTCTCCTCGGCGCAGGCGGCGCAGGCCGGCCCTTCGCCCAAGGCACATGGGATGGACCCCTGGCAGGAGACTAGCTCGGAGGGGCAGGTGCAGCTGTGGCTGTCTTCCAGGAAAGTCCCTGGCGGCGTGGTCTCGCCACAGTACAGGAAGGACTGAATGCGGTTCCACCAGTAGGGTAGAGCTCTACAGGAGAAGGAGGCAAGGGAGAAAAAGGACTTCTTAGTGGCAGCAGGCACACAGCTACTGCTCTTTCCCCAAGAGCTATGGCCTGTCCCCTTGGCTGATGGCTTGTTCTGGGGGAGAGGGACCAGCCCTAGAGACAGGGTTCTTCAGGTTAGCCACGGCACCGGCAAAGACCCCCATGGCACCGCCACCAACGTGCCTCTACCCTGGAAGAGCCAGCACTCAGGGGGCACAGGAGTTGCCCAGGGCTGGCTTCTCCACTCAGCTCAGTCAGAAGGAGCAATCAGCTTTATACATACAGCGACTCCCTAGCAAGGAGTACTGCGGAAAGGGATCTAGGGGTCACAGCGGACCATAAGGTAATATGAGCCACCAGTGTGACACCGGGGCAAAACAAGCAGACATGATTCTGGCGTGTTGTGATTCTTAACAGGCGTGTTGTGAGCAAGACACGAGAAGTCATTCTTCCGCTCTACTCCGTGCTGATTAGGCCTCAGCTGGAGTATTTGTGTCCAGTTCTGGGCACCACATTTCAAGAGGGATGTGGAGAAACTGGAGACGGTCCAGAGAAGAGCAACAAGAATGATTCAAGGTCTAGAGAACATGAGCTCTGAGGGAAGACTGAAAGAACTGGGCTTGTTGAGTTTACAAAAGAGAAGACTGAGAGGGGGAGTGACAGCGGTTTTCAAGTATCCACAAGAGGTTTACAAGGAGGAGGGAGAAAAATTGTTCTCCTTGGCCTCTGAGGATAGCACAAGGAGCAATGGGCTTAAACTGCAGCAAGGGAGGTTTAGGTTGGACATTGGGAAAAACTTCCCACCTGCCAGAGTGGTTAGACACTGAAATAAATTCCCTAGGGAGGTTGTGGAATCTCCATCACTGGAGATAGTCAAGAACAGATTTGATAGACATCTGTCCTGGATGGTCTGCATGGTGCTTGGACCTGCCATGAAGGCAGGGGGCTGGACTTGATGACCTCTTGAGGTCCCTTCCAGTTCTAGTGTTCTGTGCTTCTATGATACACAGCGCACCAGGGACGTGCCCATAGAGGAGAGGGGTGGAGGTCACCCTCCTGGTCCCAGTGTGGACAGAAGAACGCAGGGCCCCCCTCAAGCTGGGGCAGCAGGACTCTGTACCTCTCCTTCGGCAGCCGGAAACGAGGCTGCCGGTGGCAGCGTTTGCAGAGGTTGAAGAGCCGCTGGACGAGCCGCCGGGTTTTCTTGAGGAGCAGCTTCAGGCTGGTGCCCAGCTGCTGGTAGCGATGCTGCACGTCGAGGTCCGTGGCCCAGTACTGGGAGATGGTCGTCATGTTCACGAAGCGGTCTGCCGGGAGTCTCCTCACCAGGGCCTGCAGCTCCTCTGTGGGGAGAGACGGTCAAGTCAGCCAGGCAGGGACGCAAAGCAGCGAGGCGGGACGGGTGGGCTGGAAATGCCGAAGGCACCTTCGGGTGGAGCCTATCAGCCAGGTTAGAGTCTTTCCCCTGGCTTCGCTCCCAGCCCAAACGCATGGCCCCACATCAATTAACTTAGCCCAGGGATTCTCTGCAAAGTCTAGTGGGACAGCACCCCCCATGCCCTCACTGCACCAGCCCTTCCCACCCCTCAGCCCCTCCACTCTGAACAAGGCCCCTGAGAGCAGCCAGGGTGCTAGAGCACACAAAAGTAATTCTTAGCATGCTGCAAATCACCCTTCCCATGCTGGGGGAACTGAGGCAGGGGCTGGCAATGACTCGTCCCAGGTTGCAGAGGCAGGATTAGAACTCAGAGCATGTCCTAGCTGGAGTCATTTCCCTCAGGGGAGGACACACGCTGGCTGTAAAGTCTGTGGGGCAGGGCCCCTCTATTTGTTATGCACCAGGCCAGTGCATAACACAAGGGAGTTCTCCGCAATGCGTAGGACCGTGAGCGCTCTTGCAGTACAAAGGAGAACATTGTGGTAGTTTTATCCCTGGCTCCTGTCTAGCAATTTGCATCACTACAGCGCTGTATCATTACCGCCCCCCCTCGCCCAAGTCTACAGATGGGGAAACTGAGGCACTAATCAGGCGCATGACAGACCCAAGGTCACCTCGCAGGCCTGTGGCAGGGCTGGGACTAGACCCCAAGCCCCAGGCCAGGCCTTGATCCATTAGGACACACCACCTGCCTGGACTGGTAGTAAGGATTCATTCATATCTATAATGGAAACGACTGACTCTCCCTGTTCATGTCACTCGTTTATCCAGTGCAGTTGTAGTTAATCTTTGTCTTTCCAGTGCACCCGCCCTGAGAGCTGACAGGCAAGCTCAGGGGTGGTGATAATTTTTGCCGGGGGGGAACCACTCCAAGAATTTGGGTAGGTGGTCACAGGCTGAGCTAGTCTATTAATGGAAAGGGCGTGGGAAGAGTTTGGTGCAGGAGGGGTTCTGACCTGGGGCAGGGGTGTGAGCTCCAGAGAGCGTCTCTCCGTGGAGGCGAGCAGGCGCTGTGAGGACAGCGTCGGGGGTGAAGGCAGCACATGACACCCCCGTGGCTCCCTGCCCCCAAGGGGCGCACAGAGACACACTTCCTAGCAGCAGCCTGCTGCCTCGGGGAGCAGTGTGGCCGGGACTGTGGCAGGCCTGACCCCCCCAACCCTGCTGTGCCCCGGCACGTTCAGCTGCCAGGAGGACAATGTTTGATAAGCCAAATCCCGCCCATGTTCTGCCCTGCCCCGGCCTAACTAGATCAGACAGACGCCAGCTACGAGAACTACGGTCTCCTTCGTCCCTGTCTGGTGTCTGATTCACTAGGCCACCCCGAGTTGCTGTTTAAGCGGAGCTGGGTGTCATGAGTGCACACGAGGGTGTGTGCCAGCTGCGATGCAGCCCTCCCCATGCGGTGTCCGCCTGACCCCAGGCCTCACGGTAGTTCTTTGCACAAGTTCTTTGCACGGTAGTTCTTTCCCCCTTTGGCACCCAAACAGCAAGAGCAAAGCAGGTGCAGTTTGGTTCTCCCCTCGCCTCCATCAGCCTTGACCAAAGCGGGGCTGGTTCCCTGCGACATGCTGCTGGGCTGCCTTAAGGGTCCTGAATTCCTAGGGCCAGTTCCCCAATGCGCTGGGTGTGTCTCGTGTGAGCCCTCTGCTCCCACTAGAGTTGGGGCAGCTCGACCCCAGGGGGAGCTCGACCTTTAATCTGCTCGCTCAGGGCTGGTCATCACTTACCCGGAGAGCAACGCTCCAGGATCCATCTCCCAGGGATCAATTGAGCAGGTCTAGCAGGGACCCACTAAATCAACCGCTGATGGAGTCCCCATGGAGCGTGGGACTCCCCCAGGTCAGAGGAGTGAGGGAAGTGAATGGGAGAGTTCCTCCTGTGGGGACGTCACCGAAATTCAACGTAAGATTCGTTGACTCCAGCCTGCGCTCGTCTGCTAGCTGGAGTTGCCTATCTGAGGTCGACTTTCTCGGTAATGGAGGCCGAAATACTGCCCTTGGCAAGGGTGGCCTCGGTGGAGCCAGAGGCAGAGATTTCAGAAGCCATCTTCCCTGCACCGACAGCCGCTCCCGGCCCTGGGGCAGGGTGGAAGGGGAGCCTGGTGCCCTGCCTCCGGAAGGGGCGTAACCAAGGGCAGAAGAGGTGGAGCCAAGGGCAGATGGGGCGGGGCTTAGGGCAGCTCTGCCTCCCCCATGCTCCCTTAGAGCAGCACACGGAGCAGTGGCCCAGCGTCCACTATACCCTCCCTAGGTTCGGCTCCCAGTGAGAGCGGTGTTAGTGGCGAGGCTGGTAGCCCTGCTCAGAGCCAGGCATGCAGCTGTCAAGCTCCTCCCAGGCAGCCTGGCCCATGACCTCCCTCCTGACTGGTGCCTTCAGCTCTGGGGACCCGAACAGCCCTGCCAATGCATCATCCGTACAGCTCCTCGCACCAGCGGTGTCAGGCCTGGATCCCCGGAGCTTCGCCAGTGTCCCGCGCTCCCACCGCTGTCAGCACCCTCAGCTACATCACGCTGGAGATCGCCTCTGGGGCCCACAGCCCTGTGACGAATGGCATTTTACTCCCCAGGTCCTATGAGCTAACGCTTGCAGGCAGGCTGGGCCCGGGGAGAGCTAGGACGGCAGGCTAACAGCCCAGCCTGGCAGGTCCGGTCAGAGAGATGGGGCTCTGAGCTTGGCCCCTTCCGGCCTCACCTGACTCTTCGAACTGCCGGTTGTGAGTGTCCCAGGCCTCGTGGATCTGCAGCAGGCTGTCTTCCAGGGCCTGGACGTCGGCTTCGGGGCAGTTGCAATGCAGAGAGCCGGCCCTGCATCGGCACCAGCAGTCATTTTGCTGGCAGATGAGCTCGCCCTCTGAGCTGCAGGTGATGTAGCTGAGCGCGGCTGCCACGAAGCTTTCCCGCAGGTGCTCGGGCAGCAGCACCTGAAGCCCTGCGCAAAGGGGGAGTCCCCGGAGAGGTGAGACCAGCAGACGCCAAACCCGCGCCCCCCCAGACTCAGCGCTCTGTTTTTCCTCTCTGCAGGGACCCCGGCCAAACTGAGCATCACAACAGCAGTGGGGCCGCGTCCGCTGACACCAAGGCTGACGTTGCAACGCTCAAGTGTGTCTGCCGGGGGGTTCTGGGCACGCAAAATGGGCTGGGATGCTCCGGGGGCCAGGCCCGTCCTGGCGTTTCAGAGGCACGGATGGCTGAGCCGCTCGGGTTAAACGGAACAACTGGCACCTTCATCCCGTCCCTGCCTGGGGGAGAGCCGAATTCGCTTTCGCCCGCCTCCGCTGGGTCACTCCAGGTAGCCGCAGAGGCGGCACAGAGGACGACACCAGCAGAGGCTGCCCCCCTCAGCGCAGGGGGCTGTAGCTCGGTGGCTCCTGACCTTCTGCGGCTCCTTGTAAATGTTTGCGGCTGAGCTTTTCACCCAGGGCAGCTGCCCCTCGCCTTGCCCTGCTCTGGTTATGGCCTTGCCCCGGAGCGGTTCTGCTCAGATACTGCCCCGGGGGGCGGGAGATGGCTCGTGCTAGGCACTCACCCCCAGAGGCAGCACCTGTAGCTCCTGTGCCGTGGGACTGGCTGGCCTTGGCCCTCTGTGCTGCTCAGGTCAGGCCCTGCCCGCTGCCTGGACCAGATCTGCGTGAGTGAGGTTGGGACCTGACCCATGCGGTCCCAATGCCACTCGCCCGGACTCCCAGCACCACGGCAGCCGGGCCCCACCTGCGTGGCGCTGGGCCCCCCCGGGTGCAGTGCCAGGAGGCGAGCCCAGCGCCCCCGTGCAGCGAACCTCTGGCCCCTGGGCTGCACCCCCAGCATGGCTGCAGGTGGAAGCCCTCAGCCATTTGTGCTGGGTTATTGCTGTTGCCGCATCCACGACGGGCATCCTCGCTGGGTCCACTTCTGCCACCCGCCCAGGCTGGCCACAGCCTGCCAGCCCAGCTGTCGCATCCAGGCATCACCTCAAGCCTTCCAGCGTCACGCTGCTTCCTGCCACGGCATTGCTAACGACTCGCACGCCGGCGTTAATTCCTGACACTTCCCTGGCTGCCCTCCCCCTCGCCCTTCCCTTTGGGCTCCCTACGGTGGGCGGTGAGACGCGTACCCACAGCCTGTCACAGGAGGGAAGGGGTGAATTCCCCAAAGGGGCTGTCTGGGGCCACCCGCCTGACAGCGGTGTAGTACCCAGAGGCACTGAGACCTCATATGGGGGTGAGCGAAGTCTCTGCTCTGCAGCCTTGGCTGAGTGCCAGCTGACCTTTAGCTTGTGCGGTAGAGCGCAGGGCTTTCGCCCCCCTGGTCGCAGGTTCGATCCTGGGTGCCGGCCGCCCCGGTCTGTCGGCGTTACACGGGGCAGGGCCAGGGCGGGGGTAGTGGACAGACAGGGCCTTTGCCCTCCTCAGGCAGCAAAGTGCCCCTCTGGGGACACAGCCCCCCCCGCCCACTGCTCTTCTCTCACCGCGTTTAAACCCATCAAATGGCAGGACAAATCCCCCTGCTTCCCGCTGCCCCAGGCGGGAGCAGGCAGCTCTGGCAGGAGGGCAGGGGTGTTCCTTCTCTAGCACCCGCCTCCCAGAGACCTCTGCTGCCCCCCACCCACCGAAGCACCAACCCTGTCGGAGTCGAAGGGGCCGGCGGGGCAGCCCACGGTTGGGCCCTGGGGGGCGTCGGTGCGTAGTGGAGACACGTCCCCTCGTCTACGGGGATCACCCGTGAGATGGGGCGTGGCCACAACATCAGGATGTTCTGGGTAAATGGGGGCCTTTGACCCAGCTCCTAGACACTCACCCCCTCCCTCCAGGTAGGTCCCGGGCTCTACCCCTCGCCGTGCTTTGGTATCCCTGCTCTTTCCTCCTCCTCGAGCAGCGGGACCGGCCATCGCTAGGCGCGAGGGACTGAGCGGAGCGGAGACAGGCTGCCCTCCTCACCTAGCAGCTGCACTTTGTTCTCCGGGCTCTGGACAAGAACCGAGCTGACCGAATCCAAGTTATCGTAGTTGCTGCAGCCGAGGGGGCCCGTCCGGGTTTCGGTGACCTGCGAGAACAGGGGGTGGTCAGAGAGCGACTGAGGCAGCACCTGGCCTGGGCCTCACACCTCGGTTTCAGGCTGCAGCTGAAAACATGCAGGGCGCTGCCCAGGCGCCTCGGGACTGAACCATGCTCCTTCCTACACCGCGGCTGGGCTCTGCACCCCGCTACCCAGGCACTGTCGGCTTGGCTGTGCCAGTCCTGGGCTCACACCCAATGCTGGCTCCCTGGCTGACGATGTTGCATGTGTGAGGGGAGCAAGGGCTGCCCTGCTGGGTTCCTAGGGAGAACGTGGGCTGATGGGCAGTCCCAACCCAGAGGAGTAGTTAGGGAAGGGAGAAGACCAGTTATGCCCCAGTGCCGAGCCCGGCACGGGCAGGGTGAACTCTGCTCGGGGAGGCCCCACTGAGCATTGCCAGCAGGAGGGGGAGGGACAGAACTGGTGGGCAGGGAAGGAGTAATACAGCAGTGGGGCGAATATGAAATAGAAGGCGCAAGGGAAGAGGCCAGCCAGGAGGTGGGTCCCCCTGTGAAATCCCAGCCCCCGGGGTCTCAGGTGGCCGGGCGACCTGGGAAAGCAGATGCAATTCAGGGGCTGCAGAGCCCCTTTCTGGCCAGGGAGGCGCAGGACGGCCTGGCGGAGCCGTCCCCAGCCAGGGTGTGTGCGGCAGCACGAGAGAGGGGTGGCCCAGCAGCACCGGGAGTGAGGGGAAATAATTGCACGCTAATTGGCCTGTTGACAGAGCAGCTCTGCCGCCAGCCTGGTGCAGCTCGGCCTCATTAGCAGGGCCCATTTCCCATAACTAACAGGAAGGCGCTAACCTCACTCCGCTCCCCGCGGGAGATGGGATTCTAATTGCCAGGCGTGGGAGGGGACTGGGCTTCAGCCAGCCACCCACCGCATGCCCAGCACCGAGCCTGGCAGAGCCCCATTCCCTTCCCCCAAACGACTGGGGCACACCTGCTCCAGGGTCACTCTCGCTGGGGCTCTGATGAGCAGGGAGGGGGAGGTCTGAGTCACCAGGCGATGCTCGGGGGAGACCAGCTGGTGCTGGCAAATCACTGCCCAGCGATCTCAGAGCGTGGCACTTTGCCCCCAGCAACTCAGGGGTGCGGCCTGGCCAAGGAGACACATCTCTGGATCACCCAGGCTGCTTATGCTGCACTGCCAGCCGCCACCGGGGGAGAGGAAATACACCCACGTTGGGCTCTGCGGGCTGGGGAAGGAGGCAGTACAAAGCTGGCCTCCCACCTTCAGGGAAAGAGGCCTGGCTGGAGGCTGAGCTCTCTCCTAGAGAACCCACCACGCGAGCTCTGCGCAATGGCCGGAGTGTCGCTTTCAGCAGAATGGGCGAGGACGTAGCAGAGCATGTGCCTGACGTGGGGCAGCAATGCCTCGGCCCAGGCGAGCTCACCCCACCTGGGGCGTAGCGCTTGGGGCTCAGGCAGGGCCTCTGGCCAGCGTCGCTGTGTGACTCCTGACCCCAGCCACGTGGACAGAACGCCAGCCGGGGCACAAGACCGCTGCCTGGGTCTGCACAGCCAACAGATGGGGTGTTCGAACGGTCCATGCCTGGAGTGTGACAAAGCCGGGTGGGCGAGGGTTTGATTCCCTTGGTTCAATGCCGTGTGTTTCTGACTGTCCTGCAGTAACCCAAGGTGGGTGCCTCAGTTTCCCTAGACACAGCACCAGTGCGTAGTTGGTGATGGGAGTTTTGGTGTGATGACCTCTTGTACATACTCAGTGGCCCTCATGTGCTGTGTAACCGGGGCAACCAGGTGACACCTTTCTTCCTTGGGAAACAGGACCCAGGTGGGCAGAGGGGGCCTGGCTGGTTTGAATTGAAACTGGGCTGTTAAGTGGGGCCGTCTGGTCTGGCTGGAGAGGGAGGATGGAGGACCAGGGCCCTGGCTTGGGGACCCCCGCTGGGCCCCCTTATCCCCCAGGATGGATTGTACTGACGGCTTCTGGTTTCTGTGCTGACGCGTCTGTTCTATGCTGTGTTCCTGTCACCTAATAACCTGTTCTCTCTGCTGAGTGAGAGTCACGTCTGCCTGCAGATGGGTGCAGGGCCTGGGGACCCCACACTGCATGACAGAGGGATGGGGGACCAAGTGGTGGGCTTCACTGCTGGCCCTTCGGAGGAAAGGTTTTACTTATGGCTGGATCGTTCCCTGCCATATAAGACACCCAGCAGCTACGCCACGCAAGTCCGCATGGACGTCAACATAGTGAGCAAGGTGGCAGCAAGCCATCAGCTAGTCAAGGGGCAGGGCAAGACATGTGGGGCGGAGGGGCTGGTGAAGGTTTCCCTGCCCAGATACTTTACGACACAAGTGGATTAATTGCACCGGCTGCTGTCCGAAGACAGAGCAAGGGAGGGCTGAGAACAGCCCGGGATGAGCCAGACTCAGGAAGTGTCTTTTCAGCTCTGCGGCTGGGAGGGGCAGTGAGGTGACTTGCTTCAGGTTCTCTGGGGCAGGGACGGTCCCTTCCTCTCCGGTGGGGTTGCACCCGGGCTGTCCAGCTGCAAGCCCGTTCCTCCTGCGGAGGGAGCGTACCCCTTTCGCCTTCACTCTGGAAAGTTAATGCCGGAGGTGCTGAGTCCCAGGCCCCACCCCCGCTTACCGTCCCCTCCCCCCACGCTCTGCACACAGCGGTGGCGGTACCTTGATGGCGGCCGTGGCTATCTGGATGTGGTGGAGCCGGCGCAGCGTGCTTTCCCGGTCAATGAAGTACGAGGCAGCCAATTGGTGCAGGGTTTCCAGGGAGATGCTGGAGCTGTTCCCGCCCCCGGCGGCCGCTTCTGCTTTCTGGCTCAGCTTGCGCTTGTCCACGAAGATGGTCAAGGACTCTTCCCCTGCGTCGGCAGGCAAGCCGCTCAGCGGGCTCCGGGCTCCACGGGATGCCGCGTCGCGGTCGGTCGCCCATGGTCGGGAAGGGAGCCGGAGCTCCCTGCCAGGCTGGCTACCCCCACCCCAGCAATACCAGTCTGCAAGCCTCACGCAGGCACATGAGCTGCCCCAGTCGAGGGGGAACATCCTCCTGCAGCCCTGTGCTTTAAAGAGACCCTGGCGACTGAGCCCCATGTCTCCCAAGCAGAACCTCAGCCTCCTGCCCTTGAGCAGCCACACTGGAGCTCTGCTACTCCTGGCCAGCAAGGAGGCTCGGTCACCCTGAGCCCTCCAGGAGCCCCAGCTGGTTCTTATGACAGGGCCCCATCAGAGGCCCTCTCTATCCCACTCACCCTTCCTCTCCCTGGGGACACGTCCCCGTGGCTGCACCTGTAGGACTGGCCTCCCTTATTCAAGGGCCATTGCCTCTCATCTTGTTCCTGCCAGGGCCCGCACGTCGCAGCCCCCTTACAGGACAGAACTCAAGAGCCTAGCCCACAATTGTGACTCTGTCCCCCTCTTGCACCACTGTCAGAGCCCTGCCACGGACCTGCGCCTGGACCTGCCACGGAGGCTAAGCAACTCAGCGCTTGAGGCTTGTGGAGATTCAGGGGCATTCCCAATGGGGGGCCAGCGATGCTCAGCCAGAGGGCTGCGGTTGAGTCCCAAGAAACTCTCCTGCTCCATGCTGAAGGTGTGAGCCCAGGCTACAAGGAAACGTCTGCTCCCACCCCATGGCTGCTCAGGACTGATCAGAGTCCTAGTATTTAGGGCTTGCTCTGCTGCTGCTGGTACCCCATGCACTGAGCTGCTGCCAGACATTGAAAACATCCGAGTAGCTCTTTTAAAACCCACCCACCCCCTCTGTGTAAACGCTAGCTGCTGTTTGACACCCTCCCCCAGAGCAACAGCGGCCAAGATCTTCCAAAGGGAGGAGCGGCTGGGGGAACCCAGCTTGAAATACCGGAGAGGAACCCACAGCACATCTGCCCTCCGGAGCAGACGGCTCATTCTTGGGGGGTCCCCAAAATCACTGGCCACTCTGGATGATCTTGGCAGGTTGTCACTCCCACTGCTGAGGCTGCAACATTGGTTCTGTGAGCCTGCAGCCTCTCCCGACCCTGCAAATGGCTCGCCACTGCTAGGTGTGTAAGACAGGAAAGGTAAGAGCCAACCTGCCTGGGTCAGCTGCTCAGTGGGTGGAAACTGAGCTAGCAGTACTGACACCAGTGTCCTTTTACACCAGCTGAGGATGTGGCCTGGCAGCATAACTTTGGCCCAGGGGTCACTTACCTCCCAGAGTGGCGGAGAGTAGGAAATGCGTCCCATATTTTTTAATCAGGTTTTCTGTAATCTGTTGCAGGCTGGGCCTGCGTCCCAGGAGACGGATGTTCCGGATGAATTCAGGGGCCAAGGGCAGTGGCAGGCTAAAGAAATCTCTCCTTTCCAAGGCCAAGTTGTTCACCTTCCAGCGGGCAAACTCTCTGCAGAAAAAGGCCAAGGAAAAGCAGCCATGTACTCCAGGTTCACCTAAATACCCATGGTGTTCAGAAAGACTGCACAAAGCTCACTGGATGGACTGGTCATTGGACCTCCTTCCCTTACTGCTGATGTGATGGTAGCACTGAGTGGACCGAACCAAAATCAGGGCCTGTTGGGCCAGGCATTGTTACAGACACTAAATGAGGGACAGGCTCTGCACGCAAGAGTCATGCTCTAAATAGACCAGATAAGATTCTCATTCCCATTTGTGATGGGCTGGACTAGAGTCGTACCACAAATGTCCTAGGAAAGAGTAGTAGAAGAGTCCTCCAAGCTGCCCAGATAGGCTGCATGGGATACAGCCAATCTAGGGGGGGCTGGATGGGGCTAGCCAATCAGAGAGCTGCACACTAATATAAAAGGAGCTGCACTACAGGCTAAAGTCATTTGGCGCTTGGAGCCGGAGGAGCGCAAGGGGGACTGCGGCACCATGGACAGCTCAGTGCCGGCAGGAAGCCTAGTGCGAGAAAGAGCTGGTGGCTGAACAAAGAGCCCAGAGGTCAAGGTGAAGGACCCTGGAGAAGTGGCTCAGCTCAGTTAAAGGGACATGGCTGCTATTCTCAGGGTCTCTGGAAAGGGGGCCTTCCCCATAAGTCACTAGGCAAGTGATCTACAACTGGACAGCAATTAAACCCCCAGCAGTGGGGCAGATGGCCACTGCAGGCTTGCGGGCAAGGTGGGAGGGGAGCCTGGCTCCTTGCCCCCAGCAGGGTGGGGCCAAAGGTGGAAGGGGCGGGGCTTAGGGCAGTCAGCCCTGCCCCCCCCCCACGCTTCCGCAGAGCCAGGCATGGAGCAGCAATGCAGCACTGCTGTGGTATTTCAAAGGGACCCTCCCCACCCCCTGCAACCAGGGATCGGATCTGAACTGTTAAGAGTCCCAGCTGGGCCAGAGCAGAGCAGAGCGGGAGCAGACTCTCCAGGGAGCAGCCCTGGGGCATGGCCCCTTCCAGGGCCGGGTGCAGCTTAAGGAGTTGTTGGACTAACTTCCCGGAAGGGATCTGTTTGTCTCCCGTTCCCAGGGTGTGGACTCGGCCAGAGTGTGCACCACAGACGGAAGGGGGTGTGGATCCACACCCTGCCAAGGGGCCCACGTGAGCAGTGGGTGTCTCCCCATTACACACTGTACAGAGGGGCAGTGAGTCGTGGAGCTTCGGGTCACAAAGGGGGTCAGTGGCAGAGCTGGGAATGGGAGCCAGAGGTGCTGTATTCCTGCCCAGGGCCATAACCCCAAGGCCGGCTTCCCTCTCCTTCAGCGACCACATCTCCGTTGCTTTCCCTTCAAACGTGGAGCCACAAACCCCCCCAGTCCTCTGTGCTATCCCGCAGCTTTGCTGGCTGTCTTTGCTGTGGCATGCACGAGCCGCTGCCGGCGTGCGGTGCGATGCCAACCCATGTATCCACGACACGCGTCCCACAGGTATGCTGGAAATAGCTCACCTGGGCTACGTCTACACGTGAAGCCTACATCGAAGTAGCTTATTTCGATGTAGCAATATCGAAATAGGCTATTTCGATGAATAACGTCTACACGTCCTCCAGGGCTGGCAACGTCGATGTTCAACTTCGACGTTGCGCGGCACCACATCGAAATAGGCGCTGCGAGGGAACGTCTACACGCCAAAGTAGCACACATCGAAATAAGGGTGCCAGGCACAGCTGCAGACAGGGTCACAGGGCAGACTCAATAGCAAGCCGCTCCCTTAAAGGGCCCCTCCCAGACACACTTGCACTAAACAGCACAAGATACACAGAGCCGACAACGAGTTGCAGACCCTGTGCCTGCAGCATGGATCCCCAGCTGCCGCAGCAGCAGCCAGAAGCCCTGGGCTAAGGGCTGCTGCCCACGGTGACCATAGAGCCCCGCAGGGGCTGGAGAGAGAGCGTCTCTCAACCCCTCGGCTGATGGTCGCCGTGGCGGACCCCGCTATTTCGAAGTTGCGGGACGCGCAACGACTACACGGTCCCTACTTCGACGTTGAACGTCGAAGTAGGGCGCTATTCCGATCCCCTCATGAGGTTAGCGACTTCGACGTCTCGCCGCCTAACGTCGAAGTTAACTTCGAAATAGCGCCCGGCGCGTGTAGCCGTGACGGGCGCTATTTCGAAGTTAGTGCCGCTACTTCGAAGTAGCGTGCACGTGTAGACACGGCTCTGGAGGGGAGCTGGGGAGGGATATGGCACAATCACCTGGTTAAGCACGCCCTCAGAGAATGCAATAGCTTACAGATTTATCCCCAGTCTCTCGGAGCTGGTGGTAACAGACTCCAGCTAACGGTTCTAAATCCCTCCGACGCGCCCCTTGTGTGATCGACAGCTCCGTGCTGGCAGCGCAGGAGACAGTGGAATGGAAACAGCTCCCTCGGATCAAAGGGGGTGGGGCTGACAGAGAACAGATGGAGGCTGTACACACAATGGCTATGCCAAAGAAGCTGAAATGCAACCAGATCAGCCTGGGAGTGAGGTACAGCGACAATGACAGGAGAAGCTTCCCAAGGGATGATCTGGCACCGTGCGTCTTTTGCATGAGCTTGTGGGGCTCTCTGCCGACAGGCCATCCCCTAGTTCTGCCAGAAGACAAGGACCTGAACTGGGGGGTCATGCTCCACTGCCTGAGCGATGCAGAAGGTAGATCGTTGTGAGCCCTTCTGGTGTATGAATCTGCCCATCCCCTACTGCTGAGACCTCCAAACTCATTTCATGTGGGAGCCATTGGTAAAAAGGCCAGATCATACTGGAAGCGACCCTTGACTCCCAGCTAGGTAGCCACCTCAGCTTGGGTGGGATATTTTCTTGCTGCCATCATGGCATGGGTAATCTACACAGAGAAGATGACAATTTGCAGGAGGCATTTCCCACACTTTGACCTAAACTGATTAACCTGCAGGATGTCATCCAGGCCGCCCAGGGAACGGTGGGGACATATCCCCAGTCTGAGGGGCGGAATGAAGTGTACGTGAGCATGTTTGTTACCAGCGCCAGCCAATGGCGCAACAAGGGGATGGGTAAAAACAAGTCATCCTGTGGCACGTAAAAGACAAACGGATTTCTTTGGGCATAGCCTTTGGTGGGCAAAAGCCCACTTCATCAGCCGCATGGAGTGGAAATTACAGAGGCAGATGTAATTAAAGTGCTGCTAAAGACTAACATGGCTCTGAAAGTTGTCACAAGTAGGGGGCAGTGTGGCCAGGCTAAAAGTGTGGTGGTGAGCCCAGCTGCCAGCACAAGGATCCCACGGGGAAATCCTGCAGCAAAAATCATGCTCAGCTCTGTCCTTGTTTGTACCACTGTTCCTGGGGGGCACTGCACAGCAAATGCTTCCAAGCTTAGATGTACAAACTGGTACTCGGAGCTAAGGCAGAGATGCCCGGGCAGAGGCCTGCATCTTCTGCAGGAATTTTTCCCTAAGTGGAGACATGAAAAATACAGGCACGCAGCTATGCTGGTTCTTTCCCTTGGCCTCTCCTGGGATGGACAAGTGTGGACCACTGGCTGGTGGAGTCCACCCCCCAAGACAAACTAGGAGCTGATCACATTGCACACCCTGCACTTGAGCATTAGGACACTACAGGCCCCAGTGTGAAAAGCACTGCATGAGCCTAGGGAGAAAGTGTGTCCTTAGAGCCGATCATTTAAATAGATGAGCTCTGGAAAGGATCTGAGACGGGAAGCATCCTGCCCCACATCTCCAGGCAGGTCAATGGCACAGCCAGGAAGCATGACCCGGACCTACCCACTAGCCCACACTGCTTGCAAAATTACCTTGCAGAACAATTAAGGTTATAAACAATCTGGGTCATTGCCGAGCCGGTAGTTGTAACAGCAAGCCATTCCGTATTAATATTGGTCATTAATTAAGCCTAGTTGGTCTTAATTAGTTGTAATTGCTACGGCTCCATTCAGTGAGCTAGGAAGAGGTCTTATCGCACGTGCTTTTCCTCTGGTGCACAGTGTCCTGAGTCACGCAGCTGGCGATGGAGGGAGACTCCAGCCTGGTATGCTAATATCCTCGTGTGTAAATATCCTCTTAGTGGGAGAATGACTCAGCCAAAAGGGTGGGGAAGGCTGGGGCTCTTGCCTGTTAAAATCATTAGCTCCAGCACTGGGTCCCTTCCTGTCCAGGATACTGAACAAAGGGCTGTAGGCCACGGCCATTCTCTGGGCGTTCCTGAGTTAAAGGGGCAGGAGCTTGAAATGTTTTTGGCTGGTAAATACGGCATTAACACTAACAGAGCAACAAACTCGGTGCCTGATGCTGCTCCGATTGAAATAACTGGCCAGATTCGCACTGACCTGTCTGGGCCTGCTCGTGAAAGGAAGGAAGGCGCAAGCCAGCAGCTTTCTTGGACATATCCTCTGCAGGGCACAGGTCCCCAAAGCCCAGGGCTCTCCAAGCAGTGGGAGGCAGCCAGCTTTCATGCTATGCTCAGACAGGGCCATTGCACAAACGGGGGCGGGGGGTGTAGCAAGGAAGACCCCACTGGATGCTGTCCCACCCAGCATGAGGTTATGCTGACCACGGTTCCCTCTACGGTTTTCCATTCGTGCACAGAATAAATTGTGTTACGTGCACCAAGAAGCGAATGTGCACCCCCAGTAGAAACACACGCTGCTGGCTGTGGGCGCTCTGCTCATCAGCTGGGCGGCACCAGCATCTTTCCTGGACGGCCACCCAAACGCTCAGCTTACTGCACACTCGGTCTCTGGACCCTGGATCATCCTTCCTACTCAGCTCATACCCTGTCAAAAGCCCTGCTGGTCCACAGGGGTTTGTACCCGTGATTTGCCAAGCACCGGCATGGAAGGCTGCCCCGGGGGGCGGGGAGCAGTTGACAGCACGTGCTGGCATTTGGTAATCTGGTATCTGCCGCCTGCAAAGGGTGCCATATGGTGCGTGCCAAGCCCCAGATTGCAGCACTCCCACATCCCTGGCACCGTCTGCACTCTCTTGCAAGCCCGGCTCGGAGGCAGTTTAACAGCCTGCTGCGTTCCCAAACTGCCACCCCGTAAACAGTGATTGGCCAATTTCGTGCTAAGCTTTGCAACTTGGCGCTAATTAAAATCAGGCCGGGGCTTTCTCAGACGGTTTAATTAAGGGTGATTGGGAGAGAGGGAGGGGGAAGGGTCAGGCGGCGTGTCTGACACGGCTCCGAGATGGCACCCTGCGTGGCTTTCTATTAAGTTAAATGGGCAGCACAACAGCGCTAGCAGAAGCAGATAAGCACTCCGTGGGCAGCTGTGAGGCAGCAAAGCCCTGAGCAGCCAGGCATGCCTGAGCTCGCTCGCTGCACACGGCCTGGCCCAGGCTTTACCACCGCCTCCAGCCTGGGGCTGCCCCTTGGCTTCCCTTCTCCAGGGGCAGAACAGAGGCCCAGGTCTAGTGCTTTCACGTCTCTTCTTCCTGCCCGGTATCGCTTTGGGCAGCGGGCCCGGCTCTTCTGAGGGGCGAGACGGTGGCCGTCTGTCCGGGGGGGTGAGGTGTGTCGGGGAAGGAGGAAGATGTCGGTAGGAATGGAAGATTGTCTCTCTGAGAGGAGGTGAGAGGCTGAGGAGAGCCCGTCTGGGGGCTGAGTGAAGACCAAGGAGGGTTGGTGTGTGTGGCATGTGCAGGCTGGGAGAAAGAGCAAGGGGACGGATTTGGAGGCACAGCCCCCATTTAGCCCCCTCGCCGCTGCTTCTACAGCTGTGATCCAGCCTCTTCCAGCCACAGAGTTGGGGGCACATGTCTGGGCAGAGGCCGCATGGCCGTCGCCTGAGGTACATATCCCTGTGCAGTCCTGGCTTCCCCACAGACAAAGCCCCCCTTGCTCTGGCTGAGGGGTCAGAGAGCTGGACCCACCAGCCATCAGGGGCCGTGGGCTCAGCCTGGCCCTTTGTTGGCTGGTTAGTGGTACGGCCTGGGCCCCTGTTGGGTTGCGACCTGGAGGTCTTGCTCCTCTCTCAGTCTGCCTGAGGGCTGAGGTTGAAGCTGCCAGATCTGATACACGCCATGTGCAGATGTCTGTCTCTTGCAGGGCCACGCAGCTCTGCCACCCTGTGCCAGCCTGAGCGTCGGCCTGCTCCCCCCAGCGGGTGTCAGCCCTGACCTCCAGCAGTGGGGCTTGGAATGGGAGTCCTGCGATCCAAAGGAGGGGTTTGGAACGGCTGTTACGTGAGGAGAGCTTAAACCGAGTGGGGCTTTTCAGCTTAGAAGAGAGGAGACTAAGGGGGGGTTTGCCCAGGGAAGTACTGGAGTCTCCATCCCTGGAGGTGTGTGAGTCTCGCCTCGACAAAGCCCTGGCTGGGCTGATCTGATGGGTCTGGTCCTGCTTAGGGCAGGGGGCTGGACTCGATGGCTTTTTTAGGTCTCTGTGGTGCTGAGACAGTGAATAAGGAAAAGTTATCTAGTTCCCCTAACGTAAGAACTAGGGGTCACCAAGTGAAATTAATTTCATGCAGGGCACAGTCAAACCTGTGGAACTCCTGGCCAGAGGGTGTGGTGAAGACCAGGACTTTCCCAGGGTTCAGAAAAGAACTAGAGAAATACATGGAGGTTAGGTCCATCAATGGCTTTTATCCAGGATGGGTAGGAATGGTGTCTCTAGCCTGTTTGGTCACTGTTGGGAGACAGGACGCTGAGCTAGCTGGACCTTTGGTCTCACCCAGTGTGTCCGTTCTTATGTTCAGTACCTGCTCTTCTTCCAGCTCCTGGCTCCCCGTGTGATTTAATTGGCCCGCTCTGCAATTCCAGCACCTGCCTGGCGCTCACGGCCATGTGCCTGCTGAGCCAAAACTTGAGTCGCGGGGGCCAGACAGCAGAACAGAGTGCTGGGTGCCACCTGGCAAACAGCACACGAGCCTCTGCTGCGACGCACCCCTTTCACGCCCAGACCGGGAGACTCTGGCAGGCGGAGGTGGATCTGTTTGCCCCAAGTTCAGCTGTTGTGCTAGCAAAACAAAGCCAAGGGGTTGCTAGCAGATTACATGCCTCAGAGTTTCCTTAATCCACGTGGGGCTCTTTCTTCCTGTCTCACCTCCGTCACCGGCATTGTCTCCAAAGACCTCCTGGTCCCACAGCAGCCGCCTGGAGGCCAGGGTGGGGGTGGTGAAGGCACCAGGGTTCATAAAAACAAGCCCATCACAGCCCTGGCAGCAGCTGCTTTGTTTGTTGTCAAAAAGGGCCTTGTAGAATCTCTCCGCCTTTCAAAACCCACCTCCCTGGCTGTTAGGGTTTTGTACAAAACCCTTTCTATTCTTTTAGGGACAATTAGGTGCATTGGGCTGCTCATTAAAGTGAGAAACTGACAGCTCTGATTAGAGGAAGGCAGAGCGGTAGGCAAGATTCCCACGCACGCAGCTCTGCCAAAGTGCTTCTATCATGACCTGCGGAGCCCCCTGTTATTTCAGCCCTAAGTTTTCTGCTGGCTAGAAACATCTGATGCATCTAATTGTGAGTGGGTGGATGGGAGAAGGCAGAGACTAGCGAGCAAAGGAGTGGGGAGAGGCAGTGATGAGCCTATCTGAACAGCCTCCTGAGGCTAAAGGCCAGGCTGTTATTAATCAGCAAAATCAACTGGTGTCAGTACCCCGATCTAACTGAAATGGGGATTGTTTCCAGTACCGGCCTCCCCAGCTGAGGATGACCTTCAATCAATAGATCCCCGGGCGGCTCTGTTTATTCCTGGCTAATGCAAGAGCTGGTTGAAAAAAGTAAAAGGTTTTTCTTTCTTCCCTCATGTCTTCAAAAAATCCTAAACAAGTTTTCTTCTGATGGGTTTCCAAGAGCTTTTCTCTTCTGCAGAATCTTTTGGGGAAAGTCTGTACAAATATTACTGGGCTTTCAACATTTTCCACTTTTTCCTCCAGGTTTTAAGGACTGGGGGTGGTTTGTTTTCCATTTTTGCGCCCCCCCCCGCCTCTCTTTTCCATTGGCCACTAAAAAGGGACGTGGGGGAGGGGAGAAAACATGGCACTATTGGGGGTTGTTCTGAGAAATGGAAAACTTCAAAAAAAAAAAAAAAAGAAGGCAAAACCTTGGGCATGTGATAGTTATCCATATAACCTTGACACTCAGAGACCACTAGGGAGAAGGACATCTACTCTGCAGCATTAGTTAAGAGCTGGTTGGCTCTTAGCTGTTGCAGTAGAGATAGACTCATGGTTTTAGCCCCCAGCGTCCTAGGTTCAGTCTCCCCTGCTGATGACCTGGGTCTGTTGGTATTCCACCTGCATATACAATGTTACCTGTAATGTATCTTCCCTAGAACAACAGAGTTCTGATCTGCTGCAACAGAAACAATCACAACACCAGAAAAATCTACATTAAAAGTCTATCATTAAGATTGCAAAGTCAAGTGCTCAAAAGTTAGGAAATGGCAGCGTTAAGGATGCCCACTTCACCTTAATTTGGCCCCCTTGTACATATGCATTATGGTACAGTTTTTAATGAAATGATCACTTACTATTCTCCCCACCTTGCCCCTGGAGGCCTGTCTACTTTAGTGCAAAGGATGAACTACACACACTGGCCATTATTTCAGTTCCTTCTCATTGTTCAAGAAGTGGTCCCAGGCTTTATGTAGTGCATGCTATGCCAACCCTCTCTTAAGACAGACTTATTCATTGCCTCACGGGCTTCTTTGGGGTGCGTGGCACTAGAATATAGGGCGCTTCACAAATATTAGTTCCTGTTCACAATAACCCTGTGAGAGAAAGGAGTATGAGTCCCCATGTTCCCAACCAGGAGCACACAGAGATGAAAGTAAAAAGTAATCACGGCTTTTTGAGCCCAGTTTTTCAGAGAACGGAGCGTAATATATAGCTCCCGGAGCGTTTCAAGTGCAGTGCCCCATGACTTCAATTGCAGAGGTGCGTACGCAGCGCTTCTCCAAATCAGACCCCAGGATCTCAGTTTGGGCCCTCTATGAAAAGTTGGGGTTAGGCGACATTCCCGGCATCACACAAGCTTTGTGGTGGAGGCAGTGACAGACACTCGGACACTAAGGCAGACACTCAGCTGCCTTAACCAGAGACCAGCCTTTCATGGCTTGCAGTCCCCCCACCGCCTCCTTCACTACACACATTCCCAATTCCACACCAAATGAGGCAAAGTCCTACAGGCAACCAGCAGGGCCGACAGCCACCGCGGGCCTGAGCAGGCTCTGTGGCCTCAGAAGGGGTGGGGCCAATGGCAGAAGAGGAGGGGCCTAAAGCAGCCAGCCTCAGCCCCACCCAGGCTGCAGTGCGGGGGACTCTCTTCCCTCACAGCCACGTGGAGTGGCAGAGCCGAGCCACTGCAGCACTTCAAAGGGGCCAGGCCCCAGGGCAACCACCCCTTTTGTCCCCTGTGTCGGCGGCCCTGCAGACAGCAATTTCTTTCCCTACGCAGCCTGATTCGTTAGTTGCTTGGTGCATGGCATGGATCTTCTTTGGCAACTAATCATTGCGTGTGAGCCTATAATTACTGACCGTGTCCTCACGCACACGCCACAAAGGTGCCAAATTAAGATTGCACACCAGACTTAATTCTGGAATGGCCTAACGTTGGCGTGCTTGACTTTGCAACCTCTGTCATCTTTTGTGAGTGTGATTTCTTGGCTCTTTAAAACAAGGAGTCTGAACAAAATCCGTCATGTGGCATGATCTTGGCACCCCGTATGACTTAGGTTGGTCTGATACCACTCCTGTGTAAAGTAATGAAGCTGTTGATACAGGACTCAAGTAAGAAAGAAGTAAAGCAGGTTAATCTAATGCCAGTCACCATGGGTTTGCAGAAAACAGGTCCTTGCAAACTAACCTGGGTATCTTTTTGGATGGGATTACATATTGAGTTGATAAAGGTAATATAGAGGTTTATCCTCCTAATCTGGCACTCTTGGGTCCTGACCAGTTCCAGATGAGAGAACTTGCCAGCCCAGGGTAAGTCAATATTTTCTAGCAGTATTACCAACTCTTCCATTGCTTACAGGGATCTCAGAAGACTTTAGGGTTAAATTATGGCTAAATAACAGCACAGACCACTGAGAGCCAGGACTGGTGGCTGGAAACAAACTTTATGGGACCACAGGAAGCTTGTTCACACCCACGACCAGTGATCATCCAGGTAACTAAAATCATGCCAGGTTACGGATGTTGCTGGATGAGAGAGTTCCGGATTAGAGAAGTTCAACCCATACTTGGACATTTGTAAGGTGTTTGACTTGATACCACACAACATTTTGATTACAAAACTGGACTAGTACCAGACAAACGTGGCACACTTTGAACGGATTAAAAGCTGCCAGACTGATAGATCTCAAATGTAACTGTATACAACAAATCATCTTTGAGAGGATGTGAGGGGTTCAGCTCTTGGCTCCAACATTTTTATCAATGACCTGGAAGATTTGGGAGTTATGGTGCATGAGAACATGAGCTCCCAGTGCAAGGCTAATGGGATCTTTGAATGCATGAACAGGGAATAGAGAGTAGGAGCAGAGATGTTGTTTGGTGCTGGTGTGGCCACTCTTGTAATGCTGTGCCCAGGTCTCTTTTGCACAGCTCAAGAAGGACGTTGATAAATTGGCGTGGGTTCCAAGAGTGAGCCTTGAGAAGGGTTCCAGGGTGAGAAACCCTGCCTTGCAGTGCTAGACTCAAAGAGCCCAAGCTATGTAGGTTCGCAAAGAGGATAAGAAGACGACTTGATCACAGTCTCTAAGTACCTGCACAAGGGACAAATATTTTGTAATGGACACTTCTGTCTTGCAGAGACGAGTATAACAAGATGCGCTGACTAGCAGCTGAAGCTCGACATATCCAGATTGCAGACAAGGTGTATTTTTAATAGTGGGAGGAATTAATCACTGAAATGATTTGTGAAGGCAACGGTGGATCGTATGGTGGCATCACTGACCGTCTTTAGATCAAGACTGGGTGTTTTTGTAAAAGCTCAGCTTTAGGACGACGTATCCTGGGGAACTTCTCTGGACATGTTACACGGGGTATCAGACCACACCTGTGGTGTCCAACCGGTGCTGAAGCAGTAGCCACTACACTGACCACTACCGCACTACACTTACTGCTATAGCAAACTAACCACATTCTGAAAATATGTTTATCATTCAAACCAGCAAGCCACACTCAACTGGCCACACAACCCCATGTGGCTACCGTGTTGGGACTAGGAGATCAGGGTGTTCCCTTCTGGCCTTGGAATATAGGAATCCGTAGGGTTGGACATATGACGAAGTGGGTGGCTCAGAGGATTTTATTCCCCTCTTTAGGTTGTGTTTCCTACTGCCCTGTAGTAACACCAGGTGGGAGCCTCAGTTTCCTTAGGCACAGCCTCAGTGAGCAGTTGATGATGGGCATTTCCCCGTGATGACTTCTCACATGTACACTATGGGTCTCCATGGCCTTTGTAACCGAGGCAACCAGGTGACACCTTTATTCTCTGGGGAAACCGGACAGAGGCAGGAGGAGGGGCCTGGCCGGTTTGAATGGGAACTGGGCTGTTGAGTGGGGCTGTCTCGGCTGGCTGGAGAGGGAGGAAGGAGGCTTCGGGAGCCCCTCTCACTATGCTGATAGGTGCGTGTCACCGGCAACGGCAGCGTGTGGCTTGCGTTATCCTCAGGGGTAAGGCGCAAATGGGCAGAGTTGGGACGGCGGCTTCGGAGGGTCAGGGCACCGTGCCAGGGGGTCTGCTGGGGAGCGGGCCATAACTGGTGAACGGCGCCCCAGCTGATCTGGCCTCTTCCTCTACAGGGCGGCAGAGCACACACGGGGGCACGCACCTGTGCAGCAAGGCATCATATTTACCTTACCCCCTGGTCTTTTTCCTCCCCCACCCCCAGCACGCTCCCCTGGCCCACGCGGAGAGACGCCCGCTGGGGAAGGAACACCCGCTCCCCCTCTCACCTGTAGATCCTGTACCTGGTGGTGAAACCCTGCCGGAAGCGCTCGGCAAAGTCCGTGTACTCGGGAGCTCGGTGAAAGGGCCCCCGGTCTGTGAGCAGCCAGTCCAGCGGTGCCTGGCTGCGGGGGGAGGAGGAGGCATGCTGGTCAGGTGCTGGGCCAGCGGCTGCTGCAGCGGCCGACCCCCGGCGGCATAGACTCAGGACCAAGAGCGCCAATGCCCACGGGACTGTCAGCCGGAGCCCCTCACGCTGAGCGCCGCGCTTCCACCTCATGCTTCTCCTGCGCGGCCTGCTTCTTCATTCTCTCGCCACGCTCCTCCGCTCAGCGCTCCCTCGGGGCCTGCAGCGCTGCAACGGCACGAGGGGAAGGGAGGTGAGGAGGCAGGAAGGAGGGAGTAACCCAGGGCGGGACAGACCCCCAATGCCTTGATGGCTCTGGTTTATGCCCTGTTTGGCACCTGTCGGGGCGTCTGCAGCTGGGCTGCCAGGCAGGCTCCCAGGTCCTCCCATTATCCGAGCAGCTGCCAGGTGGGCCATACCCGGGCAGGCTTGCAGTGCTCAGGTCTGCTCTGGGGGTTGCAGTTCCCATGAAGAGCAGGGATGCTCTCCCCCCGGCCTCTTCGGGCCTGGAGCAGCAGCTGCTGACCAGAGCGCCCTGGGTCTCGGCTGCGGAGAATACCGGAAGGGGAGGAGGGTTTGGGGACAAAACTGCAAAGTGCAATGCCATGTTCACAGACTCCAGAGAGCGCGGGGCATCCCCACCCCCACCCCCACCAGTTCCCTTGGCCCCGTCTTGCTGTGGACTTGACTTCTTGGGACAGTTCCTGTGGCAATTTCAACTGGCTTCCGAGGGGTGCTGGAAGCCTGGGCTGGAGTGGTTTCCATTACCTACAGGGTTGACAGTTGACTTCAGTGGTTCTCAGCACCCCCACGAGAAACGTTATCCCAGCCCCCTTGCTCGTATGGGTTTAGGAGTGCAGACCTGGCGTCGAACCTCAGGGTGTGCTGTCCAGCCCCAATGAGCCATAGCTCCTTGTGGGGGAACCAGTTCTTTTCAGCACCACCTTATCCCAAACCCATCCGGCTGCTACCTGGCTCCTTAATTTTGTGGTTCCCTTCCCAACCCTCCTGCTTTTGCCGGAAGGAAGCTCCTTCCCACTCACTGGGCCTGCCATAAACCTACTGCACGTGTTCTTTGCAAGGGGTGGGTACCAGCAGGGCAGTCCAGGCAGGCAAAGAAAGCCTCTTTCACAGTGTGATGAAGTGGGGGGTGTCTCCTACAGTACTGTAATAAGCCGTGGTGGGTGCCTCAGTTTCCCTAGGCACAGCATCAATGGGTGATGGGAGTTTTGGTGTGATGACTTCTCACATGTAGGTGATGGTCCTCCAGGCTCTTTGTAACCTAGGCAACCAGGTGACACCTCTCTTCCCTGGGAAACAGGACAGAGGCGGGAGGAGGGGCCTAGCTGGTTTGAATTGGAACTGGGCTGTTGAGTGGGGCAGTCTGGTCTGGCTGAACAGGGAGGATGGAGGGCCAGGGACCTGGCTTGGGGACCCCCACTGGGCCCCTCACCCCCAGATGGATTGTACGGACGGCTCCTGGTTTGCGCTGACGAGTCAGTTCTACGCTGTGTCCCTAATAAACCATCCGTTCTCCCTGCTGAGTGAGAGTCGCCACTGACTGCAGATGGGGTGCTGGGCCTGGGGACCCCACACTCCAGGACACACAGCCATTTCCCAAGCACAGTTGTATACAGAGCAGAGCAGGTAAAGCGAGCTCAAGGGGCCCCTTCATGCCTCAGTGTAACGGGGCACCTGTCCCTTTAAGGCTCAGCTGGCCTTGTCCAGTTAGACCTGTCTGTACCATAATTAGCTGCCTCTCCAGCTCAGGGTGGGACCAGCTGTTAGTACGGCCAACACCTGGGCTTTATAAGATAGGGCCTGAGAGAGCCCAGGTGTGGGGAGCTGTGGTGGAAAGCAGGTGTCCCTGGGAAGGGAAGGTAGTGCTGTGGTGGTGAGTACACCCTGTTATGGCTAGTGGGAGTTTTATTTACACAGTCTTGCCTCTGCCAAGAAGGGCTGTGACACTGGAGCAACCTTAGGGTGACAGCAGAATCTCCTAGCCAGCTGCTTGGCCTTACTGGATCAGCACTTTGGTCCTAACCAGAGCTGACCCTCCTGGTTCCTGGAGAGAGAGAGAGAGAGGGAGGGAGTCCATAGGGGGCTGTCTATGGTGAACTCTGTAGGAGCTCTGGTGACCTTGTCTCAGATCAATGTCTTGTTAGATGCCTACAGGTGGGATCTGAGCACCTGAGGTGGGAATGGAGGCTGGGTAGGGGCTTTGCTTTGTGAGTCTGGGTTTCTTGCTCATTTTACAAGGCTGACTGAGTTTCAAGGCTCGAGCATTTTCTGCCTTATGAGGGGTGCCCCTCAGGCAGCAAGGACTAAAAATGCCTTCTGAGCAAGGACAAGTTCCAAGTCAGACCTGGCATGTTTGACTTGGGCTCCTTTTTCAGCTGGTCTAAATACTGGGGTGTAAAAGAACATAGCTGGGCCATTAAGGGAGCACTTGCTGGCCAGGTCTGTCTCCAGGGTAGAGGTCTGTGAAGCTGCTCGTGTCCCAGGGATGGAGACTCTGTCAGGAAGAGGGGTTTGCCCCATAGGACAACCTTCCAGAGGAACCCAGACTGTGACTGTCTCCGGGAAATGCTGCAAGGCTCTGATCTTTGAGAGAGCCTTTCTGCCGTAAGCGATATCCCCAGTGCAAACCCTTTTTCATCCCAATTCCCCCTCAAAAGGATCCTAAACCAAGCAGCTTTCTGACCAAGTAAAGGGAGAATGCTGAAGACTCCATGACATCTGCTTGGAGCTTTGCTATTGACTTCTATGTGGAAACGGCTAAGATAGAGCTTTCAAGGCCATCTTGGCTTGCTGGGGTTCATGCATGGCCTCTTCTTTTCTGGTGCCAGCAGACTGACCAATTAAGCTCAAAAAACCAAGATCCTATCTGTGTGGCTGCTCCAGGTCTGCGTTTGGGCATTTCCGGTAGATGACCTCAACTGGCAGATGTAACAAATACACAAGAGGAGTAAGCAATCCAGTGGTCTAGGCGGATCAGTGCCTAGGTGTGATGAATTGGGGGCGGCATGAGGATTGGATTCCCCTGGTTGGGGTTGCATGTGTTTCCTACTATCCTGTAGTAACTGGAGGTGTGTGCCTCAGTTTCCCCGGGCACAGCATCAGTGCATAGTTGGTGATGGAAGTTTTGGTGTGATGATTTTTCACCTAGGTGATAGTCCCCTAGGCTCTTCACAACCTGGGCAACCAGGTGGCACCTTTCTTCCCCAGGAAATAGGACAAAGGAGGGAGGAGGGGCCTGGCTGATTTGAATTGAATTGGGCTGTTGAATGGGGCAGTCTCATGTGGAGGAGGGGCAGGGCCCCACCTAGGGGATCCCCTTTAGGCCCCTCCCCCAAGATGGCTTGTACTGCCTGCTTCTGGCTTATGCCTGGTGAGCCTGTTCTACGCTGTATCCCTGTCTCCTAATAACCCATCTGCTCTCCCTGCTGAATGAGAGCTGCATCTGACTGGGGATGGGGTGCAGGGCCTGGTGATTTCCCCCATCCACTGTGACACTAGGGACCAGCAATGGGCTGGGAACTTGGCTTTCAGCCCTGGCTCTGCCTCTCGGCCATACCCCTTTCCTTTTCTCTTCCCCTGCTTCCTTGCATTTTGTGACTAAACATACCTCCTTTCCCCTGGACTATCTGCACTTATGCAGGACTTTTCCATATGAGAGCTGTTCTTACGGGCGTGGGAAGAGACAGAGATCCTGGAGCCCAACGGGGTGGTGTCCCACTCCCTGGGAAAGGATGCAGATAAAGACCGAAGCCATCAGATTCCAGAGAGTTTACTTACAACCTGCCACCTTAATACTGTCCTAATGACTTTTTTCCCCTGTCTCTGAGCATGTGGTATTGGGGTTGGAGTCTGGGAAGGAGAAGCATCGCTGGGGGAATTGCTTGCCCTCCCCTTATGTGGTGTGGGCCACTTCTCGAGGGGTTTGACCCAGGATTCTAGCAAAATATGTTCCCCGTCAAGACCATCTGGGTGACGTGAGAGCGAGGATTTATTTCCATACGTTTAGCAAACTTCCTTGTGAGTCACCAGCAATGTTTGCAGCAGGCAGCTGCTCTCAAGCTTGCTGGCTCTGCTGGTGCCTCTCACTCCTGAGGTGAAACCCCACTGATACACCAGTCATAGGCCCCATGTGAGTCTCATGATATTTCTCCATTATTACTACCTTCAGCGGCCATGCCATGGCCAGGCCAGGCCCTCTGGCAGTGTTGCTAATGCATGTCAAACCAGACCCACAGCACACCCCTGTGATGCATCCAGCTCTGGTAATGCACACCAATTGTAGCTTTCAACATCCTCAGCTACCCCAATTCGAGGTCCATTCATAGCTCCTCTCATGCCTTCAGGATGGCCTATTTCTGCCTCCGCCCCAGCTTTATCACTCACTGCACTTCTGCCCTGCCCAGCTTTCTAACCTCCAGTGTTACCCACAGCTTGGCCCATTCTCCCCAACCCTGACTGCTGGTTCAGTCTTGGGCTTGGTGGAAGCTTTCACGAAATACAAGGCTTCCCTCTGCCACCCCAGCCCTGGTGCAAGCACAGGTATAAAGTGGATACCCAGGGGAAAAGTGGTGGAGGGTGACCAGTCTTCGTACCATCTGCCATAGCGGTGGCTGTTTGTCTGACGCCTTGATACTTGTTTGGGAAGTCATGGAAAATGGGAGAGATTCCAGAAGACCAGAAAGGGGCAAATATATGACAGACCAGTCCTGTACCCAGAAAAGTAAAGGAGCAAATAACTAAGCAATGGATTTCTAAATATCTCAGAGATAGTGCTTGATCCTGCTGTGAGGGCAGGGGGCTGGACTTGATGACCTCTTGAGGTTCCTTCCAGGTCCAGTGTTCCATGATGATAAGATAAGTGCAAGTCAGCATGGATTTGTCAAGAACAAATTGTGCCAACCAAACCTCCTAGCTTTCTTTGAGAGGCTAACAAGCCTTGTGGGAAGCAGTGGACAGGGTTTATCTTGACTTCAGTAATGCTTTTGATGTTCTCTTGCATGACCTTCTCATACATAAATCAGGGAAATGCAACCTAGACAAAGCTACTAGAAGATGGTTTGAAAACTGTTCACAGAGAATAGTTATCACAGTCTATATCCTAGGTTCACAATCATGCTAGAAGGGTTCTGTTCTGTTCAATAGCTTCATCAATGATTTAGCTAATGGCATAAAGAATATACTTAACGTCTGAAGATGATACCAATCTAGGAGGGGTGCAAGTGGTTTGGAGACTAGAATCATAATTCAAAATGCAACTGAACAAACTGGAAACGTGGCCTGAAGAAAACAGGATGAGATTCAATAAGGACAAATGTAAAGTGTTCCTTCCTAAATGGAGTAATCAGTTGCACATACAGCGAGGGAAATGATGGAGTACTATGGAAAGGGACTTGGGAGTCATAGGGGACCGCAAGCTAAGTATGAATCAATAGTGTCACATTACTGTGGGGGGGAGGGAAGCAAACGTGAGCAAGACATGAGAACACAAGAAGTTCTGTGGCACCTTATAGACTAACGGATATTTTGCAGCATAAGCTTTTGTAGGCAAAGACCCGCTTCATCAGATGACAAAGTGAGTCTTTGGTCAGGAACGCTTATGCTCCAAAATATCTCTTAGCCTATATGGTGCCACAGGACTTCTTGTCTGTATCTTCAAAAACCACAAACTCTGCTACCCTTCCAATACTTGAAGGCATGAGAAGGAATTCTTCTGCTCCACTCTGTGCTGATTAGGCTTCAGCTGGAGTATTGTGCCCAGAGCTGGGTGACACATGTCAAGAGAGATGGAGAAATTGGAGAGGGTCTAGAGAAGAGCAATCGAAATAACTAAAGGTCAAGAGAAGGTGACTGGAAGAATTGGGGTTTCTTTAGTTTGGAAAAGAGAAGACTGAGTGGGGGTGGGTGGCGTGACAACACCCTTTTAGGTACTTGAAAACTGTTACAAGGAAGAGGGAGGAAAAACTTGTTCTCCTTAACTTCTGATGAGACAAGGAATGGGCTTAAATTTATCTTCCTGTGACTCCATGACCGAAAAGCCATGCAAGGGAGGTTTAGGTTGGACAGGGAAAAAGTTCCTAACTGTCAGGCTGGCTAATCAGCGGAATAAATTGCCCAGGGAAGTTGTGGAATCTCCATCACTGGGGATTTTTAAGAGCAGGTTAGCCAATCCCCCAGCCAAGGATGCTTTTGGTATAATGCCATGAGGGCAGGGGACTGGACGAGAGGACCTCCTGAGGTCCTCTCCAGTCCTATGACTCTGTTAATGGTGGGGTAGGGCACCTAGACAGCTGAATCTCTGGCCTCCCACCAGCTTCGCTGGCATTTTCAGCAGAATAAGCTCCTAGCCCTGCTGGTGGAGCAGACCCATGTCCAAGAACTGGGCTGACAGAGACTCTGTGTTCCCTTCCTGTAACAAGTCCCAAACCCTGTTGGCGGAGGAGAAAACCTGGCACTTGTGGTCCACGTACTCCCCAGAGGTATGAAGAAAGGGAGCCTCCTACTTCACGATTTATTTTTCAGTCTCCTGACTAAGTCAGATTCAGGGGATGAGATAAACCTAGGCTGCTCTTGTGGCTGATCTTCCTAGGGGAAAGAGCTACAGGGACGTAGATGGGCCTCTGACGCTTCTTTTGGGAGGCTCCCCCAGCTCAAAGCACTGTTGAAAGGCCTGCCTAGAGAAACCCTGTGTTAGCCCCCAGGGATCATAAGAACAGCCACACTGGGTCAGACCAAAGATCTGTCCTGTCCAATGTCCTGTTGGCTGACAGTGGCCAATGCCAGATGAATGAACAGGACAGGTCATGGTCGTGTTCCCTCCCCTGTCACTCATTCCCAGCCTCTGCCAAACAGAGGGAGGGACACCCTGCCTGGCCACCTTGGCTAAAACTATGGATGGCCCCTATCCGTGATGAACTTATCTAGCTCAGTTTGAACCCTGTTCAAGTCCCGGCCTTCACAATGTCTTCTAGCAAGTTCCACAGGCTGACTGCATTGTTAAACCTGCTACCCATTAATTCCATTAGGTGACCTCCAGTTCTTGTGCTATGGAAATAAGCTGGTAATGTTTTTTTTTTCCAGACCAGTTATGATTTTAGAGGCCTCAGCATACACCGCCCCCTCTGAGCCTCCTCCCTGCTGAGTGGGGAAAGTCCCAGTCTTTTTAACCTCTCCATCGGCCCCTGTTCCAAACCTTTAATATTTTTGTTGCCCTGTTCAGAACCTTCTCCAATGCCAAGCGATCTTGTTTTTTGAGATGAAGTGACCGCAACTGCACATGCTATTCAAGATGTGGGTGTAGGATGGGTTTACATAGAGGCAATAAGTTGTCTTCTCTGTCCCTCCCTCTAATCTAGGGGATGGAGGGAAGTGAGTACAGCGGGTGCGTCTTTATTTCTGTGGTTCTTGGGACTGGTTACCCCTCTGCAGGTGTGGGAAGTGGTGGAGAGCCTGTGCTGGCCTTGTGAACTGGAATCAGAGGTGTGTTGACAGTGCAACTGCTCCGATTGATGAAAGGGGGTGACGTGCTCTAGCTGCTGTCAGCTGGGGCCCCGGGGGGTCTGTTGCCCTCAGGCCAGAGAGTGCTGCAGGGGAGGAAGGGGGAGGAGAGCTCCCTCCAGGCTTCACCCTGCTGTGGGAGCTGTTATCCCCTCCTCTGGGCCCTGTGTTGAGCTCCCCTGGCACTGCTGAGCCAGCTGAATGGAAAATGTAACAAGCAATTCACTGCTGTGATCATCTCTCCCTGGGGCCCAGTAGCAGAGAGGAGGGGGAAGCCTGCATCCAAGCAACTGGTGCTGGTAGATGATGCCGGGGCCCAGCTGGCCACATGACTTTTCACTGTTAACCTGCTGCAAGGGAACGCTCAGAACTGGCTCCTGCATGAGAGTCGGGGACCTAAATGCCTTCAAGGGTCTGGGCCCAAGAGACTGGGGGCTTAATCCTGTGAGGAGCTGAGGGCCCCTCAACTCCTACTGACTTCAGTGGTGACTGAGGACTGCTGGCAGCAGGAGGGAGCCCTTGCTGAGTGAAGAGTGAGCTGAGACTAGAGCTGGGCAGGCGACTGCCCTCCAAGGCAGAGGGATGTTTTTTGGGGACTTAGCTACAAATCCTCTCTTGTCCCTGTACCTGGCTTCCTCTCCTCTGCCCGGGTTTGTCCTAGGGCTGCCAGGGCACCAAGCAGCGCCTGGACCAGGATGGCACAAAGCAACCCTGGCCCTGAGCTGCAGCAGAGGGCTGGGGTGTCTGATGCAGAATCAGGGCCACGTGTTTTGCAGAAGGACTTGTGCTTTCCCTGAGCTGAGGTGACCTGGAGGCTGCTAGACTCCCAGGGGGTTGGGCTCTGTTCTCCATTCATTCCCCAGGGAGGATCCCCAGGATACGGGTGTGAGCCTATGAGGGAGGAGAACCAGGCGCTGGGATTTTGCTCTGGACACAGTGGGGAACTCAGGCTGTACCTGGCCATCTCTGAATCAGAGGGGCAGAATATTTTCACAGAGAAGATGCCCAAGTCTAGCCTTGCCATCCTAGACAGGATGGGTGGTGTAATGGTTTGGGCACTAGCTGGGGAGCTGGGTTCAAGCCCCCCCGCCACAGTCTGCTTGTGTGCCCCTGGGCAAGTCACTTAGCTTCCCTGTGCCTCAGAGCCCCATCTGTCCCAAAGAGATCAGAGTAGGACCTCAATTGCCTAGCTCTCTGCTGCAGAAAGGGCCAGCTACAGCCACCAGTGACCTGGCTGTACTGACACACCCTGCCTGCTAAGCACTCCCAGGCAGCCCTTGCCATTCATAAAAACGCGTTGTGGCTCCTGGGAGCTGGGGGAGGCATGTGCACAGAGCCACGGGTGACAGATCTCTAGGGCATTCTGACGTTCCCAGGGATCTGATAGATCTGACTGACAGGAGACATTTCCTGTGCTTAATTCCACCCTGTGACTTCTGCTTTTGCAGTGTGTCCATCCACCCGTACCGCAGGCTGGAGCCCTGATATCCCAGATAATTCCACTGACCTCAAGGGAGCTATGCTGGGTTACAGCAGCTGAGGATCTGCCCTGCCCTACCTAACTCTGTGTGTGTGTGTGTGTGTGTGTGTGAGAGAGAGAGAGAGAGAGAGAGAGAGAATATTCCTGTATTTGAGCCGTCTCCAGCTGCCTGCACATCCTTGCCACAGTGAGATGCCCCTGGATTAATTTTGTTTTCATGTGGCTCCTTTGTTGCTAAAAATCCAGGTCCCTGCATGGTGTGGGGAGACCCAGGAGGTCTGAAGCTTGGCGCTCGGGTCGGGGGTGACCAGATAGGAATAGTCCTGGTATTTGGGGCTTTGCCTTATGTAGGCACCTGATAGACCTTATATGGCCCACTGCGGGGGCTGCAGTGCCCATTCTTCCAGTGCCTCCCCAGAAAAGCAGGGGGATTGGGGCCATGTTCTCTCTTTTTTTTTCATCCATGGCTGGAATAAATCTTGTTACAAGCACTGTGGAATATGCAGAGGTGCACCACAATAGAAACACAGGCTGTTGGTTCTGGGTGCTCTGCTAGTCAGCTGGGGGGCACCTGAATCTCTCCTGGGTGGGCCCTCCCCCAAGTGCTCAGCGTGGAGGGAACACTGTTTGTCACCCAGTCACAGGGGTTGGGAGTCCTGGGGCCACCGTGTAGCACAAGGGGAGATACACGCACATCATCCACGAGCTCCGAACAGGAGCTAGCAGGCAGATGGATTCAGGTTCAACAGAGGGGACCCTCCCTCCAGACGCTGGGCTCACAGCAGCAGGAGGGAAAACGATGCAGAAAATACAGAGCTGTGCTGCTTCCCTCTCTAGCAGGGGCTGACAGATGGTACCTCGGCCCCGGTGCACGCACTCTGAGCATTTTCTTGTGGGGGCTGGACGTGAGGCAGAGCAGCCAGGCACGCCGACTGCAGGCGCCCAGCACCACAGCTGCTTCCAAAGGCACAGGGGAGGGTGATGTGGCACGGCTGGGCCCAGACCGGAGCAGAACTGGCTCTGTGCATACGCGGGGGAGAGGCTGGCAGGCCATTTGCCGGCAGCACTGTAGCTGGGGCGATCTGTCAGTCCGCATGAAGAAGCAGGGGCCCAAATGCTATCCGGCTAATCCCCCTGCAAGCTCTGCTCCCGGCTTCATTGTGAGTTCGTCTGAGAAGCAGCCTCTGGAGATCAAGGTTTACATGGCACGTTGCCCCAGGGGCCTTGTGTGTGTAACCACCGACAGGTGGAACCGAACCTGGGACCTCTGGAGCTTCGTGCAGGAGCCTGTATCGTGTGAGCTAAAAGCTGGTCGGCTCTCAGCTAAGCCTGCAGCAGAGACTCCGCTCTCTCCACAAGTGGGCTGGGTTCCACGCCGTGGGCCAGGCAACCACGCCCAGTCAGGGTCTGGGGGACGGGTGTGGGAGTGTGAATTTGTCCATTCCTACGCCCGCCCTGCGTGGGGCGGCGCTGGGTTGTGGGGACATTCACGTGCGGTTTGTGTGGGTGTGTCTCGTTGCATGTGCCACGTGGGGGGGGGGCTAGTTCCTAGCAGAGTCGCATGCGTGGGCACCTTAGAGCCGCGTCTACGTTACCATGCCGCTTGTGAAAGGAAGGGGCTAGTGAGTGAAGGTGGAAGATGCTAATGAGGCTCTGCCATGAATATGCAGTGCCTCATTAGCATAATGGCGGCCCCAGCGATTTGAAAGTGCTGCTTTCAAATTGCAGGCAGCCTGTGCAGCCGGGGGCCTTTTGAACGGACCCTCCCCCAGTCTTCGAAAGCCCCTTATTCCTATTTGGCTTCAGGAATAAGGGGCTTTCGAAGACTGGGTGGTCCTTTCGAAAGGCCCCTGTCTACACGGGTGGTGCGTGATTCAAAAGCGGCACTTTCAAATCACTGTGGCTGTCGTTATGCTAATGAGACTCTGCATATTCATGGTAGAACCTCATTAGCATCTTCCAACCCTGCTTATTACCATGCCTCTTTCGAAAGGAAGAGGCTAGTGGAGGTGTAGCCTACGTTTCCCTGCAGAAGCCTGGTTCTGGGGTTGAGGCTGAGCAGAGGCTGTTTTTGTTTTAAATAGGGACAGTCCTGATAATGGGGCTTTTGTTTTTTCCCCCACCCCCATTGTTCTTTCTCACACTTGCTCACCCTGAGTCACCTCTGTGCTCAGGAACTATTGCTGAACCGGTAGCCGAGCTTGCCACCATTTCTGGTTCCACAGATTCCTTCTTCTGAAGCAATGGACGTCTCTGTGGGAAATAGCTGAGTCTGAGGGTGGATTTTCCGTGCAGAGCCCCGGAAATATTCAGGCTTCTGATGCCTAGTTGTTCTCCCCCTGGGCCGAAGAAAACTGGCACCAGAACCGAGCCAGCGTTTTGTCAACTTTTGCCACGGGAACAGAGCTTGTTTCCTGGGCAGTTCTACCAACCCCTGTGTTCGCCCCTCCTAGCCATCCTCTGCCCCCCACCTTCCCTGCCCTGGGTGACTTGACATCCCCTCTCCCCCACCGCCTTGCACAAGCTGACTGTCCAGATGGAGCTTGCACTAAGATAAAACCAGGGGGCTGAAATAAATGACCAGCCACTGGCTGGGCAGTCAGGAAAGCTCCCCGCCCAATAGGAGATACTGAGATGGTAACCTCCCTCGCTCTGGGGCACCTATTCCCAGGGGTAAGGGGCTGGAGGTACAACCAGCAGCTAGGTGGATAACGAAGGAACCTGGCTGACTGGGGTTGATGGAAGGTGAGAAATAACAGGATTAGACAGCAAGTTAAATTGAGTCCTGCAGACGTGCCTCACAAAGAGCATCCAAGCAGCCGAGCCTCCTTCCCTGCAGTTGCTAATTCATCTCCACTGCAGGGAAAGGAAAGACAGCTGGGGCTGGGGAGGCAGGATGTGGGGGTGGGGGCAAATCAACTCCCAGGCTTTTGCAGCAGATCTCTGCATCTGATGTAGCTCCTCACCCTCGGAGGTGCTCTTAAGGAAGTGCGGGTTTCCCGTGTAGGAACAGGAGAGGCCTCTGTTGTGAGCAGGGACTGGGCACTGTGTGCACACATGGTGAGAGACAGCCGCTTGCTCTGAAGAGCTCGCACTCTGGACAGGAGCAGGGAAATGATGGGAAGAGATTTGGTTTGCCCAGGGTCATGGAGTTAATCTGCAGCCCAAGCAGCTGCCTTCCTGTGATCTCCTGCCTTCTAAGCCAGCATCTGAACCTCAAGATCTATCCTCCTTATGCCTCTGGTGGGACAATCTCCAGGAGAGGAGGGCATCTGGTTAACCCACATCCTGAGACGAGGTACTTGGTTATCTGCCAAGTACTGCATCCTAACAGCCCTGCGGTGTGACCCTGCTCCCTTGCAAGTCAATGGGAAACCCGTCCCCAGAGATGTACGGTTACGCCGTACCTCGGGTGCAGTGCGATTATTAAGACATTAGCTAATTGTCAGGGACATTAACACTGATCTTTCGTCAGGCTATGTACATTTTCCAGATCACTTTCTGCAGTAGATCAAATATAATTTAAAGCGAAGCCAAGACGCCTTTTGGAACTCACCAGGGCCAGATCCCCAGTGAGAATGAAGTGCCCTAGCTCCAGTGATTCAACCCCAATTTGTCCCCGCTGTGGATCTGGCCTCTTGGTTTCTATTCACTGTCCTACAGGCCGGGTCGTCCTAGGGCCGGCTCTGACTCAGGACCACTGCTCCCCAGCCAAGGCCACCTGCTCTGGGTGTTGTAGTGATTTACTGTGGGTCCCCAGCCATGTGAGTTACCCCATTTCTGCCCCACCCCCCCAGTGTATTTTCCATGTTGCCAAAAGCCAGCATAAGCCCCTGGTGACTGGAGCCCAGCATATGTGAAACGTACATTCTGGATAATCTACTTATCCAGTGCAGAGCAACTCGGAGCAGTTGCCTAGACAGCTGCCCCGACTGCGGGAGGACGCAGTCGATGTTTGCAGAGCCTTGTTATGCGGCGCTTTGGGGCGTACGTGAAACTGGTCTCCAGCTGCAAATTGCAGAGGGAGGCCGAAGGAGATGAAATTGCTGGGGGGAGAGGGGGAATTCAGCCTGGGGCTCTGTTCTGGGACGAAGGAGCCCCCCCCCCGATTCAGGCATCACCTTCATTGCCTGCAGCATTTAGCTTAGAGTGTGAGGGTCGCCCTCTCTATGCTGGTGAGAGGTGCCACCAGGTGGTCCCTTTTCAGCTGGGGGTGTGGGGATCTCATTAAAGCCCCCTTGGCATGTGGGGCAGAGGCGCCAGCCTGGGGCAGGGAAGCTGGTGGTTCAGGAAGACAGGGTGAGCAGGTCTCTCTGGCTGTGGGAATCGCCATGCTGGGCTGCCGACCTGTAGCCTGAATGACCGTCTAGTCCTGGGCGTTCATACAGGAGCTGGACGGCCACCGTGTCTTCTAGACTCCACCCTACCACAAGTAATAACAAGGCAGATGGCTAGGCCCCCTGTTCCTCCAATAGAGTTCTTCAGGCAGGAGGCTCCCTCAGGCCAGTCCAACACTACACCCTCACCCCCCGTTCTTGGGTCATTGTTGAGCTCCAGAGCCCAGCACTTCACTCATCACTAGCGGCCTCTTCCCTCCAGGGGGTGCTGCAAGGCAGGCTGTGGGGAGGCAGCAGGAGTGACAGATACTGGCTTAAGCAAGGTGCGGGGAAAACGGAAAGGCAGAGGCGGTCTTTGCCCTGGAGGCCGACCCTCCAACCCCCTGGTGTCCAACAGCTCTGAAGCTGAGGCTACTGCTGGCATGAACTAGCCCCGTTACACTGGAAGTGTAAATACTTCTGTGAGAGCGTCTGAACTTTTTTTTTTTAACTCTACAAAGTTGTGGTTTTTGACTTTTTTTTTTTAAAAAAAAAAAAAGGTTTGAATGCAACAATTTTGTTGTTGTTGAAGCCAACTAGCTGGCCTCACCCATGTGAGTGAGCTCATGTTTTGGACACCACAGGTCTAACCAGACCAGCTGGAGGCGGCATGGAGAGGGGAAGTGGCTGACCCAACAGCTCTGGGACAAAGTCCAGAGCAGAACTTAAGTTTCCTGATGATGGGGGGGGGGGGGGGCCCCCCCGCAGGCCCTATCCACTGGCCCCTGCTGTAGCTCAGACACTTGCTGGTGTAGCTCCCAATGGCACAGGTGCACAGGGATGAGCGGCTCAGTGGGGCCAGCAGGAGGTGAGAGGTGGAGAAAGGCCGAGCGTGGGTGCTCATGCACCCCCTGGGTGCGCCAGCCCCACATCACCCATGGAGTCAGCCCCTGTGCTCCAGTACTCTGCTGGACAAGGGCTGTGGGCCTGCAGAGTTGCCACCTGTTCAGGGATCCCTTGTCATTGCCCCTTGTCTTAGGCAGCTGACCCGGGAAATCTGTTGCCTTCCCAGGACATGAGACATCCAAGTGTTTGCCGGTCATGCCCCCACAGGCTGCCACGGTGTCAGAGCCGAGGGCATGGGGCAGGCAGTGCAGGGGATGAATACAGCTGGTGCCACATACCAGTGAGTTCAGTGCCTGGGGCAGCTCCCCGGGGCTAGTGCTCTCTGCTGGGAGTGGGACAGTGCCCTGGGTATGCAGCTGGGTGTGGTGTGGGAGGCAGGCAGATGGCCTGGGGTTTGTAGCTCAGCAACAGCAGCCTTACACGGGGGATCCAGATGCAAACAGCACTGCCCTGCTAGAACTCACGAGGGCCCATCACAGAGCGGGGCCGGTCCCGCTGGTTGTGTCCCAGATGGAGGGGAACAGCTCCTGGACCCATGTCCAGGCTGAACTCCAGTGCTGCCTGGAGATATGTCAAGCCTGTGTTCAGGGAGCCACTCGAGTGTTCCCTGTAAAATGAGCAGTTGGGCAGCAGCCCAGCTGACTAGCAGAGCGCCCACAGCCGGCAGCTTGTGCTTCTACTGGCGGTGCACAGCCTCCCATGCCTTGGAGTTTGGAACAAAATTTATTCCACCCATGCACAGAAAAAAAAAGAGGGAACCCTGCTGCTCCTCATGCTTGTCTCCTTTAGGAGGCCCAAGGGTTCCTGCCCCACTTGTGCCCTTTGCTTTTACAGATTATACCCCTCTGGAGCTCCCCACAATGAATGGCTAGCCAGCACGGCTTCATTGCTCTGTAGATAATCTCTCCAAGAAGTAAAACAAGCCAGCAGTCGGGTAGCACTTTAAAGACTAAAAAAATAATTTATTAGGTGATAAGCGTGTGTGAGGCAGACCCACTGCTGCAGATCTGAAGAAGTGGGTCTGCCCCACGACAGCTCATCACCTAATAAATTATTTTGTTGATTTTTAAAATGCTACATGACAGCTGGTTTGTTCTCTTGCAGTACAGACTACCACAGCTACCTCTCAAGGAAACGTCGAAGAATCCTCCATCTCGCTATAGGTTGAAGCTCTCTAATCCGGCACCCTCAGGACCTGACTGGTGCTGTAACAAGAGAATTTGCTGGACCACAGAAGGTCTGTATTGTTTAGCCCATTCCAACGCTTCCACTGCTGACTGGGCTCTGAGAAGACATTGAGGGGTAAATTACAGCTAAAAACAGGACAGAACACTGGAGCCAGGACTGGTGGCTGGAAACAAACTTTATGGGACCACAGGGAAACTTGGCCACACCCATGACAAATAGTTGCCTGGTAACTCAAATCCTGCCGGATTAGGGATGTTGCCAGACTATTGGGAATTTGCTGGGCCGGTGAGGGTTTGAGAAGCACAGGTAGCGGCGTGTGCAGTTATCTTGACAGTCGCATGCTGGCACCGTGCTTCAGGAACTCGGCCTTCTGCTGTGAAGCCCCCAGCAATGCCATACCTTATCTGCCCGTTGCGCGCGCCCGCCCTCCCAATATGGTTTGCCAGCTTAAAGTGGCAATAGTGCTGCACCAACAGCTGTAGCCTTCTGATCTTCTCATCTATGAATCTGCGTGTGATGGGGGCAGGTGCTTTAATTTGGATTGCAGAGAAAAGGGGTGTTCTTTGTCTCTTTGGTTTGTTTGCTTTCTGTATTTCCCAAGCCTGCTGGGGAAGGCAGTGTCTCAGCCATCAGTCAAACTGTCTCCTGGCCCTTACCAAGAGAGTGGCTTAAAAAGAGAGGGGTGTGTGTGGGTTTTTTTTAAGGGAACTATTTGGCATCTACTTTGAGCCTTTAGGGTTCATGCTGTCAGGCTTTTGTTTGCTGCCACGAGAGCTGAAAACATGGGGCAGCTTTACAATAAACAGGCTTTCATTTAAACCAATGAGATTGACATAATCCCAGGAGTCTGGGAGCTGGGGATTTAAGAATGCTGTAGAATCTGCTTCCCCTGTTGCTTGTGCAGGTTTTTCTTAGAGCCACAGGGAAGCCAAATGGGACTGTAAAACCACAGTCACTGGCAGGGGGCTCAGAGGCAGCAATATACCTGAAACTGCTTTTAAACCTGTGCTGTCTGGGTTTCCGGTTGGTTAGTGTCCTGATGATGTATAGGTGCAGACTCGCCTGAGCTGGGGAATTCCAATTCCCTGCGCTGATGTTGCTTAGTACCAAGAGGGTGGTTCAGAGGACAGCTGGCAGACCTGTGGCTCACCCTGTGGGAGGCCAGTGTTTAGTCCTATGGTGGCTGTGTGGATGCCCAGCTGGCAGAGGCTGCTAAGACACGTGATGGATGCCCTTGCTCGACAGGGCCCCTCCCTTTTGGGCAGTTGCTGTTTTGGGGGTCACCGCTGGTCGCCCATAGTCGGTCCAGGCACCGGGGCGCTGCGCCACCACAGCTTTCTCCCTTGGTGTATTTTGCACCCTCCGCAACTCCCGTCGGGTGTGACGCTGGCGGAAACTGACACAGGCTGCGGGCAGGCCCCTCGCAGGGAGGGGCAGGGTGCAGCTGGCCAGCCGGGCAGCCAGGGAAGAATACAGCCCTCACAAAGGAAGCAGCAGGAGGGCTGGGGCGTGTGGCTCTGCCCTGAGATCAGGGCCCTCTGTCTCCTTTCCCACGCTTGGCTGGGCTCAGCACCGAGCGAGAGGGAAGAGTGACACCTGCTGGTTCCTCAGCCCCTCCGCTGGCACCACCCTGGATTTTCCGAGGACTACGCTCACCCGAATGCTGGCCCAGCCTGGCCCCTGTGGCTTGCGGGGGCTGGTAGGTTCATAGCACAAGGCCCCGTGTGGCTGCAGGCAGCACCCTGCTCCCTAGAAGGGGGCAAAGTGCCTTTCCCACTGCCGGTGGCATGTGTCATTGAGGAAAAAGAGGTGAGAGTAGAGGCAGGTGACCCAGGGCGCTCAGGAGTGTGGGATCAGAATTGCCATGGAATGAGGCAGCAGGGCACTGGGAGTCTGACTGCTGAAGTCAAGGAAAGAGCAGCTGGGATCTGTGGGGAAATCAGCTGAAGCTGAACTCAGGTGCCAGTGAATTGGCCACTCTCGGCTCCAAGGGGGAGAGAGCAGAGGTGCCATGAACGCTTCCTCTCTGGGCCGGGGGTGGGGTGGGCTGGCAAATATTAACCCATGGGCCGTTCTTTTCAGGTTGGCAAGTGTCAGCCAGTGCCCATCGGCCAGGACCTGGGCAGCCTGGGTTTGCCTGTCAGAGATCTCCAGCTGAAGGAACAGAGCGCCCCTTGTTGCATTGCAGTGTGAATGGCTGGCTAAATACAGAAGCAGCTTCCCCTCCCCTGGTGTTCACACCTCCAGATCAACTGTGGGTAGTAAGCCTCACCCTTGCTGACTGAGCTAACCTTGTTATCCCCACCCTTGCTCTGGCTTATTTATACCTGGCCCTGCAGATTTCCAAGACCAGCATCTGATGAAGTGGGTCTGTGCTCACGAAAGCTCATGCTCAAAGCTTTTCTGTTAGTCTATAAGGTGCCACAGGACCCTTCATCCTTGTTGCATTAGGGTTTCGTTAACAGACCTGTGCTGTGCTGTGATGCTTCCTACACCTTCCTGCCCCAGAATTCTGCATAAAGCCCAGTGCTACTGTAATCTTCCAGTCTATCCCTCTCTGTCTTCAACAGGCCATCAAACAGCCAAGTACATTTCCTAGACCCAGGATCAGTCCTGCACCCCAATTTCCCAGGCCACTGTACCCTACTCATCTCGCATTTCTCTTGGATCCCAGCATTTTCCTATGTATAAGTACCTGAGAATCACCAGCCATCTCCATATCTTCCCTATGTTCTTTTCAACATCCCACCACCCTTCCCCCGGGGCTAGTGCCCTATACCTGCCCTACACGCCAATGGACTTCTCTGACTGCAGTACTCTTCCTTTACCCCCACTACCCAAATACCCTTCCCACTTCCTTTTGCTGTTGCTTTACTTCTCCGCTCTATGGAGGGTGCCCCTCATTCACATGGCCTATGATTGCCCAACAAGCAGCAAGGAATGACTCTTCCCAATGATGCAGGGCAATGTAATTGCCCTCATGGACTAGAGAAAGCAGCAGAGGCAGAGAGAGACCCAGATCCTGGAAGATATTTATGTTCCTAACTTCTTCCAAGTCCAGTAGACATTCGGAGCCTAAATATCTTGGAGGACCTGGGCCTAGGGGAGTCGCCCGGTGTCAAAGGGAGACTGGCAAAGTGAGGAACTAATCTCACAGCCCCAGCCATGCCTGAGTTTGCTGGGCTCCTCCCAGCAGGCCCCTGTGGGTCAATTGCTACCGGACCCAGCTCCCTTTCTGCAGGCCCAGCAGTGACGGGAAACAACCATGCCAGTGCTACGAGGCATGAAGTTGTGCTGCTGGTGTGGATGTTTCCCGTGCTTGGTTCTCCCTTTACAACAACAATATGAGACCATTCCAGGCCGGCTTTCTGCCCGTCACTCACGCTGCTGCCTTTTGTCCCAGCAGGGCTTAAAGGGTAAGCTCAAGCAATGCACCGGCACAGACCTGCTGTTTAACAACACTGCTTGTGGGGAGAAAAAAGCACTGAATCTCCAAAATGTTTGAGACAGGCAAGGGGCGGGGGCAGCATGCAGTCAGCAGAAAACGCCCAGGCAGCTGTCTCCCCTCTCCCTGGGGGCTCTGCTATGCAGGCTGGTGAGCCACAGGCCCCTACAGCATCTCCTGAGCCCCGCCTGCTGAGTCTGCCGCACCTGGGGAGAGGAAGGAGTTGGGACGCAGGGACAGCGCCCCATAAACAACTTGCTTTGAAGCCAGGAGGAGGTGGTAGGCGCAGGATGGGCTTAAAGGTAGGGCCAGAGGATGGCGGCTGGCTTTAACACAAGAGGCTGAGCAAGGGGAATAGGATCGCCCAGGTATGCCCTGTCTTCCCCTGCCAAAGTACCGGGCTATGAAGAACAAGCTGCAGTCCAGCAGAACAGAACAGGGGGCCAGTGACTGCTCAGCCCCTAATGCTGCCTGACAGCTGTGTGTGTGTGTCACACACACACACACACACACACTCTTCCTCACATGCACCCCTGCTGCCTGCACAGCACACAGGACTTCTGTATGCCATTGGCAGCGTTTGGGGGACATGGTCCCTCACGGCTAAGATTCTGGGCTGGGCACGCAGAATGGTCAAGAGAGCAGATTTTTTTTTAAAAAAAGGACAAAGGTGGCAACAGTGCAGGACAAGGGAACCCTGCTGCAGGCTTCAGTCGTGCTCTGCCTTCCTGAGCCAGGGCAGCTCCAGAACCGGCCTGGATGCAGTGCACTTGAATTAGGTGTCTGCTTATCTGTCTCTCAGAGAGGCTGCCAGACATGTTAAGGTATCAGACAGAATACGCACCACAGACACAGGTACACACCCCACCCTGTCTCACTGTAAGGCTCCCATATCTTCATCTCCAACGAGCATTGATAGGGCAGCGACCGCTGTAGCATCTAGGCATTGTTTATAACAGTGGCACAACAGCCAAATCCCTGCCAGCACCTCCCCTCTGTGCACTGCTCCAGGCACAGGGTGTACAGCTACCATCAGATCACAGAACTCTTTGGGCAGGAGGTTAAGCCGCTGTCCAGCATCTGTTGGGACTGCAGGTGGGGTAGGGGGTCTCAGCCTGTCCCAACAGAGCCCTCTCTCCCAGCTGCCTGGGGACCAGCCAGGGCTGTGCTGGCAATCAGCCCCGTGGAAAAGGTCATGACCGCTGGGCTGGGCCCCCTGTTACAGGGGTGTTAGCAGTGGAAACAGAATTAGAGGACGGGAGCAGGAGCCCCCAAGTTTGCGTATTTGCGGCGGGGCGGGGGGGGGGCATCACTTTTTAGTGGCTGGGAAAAAGCAAATCTAACCCCCGGCCAGGCTCATAGGAGGTGGCCCAGGGACGGTGAATACAGGCCTGGTCCTATACACGGTGGGACAGGAGGGGGAAAATTAGTTCAGCCTGCCCCAGCTGCTTCAGGGCTGAGTGGCGGCGCAGGTTCTAATGCCAGGGCCAGTCCCCCTTGCAACAACCCGAGCCAGAGCTGCCCCTTCCGAGGAGGCTGCCCCGTCCCATCCCACCCCACCCCATCGCGGCCAGCTCCCAGCAGCAGCAGGCTTGCCCAGAAGCAGGCAGGGTGGGTGGATCTCTGTGCCTGGGGGTGGCCCCCACAGCCGCATCCCCCCTCGTTCTGCATGCAGGGGAAGGAGCCCGGGGTGCCCCGCGAGGGCCGAGGGTGCTGCGGCCCCGGCTTGCAGGGGTGCCCACCAGCTGCGGGTTGACTTACCCCAGGCAGGAGGAGTGGGAGCCCGCCAGGCACGGCAGGGAGGCGAGTCCGAGTCGGTGGAGCTCCAGGGGGCGGGCCCCGCCGCCTCAGTGGCCCCGGGGGCAGCTCTCCGGGCACGGCTCCCTCGCGAGCGGCGGCCCCGCAGCGCTCCGGGCGGCAGCCGGCCCTGCCGGGAGGGGGCTGCCCGCCATGCCGGGGGCTACGCTCCAAAGGCTGGCGGCGGGGCGGCTCGCTCGGGGACCAACCCCACCCCTTAGCGCCGGACGCCGCTCGGCCCGGCCCGCCGCTGGGTGCCCACCATCGCCCGCGGGGGGCCGGGTCCCGCGCCGCTGCGCACCGGCGGAGCCCAGCCCCTAGCGCGCCCGCCCAGCGCCCGGCCGGCAGCGGGCACTGCCGGGGTGGCGTTCGCCGCGGGCCATGCCGGCCGCTCGGGGCGGGGTGCGGGTGGGGGCGGGGGGCTGCGCTGCGCTGCGCGCCCCTTGCGCGGCCGGGCGGGCGCAACCCTGCGCGGCTCCTGCTGCTGCTGCTGCTGCTGCTGCTGCCGCCGCCGCTGTCACCTGCGCGCGGCCCCGGCGCTGGCGGGGCCCGAGATAACCGCGCGGCCCGCCCCGCCCCGCAGGCGGGCGGGCAGCCAATGGCAGGCTCGGCCAGCGGGCGCGCCGCCCCGGATTGGCCCGGCCGCGTGGCGGGGGCGGGGCCGGGGGTGGGGGTTGTGGGGCGCGGGGGGGGAGCGGACGGGGCGATCCCCGCTGGGCTGCGGCGCGTGCCAGGTGCGGGGCTCGGCTCGGCTCGGAGGGGGCGAGGTCGCCCGGCCGGGGGAGGTGGGGGGGCGGCGGGCTCGGCTGCTGCTGCCCCCAGCCCCAGGGATCGGGGGGAGCCGGGATGCAGCGGGGGTTGGGGAGGTCAGATCAGGGGCCCGATCCCGGGCACGAGACAGGCGGGGGCAACCCCGCGCCCCGCGCTCAGGCTGAGCTGGGGGAAGGAGCCAGGCGCAGCCCCCGCAACACTGGCCGCTCCGTCGCTGGGAAGGACGGCGGGTGGGGGTGGGGTGGGGGCTGCAATTTGCCGGGGTACCCATCCTATCCTGGGCTCAGCATTGGGCTCAAGACCCCCCCCCACAAACCCCCCGTTAACTCCTCCACCACCACCCCCAGCAGATCCTGAGCGTGGTACCCTCCCTCCCCCCACCACCTGGTGCCCCAAAGCCACCCTCTGGCTCAGCACTTGTCAGGATCAGGCCCCTCGGTGGCTGATCCCGTGTGGAGGAGGGGCCGCTGGGGGTGGTGGGAGAGGCGGCCGGGTGGGCAGTGAACAGCGGAAGACGAAGGCGGGGAAGGCAGGACTTGGGCCCTAGGGAGTTTCTTTCTCCGGTGGTACCGTGGGCAGCCTCAGCATAGCAGGGGATCAAGTGGGGCAGAGCTAAGGGGATTGGGGATAGGCCTGGCCCCTTGCATGAAGGACAGGGCTGTGCTCTGCTTCTACATCCTTCCCTCCCCACTGCCAGCCTAGCCCAGGGCTGAGTGGGACGGGGCGGCGCGTGGCCCATTTCGCCAGCAGGCTGTGGGAGATTATGCAGCGAAGTGGCTGGAAACAGGAAGGATTCGGAGATTTAGGGAATGTCGGGGAATTAGATACTGGGATTAGCCAGAGGGTTCGTGGAAAGCAGATGTTCGAATGGAACCAAGTTTGCAGTTCTGCCTGCCCCGGAGCAGGCACTGGGACAGATCCTGTTGCCTTCAAAGCGGCCCAGACTCTGTGTTCCTCGCTCTCTCGTCGAATATCAGGTGAAGTTCCAGGGCTTTGCCCTTCTTTTGAGGGCACTCAGTGGCCCAGGCCCAGCGTATAGAAACAATTACCTGGCACACCAGGAAGAGGATGGTGGCCAATGATGCTTCTTCTCGAGTCCAGTTTAACTCACTGCATATTGCTCTTCTGTGGAGAGAATGGGGCCTTCCTGGCGTGCTCTGGAGCTGGGGATGAATTTCCCAGGAGCTCAGGGCCATCACAAATCTCTCAGCCTCTGGCTCAACGTGGGGCTTCTTTGGGCAGCTTTCTGCAACCCTGGAACTTTTCCTTGCGACAAGCCCCGTTGCCAGCTTTGCCCACATATCCATTCGGGGCATACGACGACTGGACCTAACCATGCAGAGAGCTTGTTAAAACCCCACTCCACCCCATGCAGAGTGCCCCACCCTGGGAAGGGATGAGAAAGAGAGTGAATCACGCATGAGGGGTGTTCATCCTTGCAGAAGGCGTAACTGGAAGGTGCTCTGGTGATGAGGGTAATATGTGAACCTACCCCACCTGCAATGGAAGCTGACTGGTCATATTCCTACTGGGCCAATGTGCTTTGTCTGCCCCTTCTAGGGCTGCTTAGGGAAGGCTGAGCAAATGGAGTCCATGAGCCACTGCTCACTGGAGTTGCCAGACCAGAATCAGATCCATGGGCCCTCTAGTCCGGCGTCCTCTCGCCAACAGTGGGCAGCACCAGCTGCTTCAGAAGAAACCAGTTATGGGATATGCTACCCCCAGGGAAAGTTTCCTTCCCATTCCCAACAGCTAGAAGTTGGCTGCTTATGCTGTGGGGCAGGTGGGTTTCTGTCCTTCACAAGGGTCATGAGTTGCTGTAATTCTCAGTATTATAAATCTGTCACACCCATACACACCCGGTCCTTTTAGAGTCCTGCTTCTTTTTTGGCCTCAGTGATATCTTGCGGCAATGGGTGCCCCAGGATAGTTTTGTGTGATGAAGTATTTCCTGTTACTGGTGTAAACTGTGCTGCCTTTTCATTGAATTGAATGTCTCCTTGTTCTTCCTGTAAGGGAAAAGTCAACTTCTCTTGCTACAATAGCCAATGGAGCTACACGTGTCTAACATTTCTGGGCAGCATGGTAGATCACCCCGATCCCTCATCATGGTTGTCTGTGTGGAAGTCCTGGGTTATTTGTATTGTCTAGCTAAGATGCCCTGGTGAGGGGAGACCTTGCCAAATCCCTACGTGAATGCATCCCCTTTCCCAGGATCCCTCAGACAAAGCTGCTGTCTGAATTGGGATCGGATGAAATCTCTTCTTACTAGCATGCCCAAGGCTACACCAGCTTCCTCCGGGCAAAACTGTAGCCCGTAACTGACAAAGCTTGCAACATATTCTTAGAGCAAATGCAGCCAAGCCAGTCCTCCCCCAAGTGAAAGCACGTGCAAGTCACTCTGAGCATGAACAACATCCATTTATATGGGAGAAACTGAGTTATGCATGAATCTGGAAAAGGACGGCTGCGTCATGCATTTGGCCGGCTCCTTTATTGTGAGGAAAGCCACCCTTTAACAAAGGATGATGGCACAGCTGTTGCATAGCACTGACTCCAGAGAGGTGTTTCTCCTGGTGTGGCCACTAAATAAAGCACGTGGCAGAGATGACAGGTTGCAGAAGTTTGGTGGCTGCTCACTCATGGAGCACCTTCCGTTTAGTGCATCTTCCAGAGAACGACTGGCTGTTAGCCCAAAGGAGGCAGATCTATTGTCTCCCTTAATGTTAATGGGAACGGGTCTCCTCCATTGCCCCTGGAAATGCCAGGCTGTGAGCACTCAGGGACAGAGGCACTGCCCATTGTCCTGGTAAGTGTTTGGCTACATGGTGCATAGTGCTGGGAGCGCCCATGGCATTCTGCAAGTAATGAGTCCTGGGCTAATGTCAGGTCCCACTGGCCACCCTCTTCATCATGCCAAGACTCCGGGAGACTGACGCAGGGACACAAGGAAAATAATACAGGCGGAAGTTTAAAAACCTGTGGCACGAGTGGGCATCCTGCTTTTGGGTGTCCCTCGGCTGGGCCGGGCTTCACATTTCCTTTCATAACATGCCTTATAGGACGAGCACTCTGCATCCCATCTCCCTTCCTCCACCGACTTCCTGAGTGGAGCCCCTGCCTGGATTGCATGGTTGGTGGGATCTTTGTGCTGCTAGGAGAGACCTCATGTCCCAGTGGGAAGGGCATTGGCCTGGAACTCAGTGGAGCTGATCTCTATTTCTGGCAGTACCATGGGCCTCTGATGTGAACATGGGTAAATTATGCCCCTGCTCTGTGCCTCAGTTTCCCCATCTGGTAAAGCTGCTCTCCTTCCCCAGTAAAGACTCTTGGATCTCTCAGCACAACATGCAGCATGATGGTGTAAGATCATCTTCCATGGGAGTTGTGGATCCTCAGGTGTCTGATAAGGCCTAGCCTTGAACCACAAGGTCTATTACAGCATGGACGGATGTCTTCAGGTGCAGCAGGAGGCTGTTGACAATGACTGGAAGCCAGTCCCTCTGTCCTCCTATGCTCCTGCTCTTCTGCAGCTTGTTGGCAGGCCTGTTCGAAATGCAGGGGCCCATCGCACAGGACTTCTCCACTTCGAGCGATCTTGGACAAGCGTCTCTCAAATGTCATCGTCAATGTTGCACTTCTTTAAGTTATCCGTCAGCAAGTCCTCATAATGCTTCCATTGGCCTCGTACGTTATGGTTCCCTTCTTTCAGCTGAGAGAACGGGGCCTGTTTGGGGATGCAATGGGCTGGCATTCAGACAACATGACTCGTCGAGGGGGGTCCCCGATGGATGATCATTGCTTTGCTCCTGGTGGTCTTTGCCCCGTCCAGAACTCTAATGCTGCTGCGTCTGTCTTCCCTTTTGGGATGCAGCATAAGAATTAATCGGCATTTCTGTGTGCAGAGATCTCCCAGCTGGAATGACCAGAGGTCACATGGTGCTCATGCTGGCCTGAGACTGGTTTAGTTTCTGGAGGAGAAGCTCCTTGGATATATTTCACCTGGGGCCCGTGATCTTGGTGGCAGGTGGTGTTTTAGAAGCTCCCTGGAGAAGACGTTGTGCCCTATGAGTTGTGAAACTACGGTAATGGAGAAAGATGGGCCCACCAAGGGACTGGTCCGGCCTTCAATCTCAAAGGCTCATTGACCTTCAGGCCAGAAGGGACCATGACCCTCTGCACATCTCAGGCCACAGAAGCTCCCACACCCACTCCTGTAATAGACTGAGAACCTCTGGCTGAGTTACCGACGTCCTCATCTCATGACTCCAAGACCTCAAGTTACAGACAATCCGCCGTTCGCTGTAGTTTAAACCAGCCCAGGGCCTGTGCCCAGTGCTGCAGTGCAAGGTGAAAATGCCCCCTGCTCTCTGCCTGTCTGACTAGGGGGAAAACTCCTTCCTGTCACCGCATCTGGCAATCAGACCCTGACTCTGTGGGCCAGACCCAGCAGGCAAATGCCTGAGGAAAACTTTGCCATACGGGTTGAAACTCTCTGGTCCAGCAACATCCATGGTCTCAATGTGGCTGGACCAGAGAACGTCTAGACCAGAGACCCACACCTACCTAGAGCTCACAGGCTGGGAGTGGAGCCCTGCTGGGGTCCACGAGCCCCATGGCGGTGGGGGGCTGGGCTGGGTCTGGGGAGCCTGCCAGCAACCCCATGGCAGGGAGCCCCACTACCAGTGGAGCCTCTCCTGCAGCCTCAGGCAGGGAACGGGCAGTGGCCAGGAGGGAACGCAGCCAGCCGGCTGGTGGTGCTCCCTGGGTGAGCCCGGAGGCTTGACCTCCCCTGGTCTGGCAAATACCCTCATTTGGGACCACTCTGGATCAGGGAGGTACGACCTGGAGTCACTCAGAGCCCCTGGCAGTTTGTGCCCCACCTCTGGCTGCCGGAGATACTTGCTACCAGCAGTCCCTGATGGGCCAGGCCATCGTAGGCAGCCTGGGCTTCCCACCCCCTCCATAAATGTATCCAGCTCATCCTTGAAGCCGGTTAGGTGTTTTTCCCCATTGCCTCTCTTCAAAAGCTCCTCCAGAGCTTCACACCTCTCATGATTAGAACCCGTCAAATTTCCACCTCGACTTGTTGCTGGCTGGCGGCATTTAACTTGCACAACTCCCCTCCCTCCCTGGGGCGTATCCCTCTGAGGAATTTCCAGCGAGCAACCACATTTCCCCATAGACTTCCTTCGGTACGGCTAAAGCAGCCAAGCTCTTTGAGTCCCCTCTCACAAGACAGGCTTTCTCCACTCCTCTTGTCACCCCGTAGCCTTTCTCTGCTCCGGCCCAGTTCAAATGCATCTTTCTTCGAGGTGGGGCAGAGCAGAACTGGCCACAGCATTTTCCTGCGGCAATGGGCAAACAGAACTTGCTTGCCCCTGTCTGTACGTCAGCATAATTGCTATGGATCTCCTGGGGCAGATCCTCGGGGGTGGGGGAGGGAATTGTTGTAGATCCAGCAGGTGTAAATGGCTCCCTGGGGAGTCTGAGCAATTTACACCAGCCAAGGCTCTGGCTCCTTCTATGTCACAGGGCTGCACTATATGCGCTTTTACACCTGAGTCACCCGTACTAACTTCCTAGCCCCTGCATAAATAAATAGGCCACATCCAACAACAGCAATCAACAAAATCCCTGGAAGTAAAGTGTAACCTTTTAACCAGGAGGCTAATGAACCATCGGAACCATCTACCAAGACCTATGGGAGTGGATTCTCCATCACTGACAATTTTAAAATCATGATTGGATGCATTTCTAAAAGACCTGCCCTAAGGATGTTCTCTGTGTTATTACAGGAGGCCATTCGAGACAGTAACAATGGTCCCAGCGTGCTTTGGAAGCTATGGAAGACAATAAGCTACCTTTTCCCAAACAATTCGTCAACCCCACCCAGTTCTGGTTGTCTTAGCGTCGCATGCACAAAAGTTACCCTGGCAAAGGCTTGTTATGCTTACTGTTTAAAAAATTAATCCTTCTTAAAATACGCCGTTGATTTCACTTAAATGATTAATGAGGTTGGCAAGGCAGATACCAAATGTCTAAAGTTTCCAGCAGTCAGCACTGGGAATTACATGGGCATAACAGATGCAGGATTTGCTGGTTCTGTTCGCTCTTTTATTCATTTGTATTTATTATTCATGTCATTATACAAAAGATGCTGGTCTATTCTTTAGCTGTGGTCTGTATTAAAGGGGCACCACCAACTTGAAATTGAATCCCTTTTAAAAAGAAGAGCTCAATGCAATTCAGAGGCTACCTGTCCGTTTAAGCCCTCTGCCAAGTTTTTAGGTTTTAGAATTGCATTCCCCTATTTCAAAAAACAGTCCTTTTGTGCCCTCTGGCTGTGTAAAAGAATGACACAAACAGAGATCTTGGGCCTTGATAGTCTCATATGGTTAGGCCTTGTCTAGAAAATTGTACCATTTTAACTCTTCCAGAACAGTTAAAGAGAGAGGAATCCGTTGGCATGGATGAAATTACTTTGGTATAAACTGACTTTATACCGGGATATTAGTCCTATGTGGGAACAGGAATACACCTGGGGACGTAGGATGCCTTTATACCAGAATAAATGCCCCCCTTCTAGAACTTGTACGATTTTGCTACCAAAAATAAATAAATAATAATAAAAAAAATCAAACCACAGCCTGAGTTAACTCTCAAGTGTAAACCAAGTTTTACTTCATTCACATTGCTGTCAATGGGATGGGACCACTCGCCTGGTTCATGTTTTGCACATGTGCAAGAGTTTGCCGAATCGAGGTGGAATGGAATATCGAGGGGAAGCAGGGAAGGTAACTGTGCAGTCAGACGTGCCATCAGAAATTGTAAAATAAACCCCCACCCTGCCTCCAATCTCATACCATATACTCAGTGCAGATGTTATTTCTACTAGAGCTACTTCCAGAAAAGAGGAGAAAAATCACAACTCATTTTTTTTCCAAGATGTTTCTTTTTTTTCTAATTTCATAATTTTGAAAAATAAAAAAAAAATTGGCAAGTTGTATAGCTCCAGGTTGAACCTCTCTCATCCGGCACCCTTGGGAACTGACGGTGCCGGATGAGAGAATTTGCCGGACCATGGGAGGTCAATATTTTCTAGGACATTACTAGGCTGATCATATCTCCCTGTTCCAAATACAGAACAGGGAGATATGGAGTGGGGAGGGGCGGCTCCTCCCAGCTCCATCAAGCCCCGGGGAGCTGGGAAAAAGGCAGCAGCCGCCGGCCCTCCCCCATAGCCCCGGTGAAGTGGCGGTGACACGGTAGCTGGCCATGCTCCCTGTGCTTCCCGGAGGTTTGGGGAAGTGACCTAACTGCTTTCCAGCCAGCAGCTGCACAGTGGAAAAGGTCAGCAGGGGAGGGCCCAAATACTGGGAAAATTAGTCCCTTTTAAAAAATAAATAGGGCTGCCTTTTTGGCATCCCAAATATGGGACCGTTCTGCCAAATACAGGACAGATGCTCACCTTACGCCTTACCAACACTTCCACTGCTTACTGGGCTCTTAGAAGACATTGAGGGGTAAATTATGGCTAAATAACAGCACAGAACACTGAGAGCCATGACTAGTGGCTGGAAACAAACTTTACGGGACCGTGGGAAACTTGGCCACACCCATGAGAAGTGGTTGTCCGGCTAACTAAAACCATGCCAGATTACAATTGTTGCCGGATGAGAGAGCTCTGGATTAGAGAGGTTCAACCCGTAGTTGAAAAACAACGGATTGGAGAGATAAAGGGAATGTTACAACTATTTCTTCAACCATGTTCCTGTTCATTTTGTAGTATTATTTTGAAATGCCATCAAAGTTCAAACCAAACCAGGTGACTGGCTCCAGATCTAATATTAGGTCAGTTTCAGACCACCACACTAGTCTCACTGAAGGCAGTTCTAGAGTTGCGTTTGAGCCCAGGTTTTTAAGTGGATGGTGCCTGTCATGACTTCTCTTTCTGGAAATCTTTTCCCAGGTGCTGCACCGTTCTGGGAAAGATGATTATAAATAACAAAAGAGATCAGAGAAGAACATGACAGTCAGCTGGGTTGCTTTGCATCAGGTGCACAAGGTTGGTGTTTTCTGGGATTCTCTTCGGAACGTTACCCACCTTCGCCACCACAAATTTCGCTCCGTTACCTTAGTTAAGATGAGCCATCGGTGGCTGCCACTGTTCTAAGCGCCTTGCTGGGTAGGCCGGCACTGCACAGGATCAGATGGGAAAGACTGTAAAACACAAGAAAACTTTGGAATCCAACCTACGTGAAGGCTGCCACCTCCAGGGCTTTTTCTTGTCTCTGACTGTCCTCATCACCAGTGCTTAACGTTTGCCAGGCTCAGGGCCAGCACCTCTGGGCTTGCTGCCGCAGTATTAAAGCAATAAACTTGCCTGAGCCCCGCCTCAGCTCCCTTTCCATTACAAATTAAGCACTGTTCACCAGCATGACTTCTGAGCGCCTTCCAGCTGGGCATGAAGCACCCTGATTAACATCTGGCATGTGTAGTAGTGGTGGTCTGCCACTTCCGCTCCTACAGCTTGGAGTATAGGCTAATGACAACCAGGATCCCCTGTCCTGGGCATTCTTTTCCAGAGCTGACCAGGTGCATCCTGCCTCTTTAGTGTCTGCCTTCAGGTCTCCAGGCCAGATGTTTCTTGGGCGCCCTCTGTTCCTTTCTCCTTGTGGGTTCCACCTTGCGGCTTGCCTTGTGATGTTGGCGGTTGGTTTTCTGAGGGTACGTCAAATCCATCATCATCTTTGCCTCCTGATTTCTTCTTCGGCAGGAAGTTGGAAAGTCAGTTGCCACGGGTCTTGGCAACTTGTCTAGTTTGTTCTTTTTAAGTGTCCACCTGCCCCGTGTTTATACCAGAGAAGGTGGGTTGAAGAAATGCGACTCGCATTAGGAGTGGATGGTGAGTTTTATGATGGTTTGTAACGGCTGGGAGCATTCCTTCCCTGGTCTGAGCTCAGCCCCCAGGAAAGATTGGTTTCCCGTACAGCTCAGCTTGGCCCAGAGACAAAGCTCCCTGTAATCTTTTCCATCAGTGTGGAATAAATTTTATGTGCACCAAAGCATGTGCACATGTCCACCACTGATAGAAACCCAAACCCTAGCCGGGGGCAGCATTTGAATTTCTCTTGAGCGGGTGCACAAGTCCACAGCTTACAAGAAACCCTGCCCCAGGGGTAGAGTGTTCCATCGTTTCCGGGGAGCAGAGCTGTCTTCACCCCAGTGCTTTAGGCTCTTTTAGAGGTGATGGGTCCAGGCCACTGGAGGCAGGGCCTGTCTTTTTGTACTCTGTTTGTACAGCACCTAGCGCAACAGGGTGCCAGTCCAGGAGGCGCCAACTTCCTACAGCAATGCAAATAATGAAACTAATGCCTCAGCTCTGGAACAGGACTCACTGTTCTCTGGGGAGCCAGCGTGGACAGCAGAGGACAGGCTTGATGCAGCTGGAGTTCACAAAGTGCTGAAGGTTTTAGTAATGGTGGGAAATCTGCAAGTCAGTCACACCATTCCCTCTCGGTTGTTAGTTTTCATCTCCCGAATATCTTTCCCACAGCCCCAGGGAGAGAACAAACCTGGGAACAGTTGGCTGTGAAACCGCAAATGTCCGCAGGGAGACAGGGAAGCGGGTGAACCATTAGAAACAGCTGTTAACTCCTTTTTAAAAGCCGACTTGATGTTGAAGTGGCGTTATCCCTTTAAGCTATTTCCCCTTTATGTGCAAACGTGGCATTTGTCCTGGAGCATGGAGGTCCCCAGGCCCTGCACCCCATCCACAGTTAGATGTGACTCCCATTCAGCAGGGAGAACGGATGGGTTATTAGGTGACAGAGACACCGTTTAGAACTAACTCATCAGCACAGAAACCAGAAGCCATCAGTACAATCCATCTTAGGGAGAGGGGGCCAGAGGAGATCCCTGATCCAGGGCCCTGGCCTTCCTTCCTTCCCCTCCAGCCAGACCAGATGGCCCCACTCAACAGCCCAGGTCCAATTCAAACCAGCCAGGCCTCTCCTCTTGCCTTTGTCCTGTTTCCCAGAGAAGAATGGTGTCACCTGGTTGCCTAGGTTACAAAATGCATGGGGGGCCATTGAGTATGGGTGAGAAGCCATCAGGGTGAACTCCCCTCACCGCTATGCACTGAGGCTGTGCCTGGGGAAACTGAGGCACCCACCTTGGGTTGTTACAGGACAGAAGGAAACACATGCAACCTAACCAGGGGAATCAAATCCTCACACCCTTTCATAACAGCCTGGCTGGTCATTCCCCTTTGCGATGTGAATCGCTTACAGGCAGAGGATAAGGCCTGCAGCCCTGAGAGGAAAGTTTAGACATAGCATCTATGTCACTTAAGAGCATTTAGAAAATGTTAAGTCCCATTTTCAAAAGCAACTTGGGGTACATCAATCTCCCAGGGGTTGTTTTAGTGTGCCTAATGGGGCTTTGCTAGATCCAACGACTGGGGCTCCACCGTCACCCTGGCACTCCTGGCAGTCACAAGGAGTAAGGGAAGTCTCCCCTGTCAACCTCCTCCTGTGAAAATCGATTTAGGATCCGTCAACTCCAGCTACGCAATATGAACATAGCTGAAATGTCCATTGGTTTGGATTGCATTAGAGAGGCCGGAGGTTGCAGGGGGATCTGGCCACTGATTTTAATGGGAGTTGGCTCAGTCTGTAAGTGCTTTACAGAGCATTTGTAAGAATTAGCGACCACCACGCTGCTCTAGTGGCCTAGCCGGGTTTGATGTATTCCACCCCAATGACTCCTTCCCGCCAGCTTGAGCCAAAAAGGCCTGTAACTCAGTTGGCACCATTGCTGGGGAGAGGTGAACTGCCAGAGATGAAGAGAGAAGCTTCTGCATGTGGCATGGTCTTCTCCAGTGCTGCATTTATTGACCCAGTTGCAACCCTTCTCTTTCAGCCTTTGCACCCCTCAACCAGGGAGCCACCGGAGGTGGTGCGTGTGTGTGTGCGCCTAGGCTGAGCTAGCAAACTGGGCGCTGCGGGGGGGGGAGCCGAGCTGAGCTGAGCTGGGAATGAGGACTAGGAGACGCAGCCAGGGTTTGCACGGGAAATCAGAACCAAAGCCGGTGCTGGCAGATGGGGAGGGGCCCTTTAAGGCCCGACCGTGTTGCCCTTTTTGGAGGGTGAGGGTGGGGGTAGGGATCTTTGCACTGCAAAGAGCAGTGGGGGCGGGGGCTAGCAGCGCGTGAGGGTGCAAGAGAGGGTTGTGCAAGGGAGGACGCACTAGAGGGTGCAAGGGGGTGCACAGGAGGATGCACGAGAGAGTGCACGGGGGGACGCACGAGGGGGTGCACGAGAGAGTACACGGGCGGATGCACGGGGGGGGGACGCACGGGGGAGTGCCCGGGCGGGGGACCGCACGAGGGGGTGCACGAGAGAGTGCCCGGGCGGGTGCCCGGGGGGGGACGCACGGGGGGGTGCACGGGGGAGTGCCCGGGCGGACGCACGAGGGGGTGCACGAGAGAGTGCCCGGGCGGGTGCACGGGGGGGGACGCACGGGGGAGTGCCCGGGCGGGTGCACGGGGGGACGCACGAGAGAGTTCCCGGGCGGGGGACCGCACGAGGGGGTGGACAAGAGAGTGCCCGGGCGGGTGCACGGGGGGACGCACGAGAGAGTGCCCGGGCGGGTGCACAGGGGGACGCACGAGGGGGTGCACGGGGGGGCGGACGCACGGGGGAGTGCCCGGGCGGGTGCACGGGGGGACGCACGAGAGAGTGCCCGGGCGGGGGACCGCACGAGGGGGTGCACGAGAGAGTGCCCGGGCGGGTGCACGGGGGGACGCACGAGAGAGTGCCCGGGCGGGTGCACAGGGGGACGCACGAGAGAGTGCCCGGGCGGGTGCACAGGGGGACGCACGAGGGGGTGCACGGGGGGGCGGACGCACGGGGGAGTGCCCGGGCGGGTGCACAGGGGGACGCACGAGAGAGTGCCCGGGCGGGGGACCGCACGAGGGGGTGCACGAGAGAGTGCCCGGGCGGGTGCACGGGGGGGGACGCACGGGGGGGTGCACGGGGGAGTGCCCGGGCGGGTGCACGGGGGGACGCACGAGAGAGTGCCCGGGCGGGGGACCGCACGAGGGGGTGCACGAGAGAGTGCCCGGGCGGGTGCACGGGGGGACGCACGAGAGAGTGCCCTGGCGGGTGCACAGGGGGACGCACGAGGGGGTGCACGGGGGGGCGGACGCACGGGAGGACGCACGGGGAGGCCGCGAACAAAGGCAGCCGGCGGCGGGCGGGCCGGAGGCCGGTAGCCGGGGAAGCCGCAGCCCAGCCCAGCCCAGCCCCCCCCGCGCCGCGCTCAAGATGGCTCTCGGCCGGCTGTGCGCGGTGCTCGCCGCCGCCGCTTGCTGCTGCTGCTGCTGCTGGCCGCGGCCGGCGGGCGCCGAGGCCGAGGCGGAGGCGGAGGCGGCCCGCGAGCTGGAGTGCCGGGTGAAGAGCATCACGGTGTCGGCGCTGCCCTTCCTGCGCGAGAACGACCTGAGCATCATGCACAGCCCCTCGGCCGCCGAGCCCAAGCTGCTCTTCTCCGTGCGCAACGACTTCCCCGGCCAGCTGGCCGTGGTGGACGACCTGGAGAACACCGAGCTGCCCTACTTCGTGCTGGGTGAGTGCCCCCCCCGGCGCCCCACGGGCGGGGCCCCTCCTCCCCCCACACCCCATAGTACCGGCAGGGCCCCCCCCCCGCATCCCCACAGCCCAGCGCCAGGTACCCCCCGCCCCCTCCTGCGTAGGTCTGGGTGGGGCCTCCCTGTACCCCCATATAGCCGGGCAGGGCCTTCCCTCATGCAGCTGTCCTGCCCCCCTCCCATAGGGACAGGCAGCCCCCCCATATACAGCATCCCTGGTCCCTCCTTGAAGGCTGCAGTGTTGCACCCTGCATATGGACAGGGAGGGCCACCCCCGCACACAGCAGCCCCACACCCACAGAGCGACAAGCAGGGCCCACTTCATGCACCAGGCATGGGCCTTGCCAGCACGCAGCAGCCTGTCACCCCGGCGCGGGGAGATGCAAGGCCCCCCCCCTTGCATGCAGCACCCCTGCATGCAATACCATTGCACCCCTGTACATAGACAGGCAGGGCCCCCCTTGCATGCAGAAGCCACAGGCCTTGCCAGCATCCAGCAGCCTTTTACCCCCACATAGGAACAGGCAGGACCCTCCCCCCCTTTCACCCAGCAGCCCCCTGCATGCAGCAGCCCCGCACCCCCATATAGGAATGGGTATGCCCCCCTCCCTGCATGTAGCAACCTCACCCCCCTTTGCATGAGGTAGCACTGCACTTGCACGTTTGCACATGGACAGACATGGTCCCCCTTGCATGTAGCAGCCCTGTACCCCCACAAAGAGCCAGGCACTGCACACAGCAGCCTGCACTTTGCACCCTCACATGCTGACAGGCAGGACTCCTGCTACAGGCAGCGGTGATGCATTCCCTGAGGTCACAGGCGTGACCCTCTTGCATGCAGCAGCAATGCATGGAGAGAGAGAGAGCTAGCTAGCTAGCAGACTACCCGTCCTCAAAGGGCTACATACATCGGCCCCATGTCCCCCCCAAGGGCCACATGTGCAGCCCTTCCTGCATACGGCAGCCATGCACCTGGCCAGCTGGCTGCACCCCCAGACAGCTGCATGCATGTCCCTTCTGGCATGCAGCAGCCATGAAGCTGGCCAGCATCATGCATGGTTCCCCCCGCCTGGCGCTTCCTTCTGTCATGGCCACAGCCACGTGGCCTCTGTCATGTGTCGTTTGTGTTAATTCGGTCCAAAGCTACATCCCCAGAGCTCTTCCTACGCGGTGTAACGGGTCTGTAACCACCTGCACTTGCACCTCCTGTGCTAACACTGGGCAGGGTGCTTGTTGAGCGACACTCCCCTTCCACCAGGTAGCTACATCCAGGTTGGGGGTCATTTGTTTCTATTCTGTATTCATCCAAGCAAGGTTCATCCCTCTCCCGGCGTGGTGGGAAAATATTCAGTAGTACCTCATTTCCCATCAGGCTGTTTGTGTCCTCTTTGCGCCCAAACACTTGTGCTTGCACATGTGCAACCCTCTCACGTCCATCCACACGGCTGCATGCTCTGTAGTCTGTATCTGTGCTCTGGATGAAGTGGACCATAGGCCATACTGACTACAAGCAGAGTTAATTGGTCCATATCTATTCATTTACGGGGGCCTAGTGCTTTATATAGGTTTATAGAGGTTGCACGCTAGTGTATTTCTAGTGGTGCCAATGGGTTTCCTTGTGATTTATGCTAGTGTGAGATTTGGATTAGGCATTTGCTTTGTGTATCATCTTTGTGCTGCCCACCATGCCAACGCAACCACTTACACACACCAGGCCAAGCTTGCCGATGCGCGTAATGTGCTGTATTTGTGTAACTTCTCACGAACGCCCTGCTCCCTTCTCAAGAACGCCCTGCTCACCTCTGGTGTGTAAAACCCACCCACGCCGTGCAGCTGCGGAATCCTTGTTCTTCCAGGCATCGGACAGCAGACCTCCGCATGCACCTTGCCTCCTGTCTGCAAAACTCCCCCATCCATCAAAACTTCAGCGCTCTCACATTGCTGTCGCTTGCACCTGGCCTCCTGCATACAAAACGCACCCAGGTCCAAGCAGCCACCTGCTGCTCCGCTTCCTTAGGCCGAGTTCACCTGTCCAGTGATGCTTCAGCATGCTATGTGTTGCCCGGCCCCTACTCATCAGTTGCCTTCAAAAGCCAGGGCGTGTGGGCGTATATTTTTGCATGTGCTGTGCCTCTCTGGAGTTCTTTATCCTTCTTAATAGCCTTCCCCAGTCCAGGAAAATACAGCCCCACACATGCTGCATGCAGAATTAGTGTATCGATCCGGCTTGGCTGTGTCCTTCTCATTGCAATCTCATTCTTCCCACCCCCAGGAGATCTGTTTCTTGCATGCAAAACTCATCCCTCCATCCATGCCGTGGAGGGGGAAGCGAACGGTACGTCCTGGGTGGGCAGAAGAGGGCACTCTTGTAACCTTGACCTCGGTTGCAGCATTCTTTGAGAAAGAATTGGAATGAAGGCTGCAGGCAAGGCCTATCCTGGAGCTATTCTTGCTCTGTAGGGGGACAGTGCAGGCCCCCCCAGCACTCATTAGGGGGGTCTTTGCCTGCCAGGTGCTGACCGGGAAGCGCTGGGTTCCGTCCCCCTTCGGACCATGGTGCTGAGTACGAGGGTAGGTGCTTTGGCTGCTGCCTGGCGGCCTTGGAGTTCTGCAGTGCACGCGCAGGGCCTTGTGCTGGAATGGGTGTCTGCACCATATCTTAGAGGAAGGCCGGGGCAATGGCATGTAAAGTGTGGCTCCCTCACGCCACCCCCATTTCAACGCCCAGAAGCCTGGTCCGTAGGCGGGCAGCTCCCACGCAGCATCTTGTGCAGAAGCTGGCGACTCTGTGCAAGACACCTCCATGCAGCGCTGCTGCTGCTGGCTGCAGAAAGGCCTGATGGGGTTGCCACGGCAACTGGCAGCAGCTGCCACCATCGCCAGTGCTGGCTGGACGGAGCAGTCGTGTGGGGCCAAGTCCAGCGTTGGTGTAACTCAGTGCGGTTCCACTGGGGGAACTGCTCCGGGCGGTTGTCAGCACCTTCTGTCCCTGCTCGGTCCTCCGGCGTGCACCCACCTCCGCTCGTTTCCCTGGGGATCTGTCGTTCTCTGCCCAGCAGGGAGCAAATGTCTGGAGGAATCTTGAACTCACCGTCAGCCTGCGGTGTGTGTCGAGCACGTGCCAGGCCTCTGCAGGGCTGTTGGAATCGTGCTTAGAGCTGGGGGTGGGGGGGTGGTGCTGGGAGCCGTGAAACTGACCCTGCAGGGGATCGAATCCGCTCAGAGCCAGTGCTGCAGCCTGGTCCAGCACCTGTACGCCTTTGGGAAGTCGGGGGCCAGGCGAACGGGTTGATGTGCAGCCATTCTGCCCTGGTGCTGGGTCAGCGTAGGCCCGAAGGACTCCTGTCGGGTCCCTGCTGGGCAAGGTGCTGGACGTTCCAATGATAAGGCATTCAGAGCCCCAGAGAGCTCCCAGGCCCCAGTGACTGCAAGAACAGTCTCAGAGGGGTGGCCGTGTTAGACTCGCATCACAAAAAACCAAGCAGTCCTGGAGCACCTTGGAGACCGACAGTTTTATTGATTAGGTGATGAGCTGCCGTGGGTGAGACCCTCTTCTTCTGGTTTGGAGCAGAGACTAGGAATCCAGGTGTGGTACGGTGGGGGAGGGAGAAAAGGAGGGGAAGAGGGGGTGGAGTCACCTGTCATTCACAGGACCAGTGGAAGATGTAAATTAAGTGGGCCTTAATAGCCACGGGGGGCAAACTCCCTTTGTCACGCGTGAGATTGTTGAGATCTGTTAGGCCCCACGCTAAAGGTGTCAGACTTGCCAAATGCGAAGCAGTCGGTCTTAGTTGCGTTGCCCTGAGAAGTCAGATCCCCAGGTGGGGTGCATTGAGCTGGAAGGCGAGGGGCCGGCCCTCGATTTCAAGTTAACGTGGGCTCCACAGTGGAGAGCCTTGAAGGCGGAGGCCAGAATGCCTCCTGGCTGCCAGGGGGAGACCATCCCCCTGTAACTATGGCCACTCCGGCAATTTGGCCCGTCCAAGCGCAGGCTGCTTTCTAATGTGTGATATAGACAGGAAGTGCTGTGTTTTCCGCTGCACCGGTACAGGGCTGAACACGACAGCAGTGCTCACCGTATAACCACCACCCTCATTATCACGTCTGCAGAGCAGTGGCTGTGCTGCCTACAGGTGGCTCGGAGGAGAGTAGCAGGAACTCGGCCCATTGGAAGATCAGCCGTCTTCCAGGTGTCTCGAATTTATCACCCCAAAATGGAGTCCTGCTACATCAAGGCCTACCCCCATCAGTAAGTGACATAAAGGGACCTATGAAGATAGCGGTTGCCAGGGCCTGTCTATGGTTGCTTTGTGCTCAGGAGCTAATGGTATGAGCTGGATGCCTGTCAGTGGCGTGAGACGTTCCTGGATGATTGCGGTGGTGTCTTCTGGCGTTTTGGAGTCCTGGGATAGGGTTAGTAAGTCTTGCCTTGGCAAAGTAGACTGGGCAGCTGAATAGCTGTAGTACCATTTCTCACCTGGAACATCCCTCTTTGGGTTCATGAGTGTGATGTGCGGAGAAGTGGTATCCGATAACGTTACTTCCTGGACTGAGTGTACCTACAGGCTGGATGGGTGTGTTGCGCATGGAGCATCGACCTGATAGTCTTTCTATGATCCTGTAAGTGCAGGTTGAAGGTCTGTAATTCGGCACCCTTGGGGACATGATCGTTGCCAGACAAGAGAATTTGCTGGACCACGGGAGGTCAGTGTTGTCTAGCAGCATTACCAACACTTCCACTGCTTACTGGGCTCTTAAAAGACCTTTCGGGTAAACTACATCTAAAGAACAGCACAGAACACTGAGAGCTAGGATTGGTGTCTGTAAAAGAGTTCTGTGGGACCGTGGGGAAACTTGGCCACACCCATGATAAGTGGTCATCCAGCTGACTAAAATCATGCTGGATTATGGGTGTTGCTGAGAGAGAGTTACGGATTAGAGAGGTTCAGCCTGTACTTTGCATCGGTTTTCTCCAGGAAGGTTGGTGGTGATTGGATTCTCAACCCATTTTTCACTGGCATTCTCTATGTTCTAAGAAGTTAAAAATTGCTTCGACAAGTTAGGTGAATTCAAATCACCAGGGCCTGGTGAGAGGCATCCTACAATACCCAAGGAGCTGATTGAGGAGATATCTGAACCATAAGTCCTGGAAGGTGGGAAAGATTCCACAAGACTGGAAAAGAGCAAATGTGCTCAGATATAAAAAGAGAAAGAAGGACACCCCAGAGAATTACAGTCCAGTCAGCTTAACTTCTGTACCAGGCAAGATAATGGAGCAAATAATGAAGGAATCTGTTTGCAAACATCTGGAAGATAATAAGGTGATAAGTAACAGTCAACATGGATTTGTCAAGAACAAATCATGTCAAACCAACTTGATAGCTTTCTTTGACAGAACTAGCCTTGTGGATAGGGGGAGGCAGTAGGCAGGCTATATTTTGACTTCAGTAAAGCGTTTGATGCCATCTCATGTGACCTCGTCATAAACAAACTAGGGAAATGTAACCAGGAAGGAGCTATTATAAGGTGGATGAATAACTGGTGGGAAAACCCTTCCCAAGGCATAGTTACTGATAGTTCACAGTCAAGCTGGAAGGGCATGATGAGTGGGGTTGATAGATACATGGAATCCAAGGGCTGGAAGGGACCTCAGGAGGTCATTGAGTCTAGCTCCCTGCCTAAATCAGGATCAAGTCCAACTAAATCATACCAGCCAGGACTTACATAAGAACATAAGAACATAAGAATGGCCATACTGGGTCAGACCAAAGGTCCATCAAGCCCAGCATCCCATCTGCCGACGGTGGCCAATGCCAGGCGCCCCAGAGAAGGAGAACAGAAGACAAGTGATTTATCTCCTGCCATCCATCTCCTGCCCTTGTTATGAAGGCTAGGGCACCATACTTTATCCCTGGCTAATAGCCATTTATGGACCTGACCTGCAAAAATTTATCAAGCTCTTTTTTAAACCCTAATAGAGTCCTGGCCTTCACAGCCGCCTCGGGCAAGGAGTTCCACAGGTTGACTGTGCGCTGTGTGAAGAAAAATTTCCTTTTATTAGTTTTGAACCCACTACCCATCAATTTCATTTGGTGTCCCCTAGTTCTTGTATTATGGGAAAAGGTAAATAATTTTTCTATATTCACTTTCTCCACACCATTCATGATTTTATATACCTCTATCATATCGCCCCTCAATCGCCTCTTTTCCAAACTGAAAAGTCCCAGTCTCTCTAGCCTCTCCCCATATGGGACCCTTTCCAAGCCCCTAATCATCTTAGTCGCCCTTTTCTGAACCTTTTCTAATGCCAATATATCTTTTTTGAGGTGAGGAGACCACATCTGCACGCAGTACTCGAGATGTGGGCGTACCATAGTTTTATATAGGGGAAGTATGATATCTTTTGTCTTATTATCGATCCCTTTTTTAATAATTCCTAACATCCTATTTGCCTTACTAACTGCCGCTGCACACTGCGTGGATGTCTTCAGAGAACTATCCACTATAACTCCAAGATCCCTTTCCTGATCTGTCGTAGCTAAATTTGACCCCATCATGTAGTACGTGTAATTTGGGTTATTTTTTCAAATTTTGTCAAGCTGGGACTTAAGAAACTCGGGGGATGGAGATTCCAGCACCTCTCCAGGCAACGCATTCACGTGCTTCACCACCCGCCTGGTGAAAGAGTTTTTCCTAGTAGCCAACCTGCACCTCCCACCTCTGTAACTTTAGACAATTGCTCCTTGTCCTGCCATCCGTCACCACTGAGAACAGTCTCTCTGTATCCTCTTGAGAGCTCCCCTTCAGGAAGTTGAAGGCTGCTATCAAATCACCCCTCACTCTTGTCTTCTACAAACTGAATAAGCTCAACTCCCTCCGCCTCTCCTCATAGGTCACGTGCTCCAGCTCCCTAATAATTTTCGTTGCCCTCCGTTGAACCTGCTCCAATGCATCCACATCCTTTCTATACTGGGGGGCCCAGAACTGGACGCAATACTCCAGATGAGGCCTCACCAGTGCTGAGCAGAGGGAAATAATAACTTCTCTAGATCTGCTGGAAACACTTCTCCTAATGCACCCCAATATGCTGTCAGCCTTCTTGGCTACAAGGGCACACTGTTGATTCACCTCCAGCCTCTCATCCACTGTAATGCCCAGGTCTTTTTCTGCTGTACTGCTACTATTTAACCCGTTGGTCCCCAGCCTGTAGCGATGATTGGGAGTCTTCCTTCCCAAGTGCAGGACTCTGTATTTCTCCTTGTTGAACTTCATCAGATTTCTTTTGGCCCAATCCTTCAATTTATCCAAGTCACTCTGGACTCTATCCTTACTCTCCAGTGCATCTGTCTCTCCCCCTAGCTTAGCATCATCCGCAAATTTGCTGAGGGTGCATGCCATCCCCTCATTGCAGGGCTCCGTTTTTGGGACCAGTTGTGTTCAGTATCTTCAGCGAATTAGATAATGGCCTAGACAGGACACTTACAAAGCTTGTGGGCGATACCAATTTGGGAGGAATTGCTAGTGCTTTGGGGGATAGGATTGTAATTCAAAAGGCCCTGGAGAAGTGGTTTGAGGTTGTGAGGATGGAGTCCGATAAGGACAGATGCACAGTACTCCCTTTAGGAAAGAGCAATCCGTTGCACGCATACGAAACGAGAAATGACTACTTAGGAAGGGTCCACACCTTGCTAAGCTGGTGAAAGTCATCTGGAAGATGTTGAGGCAGTTGTTGGCAAGGAGTGTCAATGCCCAGATGATGCCAGCTTCTGACAGAGATTGGCTGGTGCTTGCTCAAGAAGAAAACCACTTCTTGGCACTGAGCCTGTCTGCAAACAGTTATCACTCTGTTGCATCTCCCTTGTGGGTGTCTGGCAGATAGGTGAGGAGAAGTAGAGTGAGAGGCAGAATTGGAGGCAGTGTGGCTGAGTGGATAGGGCTGTGTGCTAAGCACCAGTGATTTAGGTCTCCTCCAGCTGCTTCAGGTACCAAAGTAATGCACCTGCACTACCAAGGAGGGATGTATGACTGCTCTTGCAGCTTCCCTGTCATTTTTCTGCTAGGAAGCAAAGAGATCTGCAGGGGGCGTGAATTCTGTGTGCAGACTTCAGGCCCAGTCCTGTGAGCTTTGAGTTGGGAGCCCTGGTGCACAGAGTTGCAAGACTTATGTGATACACTTCTAACGATTTATTTATGCTGTTAGCAAATTCACAAACACTCCACCCTGGCAAGGCAGGTGGCGATGATGCAGGGGGAGCTGAGCCTCCATATACTTCAGCTCTTTCTTACTAATTTGTTAGCTTGTTTTGCACCATCTTGCTCCTCGCCAACATCAGCATCACCCATGGTCGTCATCCTGGCATCTCCCAGGGGCCGCCTCTTTCTCTCCAAGCACGCAGGCTGGATGGGACGTAGCTTTTATAGGTTGTCACACCGATGCTGTTGTGCCTAACGCATGGTCAGTAGGGGGTCACCCCTTTTCCTTTGTCTGTGCTCACTTTGCTAATGCTGGGGTGCCTTTTCCTGGAGGTTACGAGTCCTTTTGCCTCAAACCTATTAATATATATGTCAAGTTTCAGAGATGTAGCTGAGTTAGTCTGTACCTTCAAAAACAAGAAGTCCTGCGGCACCTTGTAGACAAACAGATATTTTGGAGCATAAGACCCATCCCAGATCCCACACCTCCTCCATTAATGGAAATCTGGTCCTTCGCTAGTTACAAAATACTTGGAGTGGCCCCCTGTGAAAAATTATTGCTGGTCAGAATGGTCTGAGTGTATTTGGACAGGGATTAGAGCAGGGGTCAGCAGACTTTCCGAGGCAGAGTGCCAACCTTTGACCTCCTTGGCCTCTATGTACAATCTGAGCGGTGGTGATACTTTTTAAAGTCACACATAGTCCTCCTTACAACAGCCTCATTCGTAAATAAATTAGGAGGCAGAGCTTTCCTGCTGAGGTGGTGGTTGGTAGCATTAGCTGCTCCAAAATATGCATAAGGCTGCAAAATATCTGTTGGTCTGTAAGGTGCCACAGGACTTCTGGTTGTCTTTTAACATGCATGTCGGTTAGCTATTGCGGCATTCTTGTGCTTGGACACGGGCTGATGTCCCTAAATAAAAATCTCCCAAGCTGCTCTAAATTCTTGTGATTACCTACCAGCAGTGTAGTTGTTACAGCAGCTGTCTTTGAGCTCTTACGCCCCAGGGCCGTGGTTCCCAACCTCTGTGAGCCCAGGACCCATATTTAACCGTGTACAGCCGGTCACAACGCAGGAAGTAGTCTGGGGGCGGAGGCCGCAGGGTGGTTTTAGTGCAGATTCTGTCCTGCCTGTCACTCATCCCGCAGAGGCAGCCCTTTCAGCTCTTTGGCTGTGGGGTTGAGTGGGCTTGGCTCTCTGCTGCAGATGTAACAGCCTCCAGACTTGCAGTGCCGCTCACATTAGGCCCTGCCCCTGTGAAAGGACCAAATGTGTATGAGTCAAGGTGGATAAAAATCAATGATTTAAAAAAAAAACAACCAAAACCAGATGTTTTTAAAAAAATCGGATTTTTTAAAATCATCGATAAGATATTAAATGTCTCCATTAAAAACACCAGTTCCAATTAAATCTCATCGCAGACGTGCGGCGCATGCACTTACAGTCTCGTAAAAATGACTTAATGGCTCTCGTCTCTCCAGTCGAAGTCCCAGCTGTTACTTCTTGCTGTTTCTCAGGGGACTGTGAAGTAACAGGTGCAAAGACAGGCGCAAGCTGGATATGGGTTCTGTCGTGCGCTCGTGTAGGGGTGGGCCTTGGCCAAGCACGGCGGAGGAGTTAGTTAAGAATATATAGGAAAGGGTCAAGGGGGTGGACTCCAAGTGGCCTGGCTGCAGGGGCCATGTGTACCCTGCATGCTGGGGGCGGGGGATTCTGTGCACTGCCCCCGCCTGCAGCGCAATCTCACAGCTCCCATTGGCTGAAGATCAGCCAATGGGGGATGATGGGGCCTTGCTGGCATGGCAGGCACCATACGAAAACCCCGTCCCCTCCAAGCGCGCTCAGCATACAGAGAATGTACGATCTTGCTTCAGAGGCTACTCTGAAAAGTGCAAGGGGACGTGGCAGGCAGCCTGCCTCTAGCACGCCAGCCCCCCTTCCTCAACCTCCCTTCATGCACCAGGTCACAGCTCAATCACTCTGCATCCCTGCTTCCATACCGCCGCCTACACACCTCCTCTAGTCCCGAATCCTCTTCTGCACCCATTATTCATAGCCGCCCTGGACTGGGTACAGCCCTCTCCTGCATCCCAACTCCATCCCAGACCCCACAACTCCTCCTCTAATGGAATCTGGTCCTTCGCTAATTACCAAATTCTTGGAGTGGCCCCCCCGTGAAAAATTACTGCTGGTCACAAAGGTCTGAGTGTATATGGGCAGGGATTAGAGCAGGGGTCAGCAACCTTTCCGAGGCAGAGTGGCAAACTTTGAGCTCTTGGCCTCTGTGTATGATCCGAGTGCTGGTGGTACTTTTTAAAGTCGCACGTAGTCCTGCTTACAACAGCCTCATTAGTAAATCAACGCAGGGGCCAAGCTTTACCGCCGAGGTGGTGGTTGGTGGCATTAGCTGCTCTTTTGTGAATCCACAGGCGGCCTGACTCTGAGCTGGATTAGGAGATTAGAGTGTCATGAATGTTTGTGATCCCCTGGTATTCTGCTTTGCATTTGACAGATAGCCTTGGTTTATCTAGAGGGTTATATTTAACTTAACGCTGGTGAAACCTGACAGATTGCAGCCAGAGGGAAGCATGTTGTGAAGAGACGTGGAAGGATATGTTTTTTTTTTAAATTTTTTATCAGTGTATGTCAGTAAATATTGTATCAATAATAACCAAAATTTACAGACAGGCAGAGTGAGAGAAATGCTGCTTGAGAGTTCAGAGTCAAAATCCGGCAACTTAGACTTTTGGGTTAGGCTTGTTACAAACGGACTAGCAAACGAACAGTAAAACCAGGTGGCTTTTGTTGATTTAAGGCTATTCACTTTGTATGTTTTGTTGCTTTGTGCGTAAAGGGTTTATAAGGCTGTAACCTTTTGAATCTCAGCATCTAATATCACCCAGTATGTGACTGTATCTCCTGTAATTTTGTGGGACTGGAAAAGTAAAATGAATACATATTGAGTAAAGCTGAAAAAAAAGGCTTAAAATGAGCATTGATATTATTCATCAAAATTATTAAAAATGAATTTTGCTTAACCTCATTCTAAACCAAGAACAGGGGGGTGGGGGGAGGTGTTTATGTGTATATCTGTGCACTCCTGAATTTTCCTGGAACAGAAAGCTGTTTCTGCGGAATAATTCTCTGTACTACATTGATCTTTGGGAGGCGCTGTTAGTTGTTAAGATGAAGGTTATCCTGACTTGATGTGTGTTGCAGTTGCTCAGCTGGGATCCAGGTGACAGCCTGTGTGTGTGTGTTTCACACCAGCCTGGTTTCGCAGCCCTTGAGTTTACCTTTCAGCTTCAGGTTCAAAGATGCCCGGGAACTTGAAAGTGAAGTGCCTTTGAAACGGATGAGTTGGCAGCCAAAGAATGCCCAAGGCTTGGGTGTGTGACACAGAGGTGATGGGAAGAGACAGGGGAGAGGCAGTTGTGGGGGAAAGAACTGGGAGGGAAGCCCACAGCATTATGGAGAAGAACCAGGGATTGAGCAGGCTCAGCTGTGTGGCAAGAGGATCCCACCCATCCAGGCTTACAAATAAAGTAAATACTGTGGCTGGAGTGGCCATAGCGACTCTGATAGGGACGTTTAGAACCCAGCTCACGGCTTAACCCCGTGAGTTGATGGGGGATGTTAGAGGTATAGACCATAAAGTGATGCCTGAAGAGCAATGCACCCTTTAATTTTTCCTCTCCGTGGGTGGAATGAATTTTATGTGCACCAAGTGTGCGTGGCTGTACACCACCAAGAGAAGCACCTGCTGTGGGCACTCTGCTGCCCGGCTGAGCGCTGCCTGAATCTCTCCTGGGCAGCTGCCCAAACGCTTAGCATACCGGGAATGCTGCTGATGAGTCTTGCGGACTCCCTGCCTGTGTTTGGTGCACCGGGCCGGGCCATTCTGCAGAGCTGAGTGCCCCGTATGGCCTGCTACATCCTGGAGAACTTGAAACGTCTCGCAGCTGCGGCCTGTGACACAGCTCGGCCCTCTTGTTTTGTTCATCCCAGGAGGAGGCCGTAGCCCTGTGGGGAGAGGGATGCAATGTGGTTACTAGGCTGCGTTACAGTAGGACTTGCGAGCGCTGAGGTCATCTCCCAGCTATGATCCAGACTCCTTGTTTGACCGGAGGCCAGGGCTCCGCCTCTGTGTCTGGGATTGCCATCTGTAAAATGGGATGGATATTTACTCTCTTCCCCCCCGCCCCCGTTGAGTCATATATATGTAAGTGAGCAGCTTTTGGGGGCAGGGGCTCTCTTAGCGCATGCACCTGGCTCGGCAGGAGTTTGAGCTCTGCTAGGACCTCAGAGCTACTCTCACAGAAGTAATACTAATAATCGGCAATGGATGGATGGTTAGGCATGGGTGTAACCATTCAGCACAAACCCTTTCTGCAGCCAGCACATGGACAGTTGTCACTCAGTCTTGTCAGCAGCTGGTTCTTTTCCCCGTTCATTCCATGTGCCGTCACCACCCTCTCGCTGGCTGTGCAATAAAAGATGCATTTAGAAGGGTACAGCACAGAAACAGTCTGGCTGACCGTGTAGGCTCGGTGCTGAAGGCCGCTCAGTGGGGCTCCTATGAGCAGTTCCAGGGGCCAGGGTATTTTGGGCACCGTTTCTGGAGGAAATTTTGGGGGTCTCAGGTTCTGGGTTCAGTTCCTGGCTCTGCCACAGGTGTCTTCCGGGAACGTTTACAAATTGTTACCCTCTGTGTGCCTGGGTTTCCCATCACTAAATTTAGGAGAACTAGTTTTATTGCTGACTTTTATCTGTTTCGACCTGGCATGAGCAGTAATTTTTGCCGGTGGCGGGGACACTCCACAAATTTTGGAAAGGTGTTGGGGGCGGGGGGGGGGCGGCGGCGGCACATCTTTCTTATGAGTGACAAACTTGTCGCCTGTTGCAGGAGTCGGCCAGATATGGCCCACGGGCCCCATGTGGCCCACCTAACACTTGCATATGGCCTGCAGGCTGGATACGTCTCACATGCTATTTATATGCCACTGCCAGGGTAACAGTGGGGGCTGAGAACTGTGGGCTTTTTCAATAGCTGCAGGAACCCCGCCAGGTGGAGGGTAGTTGTGGGGCTGGGAGCTTTTGAAATAGCAGCAATTTAAAGGACTCTGGGCTCGCTGCTCCCAGCCTCTGCAGTGACCCTGCCAGTGGAATATAAATGTTATGTGGGTCAGATGCAGGCCGGATCCGGCCCGTGGGCCGTATCTTGCCCATCCGTGGTTTGCACTGTGTGTAGTTCTGCACGGTGGCTGGAGGGTGTAATTTCCAGCTCAAGGAGCCACGTACCAGCTCTGGCTGCGTTGGCACCAGTGTGCTGGCAGCAGCCGCCCAGGCTCAGCATGGCCAGCCCTTTCAGCTGCTTATCTGAGACCCTAGGTGCACGCTGGGGTGTCTAGCCCCTCCCGCTGTGGCAACGCTGCTGTTCTTATTGCTAGCTCAGGTACATCTCCTGGGGGGTGGAAATGACACTGCCAGCTCTGGTGCACACCTAGCTCAGCCCTGAGGTGCTTGCAGGGAGTTGGCTGGGCCATACGGGGAGATATTTTGAGCCTGCTACAGCCTTGGCCACCAGAGCTGGTGGTTGCAGTCAGGCGGTGGGTTCTTGCCCTCTAAGATCAAGAGGTGGCAGGTTCAAATACCCGTTGCTGCCAGTGCAGCCAGGCCTTATCGAGATGCACACCTCAGAACTGGAAGGGACCTTAGGAGGTCATTGAGTCCAGTCCCCTGCCCTCTTGGTAGGACCCAGCACCATCCATGACATCTATTTGCTCCCCGTCCCTAAATGGCCCCCTCAAGGATTGAACTCTCAACCCTGGGTTTAGCAGGCCTTGCCTTTACAGTGTGCCAGGAGCTGGAGATGTCAGTCTGGGTTGAGACCCTATGATGTTAGGCCCCCTGTAGATGTGTAGGAAGCCTGAGTCAAAGGGCTGAACAGGGGGAAACCCACCCAAACCACCCCTGGAATCCAGGCAGGGGACTGAGGTGGGTGGCGAACCAGCCAGGAGGCCCTTTGCTGAGGGAGGTGACCTGCAGCTGAATTCCCAGCTGGCCTTGCTGGAAAAACTTAATAACAGAAGGCGCTTCCCAGCCGGCATCAGTGTTACCTTCCTAGGCGGTCCTCTCCGTGGCTCTCCAGCCCCGGCTGCATTTCCAGCGTCTCTGTGGTCTTTGCGAGCGCCTGGGCCCAGTCCCAGTTGCCCGGAGCTGGATGGCGAGAGCCCATGAGAGGCTGCTTTGGGTGGAAGTGGGCAGCCGGGCGGGACCGGGGAGGTTGGAATGTTTGCTGGTCGGTGGGGTGTCGTCGGAGGAGATCGGACGGCCAGAGGAGAGGGCAGTGGTGGGGCAGGGTGTCGAGGGAGCAGTTAGGAGGGTGGGAAGGAGACAAATGGAGGCCTTGGTGGAGCAGAATGATAGGAGGCATATGTGGGTTGGGGGGAGCGGCCAGACAGGCCTGGCGTAGGAGACAAGACTTCTGTGTCTCTGGGACGGCATCTGACCTTGGTAGTCGGGGACTCTTAGCACCCCGGCAGCAGGCTGGAGACTGCTGGCCTGCCCTTGTGCTAAGCCCCCTTGGCAGGCTGGGAGAGCAGAGCGGGAGGCAGCCATATTCCCGCCCCCCCAACCTCCTCCGCCTGCCATGTGCCTGCAGCAGAATTAGTTTAGGATCCCCGGTCCTGTAATTAATTTAATCTTGCATGAAGTGCTGGGGGGGAATCTGGTCTTCCACTCATTTAAACGTCTCTGATTAATCCCTGGGATGCCTGCCCGGTGTCTGGTCGCTTTCTCGCCTCACTTCATTTCCAGCTGGGGCTCTTGCAGCCTTAGTATTTTGGGGAGAGCCAGGCTGGAGTTTGCCCCCGTTTGTTTATTACCCCCCACCCCCGCCTTGTTCCCTGGCAGCAGACCGCCAACCTTCCTGTGCAAAGGCAGACAGGAGCCAAATAGCTTAAATCCCTTTAAAGAATTCCGTGGCCTGTGGGCGTGGCCGGCCATGGCCGAAGTTGGTGGTGCTGTTTCCCACGTCCTTGTCCTTCCGTACTTTGCGTTACAACGGGATCTGTTCTCCGGTGGATAGCTCTGGCCCCATTGCTCTCCAGTTTGGTTGCATGTTTAAGCCGGGGGACTAGAAGTCTGCAGTGCCACGAAGTGCCTGCAGCTGGCCTGTGTCTGCTGCCTTGGGCACACGGGGCTTGGGCTGCCGAATGCCAGCTGAGATGCTTCGCTCGGGAGGGAGACTGGCCTCTGGCCCCCTTTTGTCATTGTGGGATCCCAGAGTCGGAGCTCAAACGCCTCCACCACGCTTTTGCAGCTGGAGCCCAAGCCGGCTGTCCTCCACCAGTGGCCGACTGTGGCAGTCCCGCACCTGCAGAGAGCAGGGCTGGTTTTCAGAGTAGGGGGTATAGTGCTCCCTGGCAGCCAGGCCTGTCTTAAGCTGAGCAACCCCCCTGGCCCCACTCCCACCCAGTCACTAGTCCCATTTGTGGCTTGGGACCCGGGTCCTTTGCTGAAGGTCGCTGGGAAGGGTCCCCTTGGGACTGTAATGGACTGGGGCTGGCCATCAGTGGAGCCCTCCCAAAGCTCAGGTGTGACTGGGGCAGGATTTTGGTTCAGGTCTGTCTCTTCTGGCAGCATCACTACGTGGAATTGTATAGGGCAGGGGGGCGGTAGTGAGGATTTCTCAAATGTCCGGGTAGAGCATCAGACTCCTGGCCACGAGATTTGGACACTTCTGCTTTGGAGACAGGCGTTGCTCTCTGGGCAGTGCTGTTGTGGTAAGGGTAGAGGAGAGGCGGACAGCACACCTGGGGCTCGTGTTCTCAGCTCTGCCACCGACTTTCTCTGTGGCCTTCAGCAAGTCACTTAACCTTCAGGACATCACCTCCCCGCCCCTCTGTAAAGCTGGCGTTCTCCTTCCCTGCTGCAGCAGGACACTGCGAGGCTGAATTCAGTCCATGTTTATAGAGTGATTTCGGTGGCTGGTCCTGTTCCACCAGGGAAGGTTGGAAGTGGCAGATTTGACGAGTGTGTTTGAACAGTGCGGGAGTGATTTTTTGCTGGAGGTGGTGGAACTGCACAATCTGTGTTCATTTGCTGGGGCTGCAGACTCCCGTCCTGCTTCGGCCGTCCCCCCGGATGTCGCTGAACATGGTAAGGATTGCACTTGTCACCCCGGCTCGGGCTTTAACACTCTGTAACGATAATCAACTTAATGATGGTCTGGGAAGTTGCAGGCGCTAACCTTCTCCTCAGCGGGTCAGGGAGGCCGGCTAGGCGGCCTGAGGAACCGTGGAGCTGTCTGCTTGGGCTTGGTGCTCGCTGCCTGGCACCCTCCCGTCCATCCCAAATGCACTGGGGTCCGGAAGACCACCAGAGGACAGCTGCGTGCTCCATTCGCACTTGATTGCCTTCAGGCTGCTCTGGCAGTGACCAACGTTAGCTGTGCCCAGGGTAGGGAGTGGCTGTGTGGGTGTCGCCGGAGAGGGGGCGAGGGGCGTATGTGCCGGGGTGTATTCTCTGCCCATATGTGAGCTCAGTGCAGTCGCAGGGCTGGAGCTGGTGTGGATAAGCTGTTTCTAGATTTAGAGCCCAGCGTGGCGCCCGCTGGTGGGAAACCAGAGTGTCTGATCTTTGCCCTGGGCTACAAACCACCCACCAGAGCCAGCTTGGAAAGGGACCACACCAGCCTCCGTTAATGACAACGGCCGTGTCTCATTTTGCCTGGCGGCATGAAACTTGTTAGCAGCAGGTGGAGCCTCGACTCTTCTGCGTGCTTTGGTGCCGCTCGCCCCTGATTTTAATGATCCCCGACTTTGAGTGACTGTGCTAACGAACCGGGCTCGCCCGCTAGCTGCGTCGCCACTCTTGCCCGCTCCACCTGGGGGCCTAGCCCCTCAGCGCGGTAGAGCCTTTCTGGCAGCACAGCACTGAGCTGAGTGCTGGTGACGGGCTCTCCGCAGCGGCGGGGTGGGAAGGTGACACGGCCGATTAACCCGGCCCCGGCACAGCCGTCGAAGTGACAGCGGGCAGGGGAGTCAGCCCGCACAGGAGGCAAACACATGGACACAGAGCTGCGGTTTGGCTCCCTTTGGATGACCTTGCCAGAGGAAGCTGCTGCTTTAAGTTTTGACTTCGCTCGAGTGGTACTCCTCGGACCTCCTGCTCTGCCGTAGCGCCAGAGCAGAATATGGCCTCGCATGTACCAATAGGCTCTGTCTGCACTGCAGGGCTTTTCAGAAATAACCCATTTCAAGGGCCCACACTAGGGAGCCCAATTGTCGTAATTACCTCTGCTTGATACACCCCGAGGCCTGCTCTGCGCTGGGCAGATAAGTGGATTGCAGATTCGCGACACTAGCTGTGGCAATTGCCTAGCTAGAATCGACTTATCAGCAATTGACTTACCTGGCTGTCCTGACTGAGGAAGGTCAACGGGAGGGTTTCCCCCATCGACCTCTCTTGCCCCTCGCGATATTGTGGAGGACGGGGCTCAACTGCTGACCCCGATAGGGTGATTTTTGCAACGTGCAAAATCGATCCCGGGAAGAGGGGGCCAATCTTCCGGGAAACGTGGACGTGGCCTGCGTCAATTTCAAAGGGGAAGGCGGGAGGTGTGTGGCAAAAATCGTTTGTTTTGGTGGAGGTGCTGTTTCGGGTGCCATGCCCTGTTATTCCAGAAGAACCAGCTCCGCAGGGTAGACCCAAGGTGGTGCTGCTTTTTTTTTTTTTCTTTAAAACCTGGGAAAAAAGGAGGTTTTCCACCCAAAAATAAAACAACAACCAAAAAGACAAACATAGAGCACCACTGGAAAACGCTTCCGAAGTCCGAGATTGTTGCCTGCGAGGGCATTCTCATGCGAGCTGTGATCACTGAATGAGCCGGTGAATGGGAGGGTGAGGGGTTCCTTCCCTGTGCTCCTCGGAGGCCCTGTGGCCCATGTGGGAATTCCTTTCTAGCCTGTGGTCACTTGCCGCGAGGTACTTCCGGAGGGGCACACGGGGGGGGGGGCCCCGCCTGCTCGCTTCACGCCTCTGGTGTTTGAGGAGCTCAGTGGCACAGGGAGGCAGGACAGAAGGGGAATCCACCGTCCCTTTTCTCTCCCACTCCTTCTGGGTGATTCCTGGGATCAGCCGTGGGCCCGTGTCTCTCGGTGCTGTAGGACACCTCTGCCGCTGAAGTGGGAGGGAGAAGGGGTGGCCCCACTCCCTCCCACCCCCGCTGGAGGCAATGCTGATTCACCGTGGCGCACGTCCCTGTCTCCCCAGGCAAGGCGCTTGCGCAGGTTGGGTTCTCGCTAAGCCAAGCACAGCGGGTGGGAGAGGAGAAGGACCGCGCGGGAAAGTTCATTTCTTTTCCCGTGTCAATAAAAAAGCAGGTGCTCATCTCATACGGTCTCCCGTGGGGCGTTCCCCACCCCCATCCCTATCTCTCCGTCAGGCACTAGGACGTGCAGCCGTCTGCCGACACACATTCCCTCCCTAACAGGCCTGCCGCCTGCAGCCACGCAGACCCATCGGCTCCCTCTCGTGGGCACGTGTGGCCTGCGTGATTCACGCTCCACGAATACACGCACACGCAGCCGTGCACAGTGCCCCGTGCCCTCCTGTGAGTGCGTACGCACAGTTGCGCTCACGTAGGAATCCCAACTTTCTGTCCCGGGTGGGAGCCATTTCGGAGGAAAGTGGACGAAGCCTTTCAATGGTGAATTATGGAATAACCTGTCCATGACGGACATTCCTTCCTCTTTCCCATCTGCCGGGGCAGGTGCATTTCCTGACTCAGGAGGGCTTACGTCCCCGAGGCGCATCGTTCTTCTGCACTTCAGGGTCGCTTTAGATCTTCTCACGAGCTGCAGAGGGGCCGGTTTTTGGAGGCACTGAAAATCGAGGCTGTTGGTGCTTCTGAAAAGTTTGCCTGCAGCGTCTGCCCTTGTGTGGAACCCTGCTAAGCTCTTGGCCTGGGGTTGGTCTGGTCGTGGGCTCATGAAGAGATTTCAGTCATGTATTTACAGTAGCCGGGGGGTGTGATTCATTGTCTCCCGCAGACCTGTTTCCTCCTGTGTGGGTGCATCCGCACAAATTGGCTCCTCTTCATCTTCCTACACCCCTCAAAGCACCCAGTAATGATGAAAACGAGACTCGGGGAAGGGCTGTGCTTAAAGCAGAGCATCGGTATGTAGTAGTGCTTCATTGAACGTACTCCAAACCAGCAGAAGCGAGCTCTCCTGCTAGCAGAGTGTAACCCTGCCTGTCCCAGGGTGCTGGAGAGACAAGGTGGGGGAGATGCTGTCTTTTTATGGGGCCATCTTCTCTTGGTGAAACAAAGCAATCAATGAACTGGACCATCCCTACACCAAGGGGTGAATGGACGCAAGTCAGACCTTAGGAATCTGAATACATATAAACCGGTAAGTGAGTGCGTGAACCTGGCAGGACACTCCAGGAATGACTTTTAAGTTTTGTGTGTTACTCCAAAGAGGTTACAAAGGGCGACATCGGAACTGGAATTCATTGGCAAGTTTGATACCTTTCACTGGGCACTCAACAAAGATCTCGATTATCTTACCCGTTACAAGGACAATTTCCCCACCATAGATATTCGCAAGGGTGGCAGACATCCCCCTAAGCGTACTCTTCCCAGAGGGTTTATTTCCTTTGTCTCTTCCCCTCCTCCTCTTCAGTCGGACCTGTCAGCATGGTCCCCCTTACTCTTTATGTGTCACTGGTTTCTCAGTTCTGCTCCAGAATCTGAAGAAGTGGGTCTGTCCCACAAAAGCTCATCACCTGATAAGTCTTTAAGGTGCTGCAGGACTGCTTGCTTTGCTTGGCGAGGCTACCGACTAACACGGCCGCCCCTCTGAGATTAGTCTTTTGGTGAGAGAGACAAGCTGGTCTTCAAGTCTGGGAGAGCTATGCGGAGTGCCACAGCTAAGTACCCAGAGCAGCTCGTTTAGCGTAAGTAGTTAACAAGCATTTTAGCATTGGAGGGATGATTGGCGGTGACTTGGACCTTGGCACCTGTGCAGTCAGAGGACAGATGGGGGGTTAGCCGGTTGCAGATTGTAGGCAGTCTTCCCTTCTTACAACAGTGACGTGCCGAATTTGAGGCTCTCTGGCGAGGGTCCAGTGGGACTATTCGTCCTACATGACAAATGCCACTGCTGTGACCGGCGTGTAGCTTGTGTGGTGGGACGCAGTCTCTTGGGAACTCGGCAGAGAGGGTTTCCCATGCTGCAGGCCCTCCTGCTGTACCGACCTGCCTTGGCGTGGAATTGAGATGCAGCGGAGGGTTGGAATGCTGCGTTGGCCTGGCTGGAAGCACCTGTATGGTGGTGATCTCTGAGGTGGAGGTGGGACAGGTAAAGAAGATGCGTTTTTCAGAGTGAGTTTCCTGCCGCTGGTTCTTGTGGCAACCCACTGGAAAAGGAGATCTGTGTGTTAGTGCGACGGGGGTTCAGCCCCAGGAAGATTGGCAGTGCGGCTACCTGATTGGTTTGTTCAGATCTCGTTCAAAGGCTACAGGACACGTCAACACCCACTAACGAATCAAGCGAGTGCTCAGACTGCTAGCCTAGGACTCTCGCGCTAGCTGCAGTAGCTGGCCTGGGTCTTCTCCTGCTTACTGGGATGCTGGAAATGTGGTATTTGAAATCTGTCCTAGAGGCGGGAGGTGTTTCAGCTTCACCGCAGCCTTGGTTGTCTCCCGTGTTGTCAGTAATTGGGCTTGGCTTTTCAGCTGGTGTAATTAGGCGTAGCTCTCCCCCTGGTGTGTTAGGGGGCAGTGTGGTCCTGTGGGCATGATGCTTGGCTGTAAATCAGGACGGGTGAGCTTTCCATTGGCTTCTCCCGCCGACCTAGGGTGTGAAATCCTCCTTCGGGCTGTCTTGGCCATGTAGATGGGAAGCTCGCTGGGGCAGGGCCTATCCCTCATGAGGCCTGGAAGATTGGGACTCGTTTGTGATCCGTAGCAAAGCCGGGGCCCAGCTCTGAGGACAAGAGCTTGTGTGGCTTGTGGTTCGCAGTCGGTAATCCCCTGGGGCCGCTTTGTTCGCCCAACCCCGTTTTGCCTGGGGGCTCTTGGTGCTGGTGCAGATCGGTCGCCCGCTTGTTTGGGCTCATTCTGCTGGACAGACAGGGAGGAGGGAGCTGCTTCTCGCTGTCCCCGGGGGGTGATGGCTGAGATCCCCCAGCACGGTGCTGGTCAGGGCTTCGTGCCGTCGGTGCTCTCGGTCAGACGCTGCAAGGCTGAAATTCACCCCGTGGGCGGCACCGGGTCCGCTCAGGGCATCGGTCCCTTTTTGGACCTCAAAACGCAGTCCCGAGTCCTGCCGCCTGCGTCCTGGGCTTGCTGTAAAACCGGAGCTGGATTCGCTGGGGGCAGAGGCTGGTTTTTGTAGTTGGGAAGCTGCAGGAAGGGGACCATCTCCTTCTTCTCCTCCTTTCCCCTCCCTTGTTGAGGGCTTCCTGGGGACTCCCTCCATCCCTCCTCCTGCTGACTTGGGGAGGACGGTTCTGGCCCCCCTGCCATGGCCTGGCGAGCGGCTGCCCGGCGAGGCTGTCATTCTGCGAGCCCGTTGGCCCTGCTCCTCACTGCTAATCAGCCTGACAGGCTGCCGCGGCCCTGGCTCTCTCCGGGGCTCCTTTGGGGCTGCATAGCGCTCCGCTTCTCTGGGAGACGGCGCCGCATGACACCGGTCGGCTTGTATCCGCATCCCCCGGCCGCTCTCTGTCACCTCCGTTAGCTCTGTGTGCGCTGCAGGCAGCTGGGGGGCAGCAGTGGGGCCGGGGCACCCCCACCCAGCCCTCTCTGGCTCCTGCTCCCTTATGAAACGGCCCAGCAAAGCACTCACCCTGGCAGCCTTCCCCTCACTCCCACAGTGTCTCCTCTCGGCGCCTCCCCAGCAGCTCCGGCCCTGCTGCTGGCCACACAGGGGCTGAAACAAGCCCCGCTGGCACCTCTGCATCCATCAGAATTGGGGCAGCCCCCTACATATAGCAAGGGGGTCCGTCCCCCCGCAGCTCCCCTTGAGCGCTGAGTGGCTGAGTCTGGACACAGCTGGCAGAGCACAAGGAAAGCACCAGACTCCATTGCAAGAGGCCGTCCCCGAGCCCCAGCTCTGCCTCTTGCAGTCTCATGCACATGGTGGGTGTAAGGGTGCGTCTGCCAGCCGCGCAGAAGGTACAGACGCTAGCTCTGATTCAGCGAGTGCGCTGGATCACCGGGGTGATGTGAGCGGCGGACGAGGCGGACTGCCCTGAGCGTGACCCTGCCTGCGATGCTAGGCACATGGGATGGGCGAGAAGTCCAGGGGATAAAGGGGATACACTCTATTGCTTGCAGGCTGGCACGACTGGAGCTGAGAATTACGTCTCCCTGCTTGGCACATAGACGTACCCTACGAAGTTGCTTTTCTGAGTGATTTACACAGCCTTTGCAGGATGCAATTCACTGTGCAAAGGGAGGACAAGGGTGTCCCCATCCCAGAGCGTGGCACGAAGCCTCCTTCAGCACCAGTGCTCCTAGGGGACTCGCTGTGTCGCTTTCCGTAGGACCGGGAGGCTGGCACCGGTCCAGAGAGCTGTGCCCCCACTTCTGCAGTTTGCTCCTTGCGTGGTTTGCTGCTGGTGTATTGGCCTGTGGAGGGAAGTGCACCTGAAAGCTGAAACCCACAGGTCAAAACCAGCTCAGGTGCAGTTCTTTTGGCTTGGCTGGAGTTGGAGCCAGCTCACTCCACTATTGAGTTTGGCCCCAGGTGCTTTCTACAGCGTGCAAGGATTGGCCAGAGGTCAGAGAAAAGTGTAACAGACAGTGGTAAAGCCACAGATGCGATGGGAATTACACTGGACGTTTTTTAACTCCTCCTGGGTTTGTTAAAAGATTTGGTCCTTCACCGAGCCTGACGGAGTTACAGTCACCTGCACCACATCTGAATTTGGCTAACTGTGGATATGCATATTACTGGGACGGAGGGGTGTGTCTGCACTGCAGCGTAAGGAGAACTCGAGTGAGCAAACCCTGGAGTCGGGCATCCGCGCTCACTCGTAACTCAAGGTTAGGAATCGTTCCACCCTGCGTGCCAGCGTTGTGCTCCGGGTTCCTCGTTGCATTATGTGGGTCCCATAACCCGTGTTCCGGCTGATGGTTTCCAGCCACGTGCAGAATAAATGTGCGTGTGCCGAAGCGCGGCCCCAGCAGAACGGGAGACCTAGCTGTGGCTCTGCTAATGAGCTGGGCGGGATTTGAATCTCTCCTGAACGACTGCTCTAGCTCTCGGCTCGTGTTGCAGTGTGGGAAACCTTGGCTGTCCACGGAACCTGAGTGTTCCAAGCCCAGGGCGAGAGCAGACCACCGACCGGTGGAAAATAATAAATTGTGGGCTGTGCACAGCCCCATGGAGCGGTGCTGCGGTTCAGGGTGGGGCCAGCAGTGAGGGGTTCAGATTGTGAGAGGGGGACCCGGACTAGGGTGGGGGGTTGAGGTGCTGCAGGGGCAGCGGATTTGGGGTGAGCACTCCAGCCTGGCCAGTTTGGCTCTGCGCCAGTGGCGGAAACCAAAGGGGCCAAGTGGCTTTGGGGGGGTGCTTGCTGTCGGTGTCCCACAGGTCCCAGCCAATGGGAGTTCTGGAGCCGGCACCGAGGGCAGGAGCAGCACATGGAGCTACCCTGATCTCCCCGTGCCTAGGCGCTGCAAGGTGCATGCTGGGGCTTTGGGTGCCCGGTGCGGATGGATGAAGTTGAGCAGTGGGCTGGAGGTTCCCTGCCTCTGGTACAGCGGGATTATGTCGACACTGCAGGGCAACAGGGCTGGAACCCTGGGTTCTGGCTTGACACAGGCTCGGGTCCTCCACCCTCACTGGGTCCTGGATCCAAGTCCTGGGTTAATGAGATTTGTGCGTAGAGCAGGGGACTCGGTTGGAGCCTGTGTTGGAACCCACGGCTTACACGCTGGTTTCGCCTCTGGGCGTGCAAAGGCAGCTGTCTTCTGCATGGAGCAGCATCTGGATGAAGCTGATGTCAGCTGGAAGTCACTCCTTTATTACTGTTTAATTTTTTGTATCGTGCCTGGAGGCCCCAACCCAGATCCCAGCCGCATTGTTCCAGGAGCCGCATTGACATATGGTGAGAGACGGTTCCTAACCCAAAGTGTATAACAGCCCGTGTAGGAAAGGAGACAATGGAGGGGCGGAAGGCGGGAGCATTTTACAGACGGTGAAGTGTTGCGCAGAGATTAAGGGGGATATTTTTCAAAGCGCACCATGTGGGGCCGGCTCTGCTCCTGTTGCCTTTGAAAGATCATCCCGAGCGGTTTGGAAAATCCCAGGTTAACTGACTTGCCCGAGGCCCTAAAGGGAGGCAGCCTGGGTCATATTGTGAAATTGACCCCAGCTCTATGTGGGCCCAGTCCGGTGCCCTCATGGCAAAACCACGGCCTCGCTTTTATGCTAACCTGGCTGCACCTGCAAATAGGTATGACTGCATGATAGCAAAATAATGGAACAAATATCAAGAAGAAGTTTTTATGTAACTCAAATCTAACAGAGCTAAATTATGCCAGAGGAACTTGATTGCTCCCCCCACCCCGATGGATTGAATTACCAAATGAGCACGACTAATGGAATTCTGGACTATAGAAAAGCTGAAATAACAGCTCACAAAATCTTATTAGAGAAATTAATTGAACTTGGCTTTGATCTGAGCTCTGTCACGTGGCCTGCAAACTGCCTGAGTGACTCTACATTGTTACCGGAGGTGATGGCGGAGCAGCCAAAGCGTCCGGTTGGCACCAGCGTGATCAATCCTTGACAAATCCTGCAGTCGGTCACTGGCCGGAAGATATATCTGACTCGCTGCTTGGTTATTACAGTTAATTACTTGTATTACTGTTGCCCCTCGGAGCAGGACCCGTGTGTGGTGTGTGCTGTCTCTGCACCTAAGAGCTGACACAGGAGGAAAACGGATGACTGCGGACAGATGGACGGGGGAGTAGACGCAAACAGCCTGGCAGTACCGGTCAGTGGCAGTGGGCTCAGCATTTTTTTTTTCTCCCGTCCGTGGGCAGAACAGATGTCGGTAGGTACACTGAGGCAGCTGCGGATGCGTGGCACCCGCAGGAACACATGCCGGGGCTGCTTTGCCAGTCAGCTGAGTGGCATTTGAATCCCTTCTGGGTGACTGCCCACGCACTCAGCTTACAGGGAACAATGAGCCGTCGCCTAACCCAGATCACGGTGCCTAACCTTGGGTAAGTCACAGGGGAAATGTGTGGACGCGCTTGGCAAATGGCGTGAAACTCAAGCAGCCCGCAGCAGCGGGGCTCTGACTGCGTTACAGCTGTACCGCTCAGGGGAACCCCATGAAAAGCCGCCAGCCTAAATTTTCACGAGTGGCGAGAGATTTTTGCACGCCTCCGTTTTAGAGCAGCCGCCTCGCAACACCCCAGATGTCAAACATTGGAATGGTGACCTGCCTGGAGGGCGTTCATGGTCAAGTCTCAGCTGCTGTACACCTCTGATTGTACTGGTGGTCAGAACTGGTTGTGCTGAGGGTGACAGTAGGCGGGACCTGAGAGTTTTCAGACTTCCCACCCAACCAAGAAATGGGGTCATTCAAGCCTGGCTCTGTTTCAGGCTGTTCACGTGCAGGCTTAAGCAACCAGATTCTCAGCTGGGGTAAATTGGTATCGCTCAGTTTACACCAGCTGAGGATCGGGCCGTGAGTCGACCTGAGTAATCTCTGCTTTCTTCACGAATGTGAGGCTTCAGCACCTGTTTTGTTTTAAATGACCCGAACTCCTGCCTGAGACCGCCGCAGGGGGACTTTCCCAGTGAGCGGGTGTGGTTTTTGAACCCAGGCTTCTAGAATTTCCTGATTAGGATTCTGGTAGGGGCAGCTCATCTCTTTAGTCTTCTGAGAGAGACTAAGAGACTCCCACAGAGTCGACTGTTGCTAACTTCACCCCCCTGCAGCGCATCCAAAGTGCTGCTATCGCGGTCGTCGCCGCTGGTTCCAGACTGCGGCTGATGCTCAAGGACAGCTTGTGCCCTTGCTTTCAAGGCCCTTTCATCAGGCAGTCCTTGCCTGATCTCTGGCATGTTCTCTTTTATGACTCCCCCCTCTCTGCCCCACCAATCACACCAGCCGTTTGGTCACTTCTGCCAATAGTCTTTGCAGCCCCACGGTGTGCTGGGGGTGCAGGCCAAGCAAAGGCAAGTGGAAGGGGGGAAAAATGCCGGGATGAGGGTATGGCTGAGTGTCGCAGAGGAAGAAGCGGCCGGCCCTGTGGCTTGAGAAGGTTCAAAGGCGATGGCATAGAGCGCCGAAGGGTGTGCTGGAGGGGGTCATATTGCTTTGGCTCCAGGGAATGACAGGAGGAACTAATAGGGTTTTCCTGGCTCTGATTGCTAGGAGTGAGGGAAACATTTTGGCGAGTTCATGTGGTCTGGCATGGGCAGTAATTTTTGATGGGCGGGGCCACTCCAGAGTTTTAGTAAATGGTCAAGGTCTGTGCTTGTCTGTGGATGGGGGTGTGAGGTCTGGGAGGGAGGTGGTGTGTGGTAGGGGATGTGGGGTCTGAGGGGGTTGTGACCCAGGGCAGGGGATTTGGGGTCCAATGCCCAGGAAGGGGGATGGATGCAGGAGAGGATTCTGGCCTGGAGGGGGGGCGGATAGGAGGGGGTGCAGGATCTGGGATGGAGTTGTGACCTGGGGCAGGAGAAAGGAGAATTTCCAGACCTGTGCTCAGACCGCATCGCTCTGAACCTCCAGGTTTAACTTGTGGACACAGGACTCTGCCCGCTCTGTGCGGGAAGAGTCGTTGGCTGTTTGAGCTACCAATGTTGTGCCTGCTGACTAAATGGGGGGCGGCTCTGAGCGCTTCCAACTCCTAGAACACACGGCTTCAAATTCGGGGGCGTGCGCCTTGCTCCTGCAGGAGAGGCGCTCGTTAAAAAAAAAAACCCGACCCTCCGTGTCTGGAGAGCTCTCGGACTGAGGGTCAGAGGCTCAATGTCTGAGCTCCGTTTCGCTGCATCCCTTGGTTTGAAAGGCTCTGGGAGCTTGCCAAGGTGCTGGGCCTAAAAGTAACTGTGCCAGCTCTGCGTTGGGGCTGTGGGTGTATAGACAGGCCTGGGAGATCCTTCCGCTCTGCCTGTCTGCTCCCCTTTGCTCTGAGCCGGTAGAACTGGGAGCCACACAAGTAACCGGCTAACTGCAGCCCTGGGAGATGGCAAAAGCTCGAGGCGTTTCTCTCTCATGGGAATCCAGTGGAGGGGTTTGGCAGGGCACCTGTTGTTTGAATCCCCTCCCGGGGCTAAGCCAGCCCTGGTCCCCAGGACGAGCCACCCTGGAAGCGTAAGGGTGCGAGAAAGGACCGCGGGACAGAGGGAGGGACCGACACACCTACAAGCTCCCACTGACAGCAGCGGGTTGGATGCGTGCGGGTCGGTGTTGCTGGGTTGCCTAGACAACGCCAAGGATAGGCCCGGGCAGGTGCTCCATACGTAGAAGGCCATTGACCAACCGATTAGGAGGTTCCTGGGTGGCTGTGCTGAGTGTCTCCTGAGTCCCCAGCCCTGTGGCTATTGGTCTGTCTTCACCTTGCGGGGCCAGCTGGTGTCTCGTGCAAAGGGGCTGCAGGCTGAGGGTCTGCCCACCTGCCTGCCCAAGGGGGCTGGGTGCAGGCCCTGGGCTGGGCGAGGGGTTGGGATGTGGGAGGGGTGCAGGGTGTGAGCTCGGGGAAGGAGTTTGGGTACAGGAGCTGGGTGAGGGGTGTAGATTTTTGGATAGAGGCTGAGTGATGCGTGCAGGCTCTGGCCTGGGCAGGGGCTGGGTGCCGGTTTTTGGAGGGAGTTTTGGGACTGGGTGTGTGTGGAAGTTTGGGGGCAGAAGCGGGTGGGGTGGGGAGAGGGTGCAGAATCTGGCAGGCATGGGGTTGTGGGGTGCCACACTTACTGGGACGCCTCCCTCTGGCAGTAGCTGGTAGAGGACCCGGGAGTCTCCACCTGCTCCCCCACCAAACATCCCCTGGCCTTGCCTGCTACCCTTGTGGGATTTAAAACATCCCAGGGCAGCGCTGCAGGGCTGGAGCAGCTTCCGAGCACTTGCTGCCTGCAGCTCCTGGCACATCCCTGCTGCCCTGGTTGGGGGAGTCCTGGGACCAGTGCACTGAGATGCCCTCCCCCCACACTTGGGCTGCAGGAACGTTGGGGTGCTCCCAGGGTATCTTCATAGAATCATAGACTCCTAGGCGGGAAGGGACCTCAAGAGGTCATAGAGTCCAGGCCCCTGCCCAAGCAGGATCAACCCCAACTAAATCATCCCAGCCAGGACGGTGTCGAGGTGGGACGTAAAACCTCTAGGGATGGAGATTCCACCACCTCTCTAGGCCACACATTCCAGTGCTTCTCCTCCCTCCTGGGGAAATGTTTTTTCCTAATATCCAACCTACACCTCCCCACTGTAACTTCAGACCATCGCTCCTTGTTCTGCCATCCGTCACCACTGAGAACAGCCTCTCTCCATCCGGAAGTTGAAGGCTGCTATCAAATTGCCCCTCGGTCTTCTCTTCTGCAAACTAAATAAGCCCAGATCCCTCAGCCTCTCCTCATAGGTCATGTGCTCTGGCCACCTAATCAGTGTCATTGATCTCCACTGGACCTGCTCCAAAGCATGCACATTTTAAGTCACCTTGGGGTGACAGGCAGGCCAGGGGAGAGACCCAGCCCTAAACTTTGCTGAAGCTGGGGCTCTGGGTGCTATGGCCCATATACACCCCCTGTGTTTATGGACCCAGAGGTGGTTGTTCTCAACCAGGCCCATGGATGCTTCTGACTTGTGGTACGTGTAAACTAGTCTCTGTCCACGGCCAGCAGCTTTGGCGTTTCAGGGGAAGAACCCTGTAAAAGGGAATTTGCCCTAGAGGAACATTCTTTCCAACTCCAGTAGAGTGTTTGGCCCATGGGAACATTGACATTTCCCTGCCTGTGGTGGGACCTAGAGCAGCATCTTCTGTGAGAGACAGGATGTAATTGTATCACTGCACTCGACTTTGGTGAAGGCTCAACTGGAGTACTGTGACTTCGGATGAATATTCGGAATAACTTGGTCACTTTAGTGACGGTTAAGAACTGGAGCAGGCTGTCTGAGGAGGTGTTGGGACGTTAGAGGTTTGTAGACAAACACTGGCCGGAGATGGCATAGATAGTCTTGGTCTTGCCACTGAGGGATGGACAGAATGAGCTCCCGAGGTCGCGCCCAGCCCGACGCTTCTGAGGTTCTGGATAATTACAGGAATTTTTTTGCATGGAACAGTAACACGAGGAAAGTATTTAATTCCTTTCCGTGCACGTTAGCAGCTGAAGATAAAGGAGCCAGCATCATGCATTCAGCCAGCTCTCTGCATATAACCATCAAGTGCTCAGGATCATGACGGATCTGGCTCGAGGACTATGGACGAATTGAACGAGCGTTTATCCAAGATGTTCCGAGGAGCCTGCTGCAGGCTGGTACAGGGCAGCACTTGGGGCATGCTGACTCGCAGACCTGCTTTGATCAAGGGGCTAGTTCTTCCCCTTCCTAGCACATCTTAGTGTATTAATTCCATCCATGCACTGAACAGTGCCTAGCACCGTGATTGTGGCTGTCAGGCTCCCTCTACCCAGTGGCCTGTCTCCTCAGTTCCTTCTCTTTACCCTGGTGGGTAGAGGGGTGAGCTTCTCTCTCGGTCTGTCTTCATTTAATTACTTGGAACATTTGCATGGAGACAGGTTTAGAAGAGCCCATCTGGTGCTTCTGCCTGAAATGTGACCTTTTGTGTGACAAAGCCCCCAAACAAACAAACCGAAAGCAACCACAGCAGTTTGAGGTTCTTAACCCAACTGGACCCGACTTGTCAAAACTTTGGATGTTGGAGCTGAAGAGGCTTGTTGAATAGTCACTTTGTGGCTGCTAGCCGTGGTGTAGTACATACAAAGGTGTGAAAATACCCCACGTGTGTGTCCTTTATTGTGCTGTCTTATCTGCACTCTCTGCATTTTCCCATTTAGTTTCTTTGCTCACGGCGATTTTTCAGAGGGCAGGGAGTGAATCTTGGCTTCTCTGGCCAGATTCCTAGCAGAAGCGACTCCCCTCCTGGTAGCTTGTTGAACCTTACGCTTCAGACTCCTTTAGTCAAGAAGTGGGTGCGAGCCTAACTCTGGCTTACGCTTACCCATCACCTCTGAATGTGCCCCTGCAATGGGGCAGCCCTCACCTCCTGGGAACGCCCCCATCTGGGTCAAGGCACGGTTCTTTGCTGCTTCAGTTCTAAGTCTCTGACAGCTCAGTCCTCCAGCTGAGTCCTGCACTGGGTGCAACAATCAGACCCTTTCCAGAGTGAGTGATTGACAGGGCCCCATTGTGGAGACCCCCGGTAGTGTCTCTCCAGTCTGTTGTTCCCCGCTTGCGCAGGGAGTAGTGCCGTGCTAGGGCTTCCCCTCCTGGGGGCAGAGTCCTACCTCTCAGTTCAGGACTCTTAGCTGCATAATTTCTCACCAGGGCGGCACTCGGAGCTCTCCATGGTGCTGCTGTTCACTCTGGCAGCCAGTCTGAAAGGTCCTCCCTCTGAGACCACCCCTGGCACAGAACTGGATCAGGTCCTGCAAGTCTTACAGGGCAGGGAGCAGCAACCTCAGGTGCCAAAAGTGGCACTTGAGCTGATTTTCATGGGCACACGAGGCGGGAGCTCAGCCCTGCCCCTCCTCCCCCAGGCAGCCGGGAGCTTGCTCAAAGCCAGGCCGCCTGTGGATTAACAAAAGAGCAGCCAATGCCACCAACCGCCACCTGAACGGTAAAGCTCGGCCTCTCTGCCTGTTAACGAAGCTGTTGTAAGTAGGACTATGAGTGACTTTAAAAAGTCTCAGCGGCACTTGGACCGGTCGTGGAGGTCAAAAGGTCAAATTTCAGCACTCTGCCTTGGAAGGGTTGCTGACCCCTGTAATAGAGCCCTCCTGGCCTGTGATTGGCTGTTTCCTTCAGCTGACATTCTAGCCTCCCTGGGAGGACTCCTCTATGGCTTACTGCAAGGGTGGAGAACCCCCAGACTGTGGTCCAGGTCCAGATCTGGCCCCTCAGACTTGGGGCTCCCCTTCCAGCATCTGACCTGCATCCTCTTCCCTCTCCCCGGGCTTGGGGGATGACAGCTCACAGCTTCCTGGAGAGGCTTTTCTCCCCACCTTTCCCAGGTCTCACCCCCCGCTGCTCTGATTGGCCATAATTCCAGCCAATCAGCACAATGGGAGGGTGATGCCTGGGTGATGTGGGGAAAAAGCCTTTCTAGGGAGCGTTTCCCCACCTTGCTGTTTGCCAGCAGTGGAGGGGGTGGCAGCAGTGATGTGTGGAGGTAAGTACCTCTCCCCATCACCCAAACTCTGCCCTCCCCACTCAGACCCCAGCTCTAGCCTGCTCCTGGCTCTCCCTGCTGTCCCCAGCCCACTTCTGTACCTGACCTCGCACCTAGATTTTCCAACCCCAGCTGCCTCCTGAATCCCCCCTCCCACCCACACTCACACCTCCCCCTATTTTGGTCCTACCGAGACCCCCAGAAGAGTTAATCTGGCCTGCGGGAAGCCCTGAACCTCAGTCCCTCTTCCTCGGCCCCCCCCCCGCTCATGTTGCTGGAGTGTGAGTTGCCTCAGCCAGAGGCCTTATCAGTGAGGGGTTGTGGGGCTTTTTTGCTTCTCAATTTCATGTGGTCCCCAAATGATTGCTCTTCGGGCCAGTGGCCCTGTCCCAATAAAGGTTTCCCACCTCTGGTTTCGTGGGATGGGGTGTGACCAGGCTGCAAACCTCCAGATTCCAGGGCCCAGTTTGCTCCGTCCCAGTCCCATTAACTCTTATGGGAATCCTGCCTGGTGCTACATAAAGATATAGGAGCCCGAAGAGAGGTGTGTGAGTACCAAGAGAACCTAAGACAAGCCGGTCAGCCCTTCCTCAGCTTCCAGTTTCTTAGTACCAGATGCCCTGTTCCTTCATCTCACAAGGGTACAGGTAGGTTGCATGGTTACCCCACTCTCTGCATCACCTCAGCGCTTGTCCATTTGCCTCCTGAAATGCAGAAAGCTGCCAGGTAACTGACAGCCGGGGCATTGGGCGGGGAAGATCCTGCCCCTGCCATCTGCTGAGGTGCTTCAGGCTCATGGCACGGCAAGTTATTTTCAGTTTGCAGCCAGGCACCTCCCCAGAATGGCAGCAAAGAAGGAACAGCAGGCTGGCGAGGCAGAGTGTGCAGAGGGAAGGGATGATGGATAAAAGAAAAAGGAGAGAGAGGGAAAAGGTGGAAGGGAGGGGATGCCAAACGCAGGAACAGTTTCATCCAATGAATGGAAGAACAAAACTTCAAAGGAATGTCAATTGGCTCAAGTGCAGAGCAAAGAGAGATGCCCAAAGAGCTGTAATTCAAATTCCAGTGGGCCAATGTGCCAGTGCTGTCTTCCATGACTTCAGCAGTAGCTTTTATCAGCAGAGAAGGTGGTACTGCAGGCCTCTAACCTTCTCGGTTTCTAGGCAAAGAGGAGGGGAAATAGATGGAGGTGCATTCTCAAGTATTATTCATGAAGCAGAAATAAACATCACAGCAGTTTGATTAAGCAGGGAAAGGACAGAGTAGAATCTACAGCCCCCAAGGTCTTTGCATGAAGGGTTGGACCCAGGGCTACTTGCCCGTCAGTGGATTATTTGTGTAGGAGATTCTGGCAAGGTACCAAAGTTCTCTCCCAGATGAAGAGATAATTGGCCCTAGCTACCATGATGCATGTTCTCCCATGGTGAAAAGCACGACTCTTTGTCTCTTCCCTCTGTTCTCCAGCACAGTTAAACCCTCTCCCCCAGAAGTGAGCTAAGTTGACCGAACGTTGTCCGAGGACGTCCTGGTTCATGTGCCTTTCGGGTGGCTTTACTACTTCCACTTTTGCCAGAAGGATTCAGTCTTGAGGACAAAAATTCTTCACACAAGCCCAGGGAAATTTAAATTTAGTGAAGTGATCCTGGAAAGATACCAGTTAAAACAAGCTACTTTCATGTGTTTACCATACACTTCAGCTTTGAAAACATTCCACAAATGGCGTGAAGATCATGGTCTCTATGGGAGGCATAGTACTACGTCATTAGCTTGGATGGGTCCGATCCAGTCAAGGCAAGGATATAACAATCTTACCATGGGCTCAGATGTCTAAAATGCAAGCAGTCAGACGTTTCCAGCTTACTTCAGCCCAAGATACCTCATTAGAGTTACCTCATTTTTCAACTCTCTGCTAATGAGAACTCCCTTCTGGGACCTCAGTGTGGTATTAAATGCCTTGACTCGGCATGGGTTGATCCCTTGTCAAGGGTGCCTTACAATATCTTGCTGTAAAGGTTGCAGTTAGTTCAGCAGTGAGCTTTTACGGAGATTACGGCCTTATTGGAATGCAGCTATCCTGCCTGTCTCATGAGGGCAAGGTTGTGCCATGAGCTAACGGAGCCCTTATTCCAAAAATAAACCTGGGTGCAAGTCATTATTATTCCCTCCTTTCTGCCCTTGAAGTCTGACACCCTTGATTTCAAGAGAACTCTAAAAAATCCACATGGAATGCAGCATCCATTTCAGGTGATTTCTTGCTCTCTCTCCCTGGTTGGCAACACCGATCATAAACAAGAGAAAGTGGAAGAGAAGAGAAAATCAGAGCCACCCTGCTGAGGTTTCAGTTACTAATGGCTAAACCAGTGCACTCCCAAAGCCTCTTCCCTCAGATATTTGTACAAATTTATTAGGAGCCGTGAACATTTACTGAGTGAAGGACCATTTGCAGCATACAAAAGGGAGAGGTGTGCTGGGGTGGGCTGGTCATTTTCGCACTCTTTGAGGTCGTGATTATCTAGAACAATCTCTGGTGGCTGGGATGGAACAGGAAGTTGCTCAGCAGATGGAAGAGTTCACAGGAATGTCTTGCGTTTAGTCTGTGAATTCAGGTGGGAAGGAAGGAGCTCTGCAACGTGGTGTTAGAAGCACCTCAAACGGGTGAGGTTGTCAAAGGCCTGGAATTGCTCCTACCCCTCTGTGATTGACTGGTCAAGTACTAGTCTTCCAGGAGCTGTGAGAGCCATTGTACTGAATCTGCAGACTCCCCTGCTCCAGCTGTTCAGGGCAAGGACTGTCTCTCACTTGGTGTATGCGCAACGTCTATCGTAGCGGCACCAGTAGCGGCTACGGTAATCTGACTAACAATGCTGCTGTTCGTGGAGGAGAGGGTTCAGCACAATCATTCAAAGTGACATTTAGGGATGAATTCATTAAGTGGACCCTGACAATCTTTTTAAAGTCCGATCCCTTCCGGCATCTACAGTGTTATAATGCTGCTGCCAATCGGGTGGGTCAACAGGATTACTTGGGCAGGCAGGTGATTGCTCAGCGTGAGTAAAGGATAAAAGAATCTGGCCCTCAAGGGCTGATTTTGGCGTGTGTTCGTCACTCGCCAGTTCGCTTTTCAGCTCGGTTTAAAATGCGTCTTTGGCTGAGAAGTGTGTGTGTGGTTTTTTTTCCCCCCCCACGTGAGGCAGAGAGCCGTCTGTGAGTGCCTCCTGCTGCTAAGCAGGAAGGTCTGTTCCCATCGATGGCAGAAGCTGCACAGTGGAGGGATGGGAGCGGGGAAAGCCGAGAGGGCACCAGTGTTAGCTGTGGCGCCATGAGAAACCCGGTAGGGTGCACTTGCCAGCTCGCAGTGCTAAGGGAAGGAAGCTGAACAGGGTGTTGCAGGTAATGGGGAGGAAAAGAAGCTAAAAATGACTGCCAAGGGGGTAGCAGCTCTGCTGCCGGGCTGCAGTTGTGCTCTGGGCAGTTGGCCAGGTGGAAAGCACTTTCATGGGAGGCGCGCTAGGAAAATCCAGATGTTGCAGAAGGGCTCCAGATGTTTCAGTAGGTGGCGCTGTTCCCTTTTCTGAGCGGACCCCTAGCACCGCGTGTTGTGGTGGTGCAGCTGGACGTACCGTTGTGGGAGCGAAGCAGAAAGCCATGTGGCCTCTTATAATTGCTAAAGGTTTCATGGGCTCATGGGCAGTGAGTGAGTGACAAGCCCTGTTCCTTCTGCCTAAGGCCCTGCCCCTTCCATGCCCACCAGAGTCTAGCCCCCCACATAGGGGCCTCTGGCCCCTGCCCAAGGTAAGTGCCTCCCCCACAGTACTGTCAGGGCAGTGATGTGGTCTTAGATCTCAGCCCCGGAATGCCAGGCAACCCCAACTCCTCCTGGGCCCCCCAAGTGCTGGGCAGCTCCAGCTGTCCCGCCACTCACACCCACGAGCAGCTGGGTAGGGCTCCCACCCCTATCTTTTCCAGAAGACAATGCCTTTCTTTGTCTCCATTACCTGCCTCCCATGCGTGGAGTTTTTTGCAAGCTTGTTCATCTGTCTTGACCAAATTACACTTGGAATAATTACATTCTCCCTATCCTGGCCTGGAGTGGCTAAGGAATTCTTGCCCAAAATGTTTGCATAGCAAAGCTCTGCCTTGTTCAATGGCTGGTGCATTCAGCTCCCGCTGGATCGCATTGATGAGGAGAGGATGCTTAACTGCCTTTGGATGAAAGGTACCATGGGCATGGAATGTATTAGGATTCATACAAGCGAATATAAAACCTGCCGCCGAAATAGAGAAGCACTGGAGCAAAGGAAACAATAAGAGACATGTAGGGAGAAATGAGCTGGTAAAAATTTAAAAAATTGGTAGAGGCCCAGAAAGCCGGAGTCATTAAGCAGTGGGAGTTTGGTGTTGAAACTCTTAAGTTATTGGAATAATTTTTTAACACAAAGATATTGTTTGCCTTGTGAATGTACACAGTGAATGTGTAATAGGTATCATGTGCTCCTGACAGCTTTTCAGATTGACTTGGAAGTTGCAGTATAAATACACGCAGTCCAATAAAACACTTCTTAGTGTTTATAACAGTGTGAATACATTATTGATGATTTCTCACTGCACGGCAAGTCTCCGTGTCTTGCAGAGGGGGAAAATTAAAACTAATGTCTTGTGACTGTGATAAAGAACAAGAGCACAGCCCTTTAGGTTTTCTGCACTGTCTTCTCAACACCTGGCCAGAGACCAGCCAAAAATCAGGCCCAGGTGCACAGTATTCGTATCTGCTGGTGCAGATGGATTTCTCAGGGCTGTGCAAACAGCTGATCCCTGACCAAAGTGATGTTCTCACATAAGCCTGGAGCACAGGTGCAGTTATGCCATCAAAACTGGGCTTTTACAGATACGGCTTCTTTTGCTGAGAGGTAACAGTGGTTTGCGAGTAAAAGTTGAGTCCATGCTAGGAATCCTTCACTGCTGTGGTAAGACTAGTATTCCTGTGTTGGTACAGAGCTGACTTTAGCACAGGCAATATATATTGATTAGCCAAGCAACCTAATTAGCTCCAGCTATATGAGCTACATGAGTGTGCAAACATCCTCTAATAAGGCAGTTTTCTGTCCCTTGTTGCCCTCTAAAATCGTCTTGGGTGCTGGTGGACGTGAAGAGCTGGTTAACTGAAGCTGGTCAAAAACTTGCATTTGAAAAATTGTCAGTGAAGTTTGACCTTTTTATTGGCATTTTTTGTAAAAACATTTTGATTTTTCTGGCCAGTTGTTTTTCTTGAAAAAAACTTTTGTCATTTCAATTATTTTTCTGTTTTTAATGTGAGGGCCAGAGGAGTTGGGGGGGGGGAGTCGTATTTTTCCAACTCAAATATTATTTTCAATTTCAAAGTAAAACAAAAATTTGGTTTAGAAAAAAAATGCGTGCTTTGGAAATGAAAAAAGTCAGCTTGAAAATTTCCACCAAAAATAAATAAATAAATAAATTCCAGTTGGTCCATTTGTTTGAAAAAAAACCAAAACAAAACAATAGCAGAATGAAATATATGTCTAAACTACTTTTGGCAGAACCCCCCTCCCTATTTTTACGCTAGTTCTCCTAATACCATTTAGAATCTTGCTTTTCATGTTTCCCATCCAGCCCCACAATCTGCCAATGAGATGCAGAGCCTGCCTGGGGTCCCAGCAGAGACTATGCTAACGTGAAGCTGCTTCCTGGATGCTGGAGTACCTGTGGTGACTAGCAGCAGAGCCTTCAGGCCTTGAGTGGTTAACCAAAGCTTGGAGCCTTGCAGGGTCGTTTTCACGAGGCAGGGAGACCGCAGTCCTTGGCAAGTCAGGTGTATTCTCATTGTAACCCTCTTTACCGAAATGTACACCCAGATGGGCCCATTTCCCCAAACCCACTCGGAACGAGGCTGTTTCCGGGATCAAAAATCCCCATGCCTGAAACTCCAGCAGTCTGTCACCCCAAAACCCTGATGCTGTGCTCCCGTTCGAGGTCTGACGTGCTCAACTCTGCTGGCTTTCTCTGCCCCCATCACACCCAGCCTATCCCAATATTCAGCCCCTCCGTTAACCTCCTGGCTGGCCATGAGGCCTGTTGTCTTGGGAGGCTACCACTCTTGTGGTCACCTGCTTTCTACAATGCAGAGGGGCTTGATTTGTGCTGTTTTTGAGCTGGGAAGCTTGGTGCACTCCCTGGCTGCAGCAAGGTGTGTGAGTGTCTTTGGATCCCCGATTTAACTGAGGACCCCTGCTAGCACCGCAGCATTATGGTGCCGTACAGAGACACTCATAAAAACTATGCGTCTAAGGTGTCCAGAACATCTCCTAGGGTTCACAGAGACCTATGTAGGGTCCTGGCCTGGTCCTGACTTACCCTGATTTGAAACCTCTTTTGCATTGCTCCACTCTCCCCCGTTGGTAACCTCGCGGAGGCTGGAGATGATGGGATCTGCTAATCGACCTCATTGCGCATTGCAGTAAGGTTCTTGGGCTGTGGTTAACTTTGTCCTGTTCTTGCCTGTTGAGGGGCTGGCCCAGATTAACCCATGTGCACCCTCCCCCGCCCCAAAATTTACCTCAGCCAGCCCAACCGAGCAATATGCAGCAACAGGGTGGTAGTAAAGTCGGGGGGAGGGGGAAGAAGCCAAGCACCCAACTGCAGCACCGTGCACTTGGGTGTCGCATGGCTGCCCTCTGACATGTGGGGGGTGTGTGACCTGGTTAAATTTGTGTGAGCAGCATTGTGCACGTGACATCGTAATCTTCGTCCATCATGCTGGTGGGACATGGTGGTCTTACGTCTACTATTGCCCCTTTTACGTGTGTTTGTTAAGCTGGGCGGGCTGAGGGCTGTGTTTTGTTTATTCTTATGGTCAAATTCCCTCTTCCAGTATTACAAGGACTGAGATACTGTACAAGTTAGTGCGAGAACAAAAACCTTCTCAGTGTCTGTGGTGTTCCTGGGGTTTCTGCTGAGGAAGTTCTATATCTACTCATTAATGGAAAGGGTCTCCTCTCTTACAGGCTGTATTTCCCATTCCCTACCCACCTGAAAGAAGTTGATAGCGGTGGGAAGGAAGGCAATTTCCGTAGCACACAGGGGACCCAAAATTCTCCGGTCCAGCCCTGTTCCCAACGGTGAAGACCCAGACCCTGTGCGTCAAGCTGCCCATGCAGTGCTGTTGACTTGAACTGCTCTGTGCAGATGTAGTTGGGGGTCAGAATTTGGCCGAGCAGTGTCTTGTCACAGCCAACGGTGGAATAGGGTGAAGATGTGATGCTGCAGCTGCAGAGGCTGTAAGGGAGGAATGGCTACTTTCTCCAGTGGAAAAGGTGTGGAGAACTCAGCCCAGGAGAGGCCACAAGTCCCTTAGGTAAAGGCACGGTAGTTAATAGATTCAAGCAAAATTTATCTTTCATCTTTAATTTTTTTTTCACGGACCCTCTGCAATACCCTGGCGGACCCCTGAGCCACTGGGTGAGAGAATTCAGATTTTCTGGTTTTTTTTTTTTTTTTTTTTTCCAGAGCAGTTGCAGTAGCGAATACAAGGCTGGTCTTAGGACCCAGTGGCAAACGAAAACTGACAGCAGATTGCAGCTCTGGGCTGAGAAAAATAAACAAATCTTCCCTTCTGCCTGGGAGGATGCAAATGGTAGAAATACAGGCAGAGATTTCACATAAAGGTTATGTACTTGCCCCCATTCGTTCTGTGTCTAGCTCTGCCTCCGTTTTTAGATACCGATGCAGGTAAAGCTAGACAGTGCTTGGGTTACGTGCAATTATATTAAAAAGCTGGCCAATCTTTAAATCGAAGAAAGATGTTATGTAAGTCAGACTGCAATGCAGAACTTCCTGTTTAATTCTTCACTATAAAAATAAACTAATAGAGCACCTGTGATTATGCTTGCTAATGGGGCAGTGAGTGCAGCGTTACTGGAATAAGTATTATTCATGGGGGAAAAATCTTTTAGAAAAAGGGCAGCTGGCCCTTTAGAAGGCAGGAGCATCTTGATCTGGCATGACACCCTCTGGGGTTTTGATTCACTGCCCGAAAGGCACTTAGCGTCTGGTTTGGTATTAACAGGAGGTGAGCCCAGCTCTGTGGTCAGCCTTGGAACCTTAAATCATGGGCTACTTGTTAAAAAAACAGCAGAGCACCTGCAAGGGGCAAGGCTGCAGTTTAGCATCAGGTCACAAGGACCTCTGGAAAGACTTCTCGCGGAAGGGGCCAGACCTCCAGACATCTGCTGAGGATCTGGCCCTGGAGTTTTGCTGCAAATATCTGCAGCATAAGAGAACACTCAGTGTAATTTTTCCCAGTATGATTCTTTTCCATTCCATCTTCTTTTGCCTTCTCTTCCTCGACTAGGTCTCTGGACACCTGGCTTTGCCCACTATCCTGTCTCCCTAATTGGCCCTTCCCATGCCAGGAACATACCAAATGGCAGAGAGAAACCCAGGGCACCTGTAAGTGTTGTCACCAACAGGCAGACCAGGGATCTCTGGAACTGAGGGCAGGAGTCTCTAGCTTGAGCTAAAAGCCAGCTGTCTCTCAGCCACGGCTGCAGAGGAGAGTCAAGGCTTGTCTGTACTAGGGGTCGGTCTTCTGGAGTTCGATTTTGTCCACCTGTGAAATCGAACTGTCTGGGGTTGGCAGTTGACCCATGTACTCCTCACTATCACGAGGTCATAAGGGAAGTCGACGGGAGCGTTTCTCCTGTCGACTTTCTGCAGTGTGGACGGCCAGCTAAGTTGACTGCAGATAAGTCAATTCCAGCTACACAGTTGCTGTAGCTAGAATTGCATCTCTGCAATCAGCTTACCTGCCTAGTACAGACAAGGTCTCTTTCTTGCCCTGCGTAAGAGGTCTTAGTGCCACTACACGGGTTTGTGAACCACACCCGGGGGTGTGGGGGTTGCATAAGGATTGCAGTTTGCCCAGAGCACTCTTCTACGAGATCCTTGATCCTACAAGTGGCCCAGTGTGTGCAGATTGTCATGGGACTCTCCCCGATGAAGCTGCGTATGGGCTCTTGGAGACCCCTGGCTGTTTGAGACATTCTCCTGGCCCTGTGCAGTAACCCCAGAGCCCTGGGGGGCAGAGAACGATCTGTGGAAGGGCTCCTGTGCTATTTCATGTCAATTAAAAGGAATCTCTGTTCTGGAAGCCGGAGCTACTCTTTGATCTGCTGTTCATTGCTCGCAAAGAACCTCCAGAGTAGAGCTGAGCAGACCCCAGAAGGTGACTCAATGCACCTGAATGACTGTTGCCAGGATGATTTCATGCTGGTTGGTCTCCCTTTGCGCTGAGATCCTACTGACATAGTCTGGGCAGCGCTAAAGGCTGACTGCCCTAGATCCCACCCCCGCTTCCAGCTGTAGCCCGTCCCCTTCCAGAGGCACGGAGCCAGGCCCCCGCCCCCTTGCCCTGGGGACCGTGGTGGCAGTTGGCTCCCCTGTACTGAGTATAGGGGCCATGCTGCAGGTTAGGGTGGAGGAACGCAGGCTGGCAGGGGCACAGTGCTGGTCCAGAGGAGGATGCTGCAGGTGAGATGGACGGCGCGTTGGCGTAGCTGGTGGAGTCGAGGCCCATGTGGGATGTATTGGCAGACCTGCGTGGGAAGCTGGCAGAGCTCAAAGCCGTGGTTCTTGGCTGCAGTCAGCGCGCAGAGTTCCTCGCTGTCAGGAGCCCTGGCTCCTCTCGCTTAACGAGGCGCTAATGAAAAGCTTGAGCGGAGCAGCTCCTTTGCCAGGGGGGCTGGCGAGGTGGCCGGCTCCCTTGGTGTCAGTACAGATTGGAGATGTCAATCTCAGCGCTTTCACACCTCGCGGGGCAGCTCTGCGGGGCCGGCACGGACGGCGGCGTCCCGCGAGTGCCAATTAGCTTCCCCCCGCAGAGCTGGGAGGCGGAATGGGATGCTTGACAGTGACGTTCCATAGCTCAGCTCTGGGACCAGGAGGCTCACAGAAGAGCTCTGACAGCCTGGAGATGTGGCCTCGACGGGGAGCTGGAGTTCACCGCACCCAGCTCCCTTCACAGAACTGCCCCCCCAAATAGGCCGTGTTGGTCGAGAGCCTCTGTGCCTGCCGATCCCGCGCCCAGAGTGAAACCGTGAGCGCAAGCAAATGGTGCCTCCCCCGCTGAGCAGACATGCCGGGGCTGGGGGGCATCGGAAACCTTTTGTAGCACATCCGTGCCATAGCAGGGCAGGGTACCTAGTAAGTGCTGATGTGGTGGGGGCCATCTGCCACTGCAAGATCTCAAGGGTGGGGAACTGGTTAATGGCCCTGGCCAATCCCAATCCCCATCCCCAGGGCGTATGCTCAGGACTGCAGCACGTGCTGGGACCGAAGTGCCCCTGGCAACGTGTCCCTCCCCGCCCACACCGAGGCAGCTTGCCTTATGTGGGTGGGTGCATCCTTCCCCCCTTACCCATCTAGCACCACTCCATCTCTCCCTTTCCTCCCGCTGCTCACGCACCAGGTGGCTCCCTAGCATAGCGGGAGACCTGGATGAAGTCTGAGAACAAGAGGTGCTGGTGCCACCTGCTGGCCAGGTGAGGTGAACCAGCTGGGTGGCAAAGTGGTACGGAAACAAGGGTGTTGATTTATTATGAATCGAGCATATCTCACAGACCTGGGAAGGACCTTGGGAGATCGCCAGCTCCAGTCCCCTGCACTCACAGCAGGACTTCTCACCGCCCCGACAGAATTTTTAAATCTAACCTGCTCTCCAGACCCCAGCAAGGTCCCTTCAGGGGCTGAACTCCCAACCCGGGCTTCACAAGGCCAACGCTCAAACCACTGAAGGCGGCTCCAGGCATAGGTAAAGGGGTTCAGTGCGTTTTGCCCCAGGTCACTGGGATGAAGCCAGCCTCAGCGGCTAGTGGTCGAAAGTTACCATCCTTTGGTACCTGTTTGAGGGAACGTGGAGGCAGTTGGTGCCCCCAGAGGGCAAAATCCACTGTCCACTGCGTCTCTGGTTTGAATTCTCACTGGGGTGGCTCAGGAAGGTCTGGGTCAGAGGACGACCTCTGTCTCTGAGACATGGCTCCTCCAAGCAGAGATGGGTTGATATTCAGTAGGCCTGGATCTAGCCCCATCGAAGGGCCCCTTGCAACTTGCCTTTCCTTGTAGCAATGCTCTTGGCTCTCAGCTATGCCAGTGCCTTTTCCTGCCCCCCTTCTCCACATTGGACCCCAGCAGTCACTGCTTACAGGCCTGCTCTTGGGCTACCGAAGGTCCATGCTGGCTGAAGGATACTGCCTTAACGCTGCCCTTGCCTGCAGATTTCGCATCGCTCACAGCTAGGCAAATGGATGCTCTTAGACTGGGCAGCAGTGTGACCTGGGGCGCAGCAGTGGGACCTGGGACCTCTGAATTTTGTTCCTGCCCCACCCGCCCCTGGGTTGATGTTGGCAAGTCATTTTCCTCCCATGCCTCAGTTTCCCCATCAGTAAAGTGGAACTAAAGATCCCAGTCTTACCGTGAAGTGCTCTGAGAGTAAATGGAGGAAAGTGCAGCATTCTGTCGGAGGCAGTGACGGGGGTTGGCTGAAAGGAACATTTGTGACCTATCTGATCAGTGAAGAAACAGGAGGCTGTGGGCTCTGGAACTGGTAACCTGTCACTTCTCCCCTGCACCAAATTCACTCAAAGAACCTTTGCAAAATCCTCATGTTAATATATTCTCTCTCAGTAAGCTAGTGCACCTCCTTCATGGACAGACATTATGGTTTTGGCTGAATGTTCTTTCACATGTGTGAAAACCAGAAATCCCAGGGGGGGCACTGCAAGGGTAAACAAACATGCAAAGGATTCTGCCCAGTCAGAGATCAGGAGCATCTTACCCTCATATAATATTTACCAGCTAAATCTCCACAATCTTTATTTGATCCTTGCAGTACACTTGTGAGAAATGATCATTATCCTTGTTAGTTTGTAGATGGTGAAACTGAAGCACAGAGCCGGAAAGAAACTCACCAAAGGTCAGGTAGGAATTCAGTGGCGGAGCTACCGATAGCATCCAGGTCACCTCACAGCCACATCTGTGGGTTTGCTACGAGACAGCATCATCAATGAACTGGATTAGGGGATGGATTGTACCCTCAACAAGCTTGCTGGTGACACTAAGGTAGCTGCGGCAGAGCTAGATACGCTGCAGAGTAGGGATAGCATCCAGAGTAACCTAGAAAAGTTGGAGGATTGAGCCAAAAGAAATCTGATGAGGTTGTCCAAGGGCAAATGCAAAGTCCTGCAGTTAGGATTGAAGATTTCCAAGCACTGCTTCAGGCTGGGGACTGACTGGCTAAGCAGCAGTGCAGCAGAAAAAGACCTGGGGATTACAGGGGAAGAGAAGCTGGATGTGACACAACGACATGCTGTTGTTACCAAGAAGGCTAATGGCATATTGAGCTGCATTAGTAGGAGCATTGCCAGCAGATTGAGGGAAGAGACCTCCTTCCTGTATTCAGCACTGAGACCACATCTGCAATCTGGAGTCTGGTTTTGGGCCCCCCACTGTAGAAAGGATGTGGACGAAGTGGAGAAAATGCAGCGGAGGGCAGCCAAAATGATGAGGGAGTCACATGACTGATGAGGCATGGCTGAGGGCTCTAAGTTTATTTCGTCTGTGGAAAACAAGAGTGAGGTGGGATTTGATACCAGCCTTCAGTTATCTGCCGGAGGCCTCCAGAGGGAATAGAGCCAGGCTGTTCTCAGTGGTGGCAGGTGACAGAACTTGAAGCAACGGTGTCAGACAGTGGGGGCGGGGGGAGGTCTAGGTTGGATATTATGAAAAAAACTATTTCACGGGAAGAGGTGAAACGCTGGAATGGGGTCCCTAGGGAGGTGGTGGAATCTCCATCCCATTTTACGTCTCAGCCGGACAACGCTCTGGCTGGGATGATTTAGTTAGGGTTGGTGCTGCTTTGAGCAGGGGGTGGCCCGAGATGATGTCCTGAAGTCGCTGATCTTCTGTGATTCAATGAGCCTCCTTCCTGTCTAGATTCACAATCAGAGGAAGGTTTAGAGAGCTTTGATGCTGAAAGAGTCGGAGTTTTTCAGCAGTGTCCGGCACATGTCAAGGAAGCCGGTGACTGCACTGCAGGGTTAGTTTCCGACTGCCACGCAGAGCTCATCCCATCACATCAGATCAGGTATAAATGGTGTCTGGGAGATCCAAATATATTAGCTTCACGCGCTCTCGCTTCGGCAACTTGGGTTACCTGTTCTCCTTGACAGCTGGCTTAGAGCCATCACTTGGCTCAGTGCAATGGGAAGGATTGGTTCTGTGTGGCGCGATGATTTAACCCCCTCCCCCTGTCTTTCTCATTGCCTCTGGGGGTGTTCTCTGAATGGCTTTCATTTCGAGAGAGAAGGAAGCTTGAGACAGCCCTTTTCTCCAAGCCCAGCCTAATCTTTCCTGAGGCTGGTGAGTTCAGGTTATCTGCATTCCTAGAAACAGAAGTTACAGGAGATGTGTGATAAGTATCCGGGGGTAACCAAGTTTGTCTGTATCTTCACAAACAGCAAGAGTCTTGTGGCACCTTATAGAGTAACAAATATTTTGGAGCATAAGGTGAGGGCAGGGAACGGGACTTGTTGACCTCTTGAGGTCCTTTCCAGTTCTAGTGTTCTATGATTCTGTGAGCAAAGACCTGGTTCGTCGTGCATCTGGCAAAGTGGGTCTTTGCCCATGAAAACTTATGCTCTGAAATATGTCAGTTGATAAGTTGCCACAGGACTTCTCGTTGTTTTAGGACATCTGTGAGAGACTCTTAAGGCCAGCAGACAAGAGGGCAAGTCTGCAGGTTTTTTAGCTTCTTTGGATAAAGGTGTGAGCTTTGGAGTGCTTTGTGACCTGTGAAACTTTAGAAGCTCACTCGTTGCTAAGAAGTTACTGTCCAGAGCAGAGACTGCGTGGAGAGCGAGAGCTCAGGGTTGTAAACCAATATCTGGTAGTTCAAAATGTTACGCAAACGCTGCAGTTGTTAGAAAAAAATCCCAACAGCCGCAAACAAGATTTGGAGCTGAGGTTCCGTAACAACAGCAGTGCATTTTCGCCACTCTGCCTGGTGTGGTGCACACAAGGGGAGAGCAAAGCGGCGTGTTCACCTGGCTGGGCAACCAGGAAAAGGCATGCTGAAAATTTGCAGGGCTTGAAAGACGTTTTGGGGCGGGGCTTCTGGTTTCTGTGCCCCACAGTCAGAGGACTTCACAGTAGTGAACGGGGCAGTCAGCATCCGCATTGACTGAAAGGCAGTAGATATAAGTAACTCCATGCCTCGGCTCGTGCTGCGTCTAGCGCAGTATGTTAACCATGGCTGAGTGCTGTTTAGGGACATGCTGTTGCTATGTTGCCGGAATGGGAGGCTTGCATGGGTGGGAAACCAGTCTCAGGTCAGGTCTACACTAGATGTGAGAGTTGGTTATAGATGTGCAGTTGCGAAGCTAGAATTGATTTATCTAGGACTGACTTATCTGGCTGGCTTCACAGAGGGAGGTCAACAGGAGACATTCTCCCATCGACCTCCCTTACTCCTCATGATATTGAGGAGTACAGGGGTTAACTGTTGACCCCACATAGTTCAATTTCATGCGTCCTCTTCTAGACGTGCAAAATCAAGCCCCAGAAGATCGACTCTGACCGGATTGATCTTCAGCGTAGTGAAGATATACCTTAAGTGTAGACTCATGCACCAATCATAGAATCCTAGGGCTGGAAGGGACCTCAGGAGGTCATCTAGTCCAGCCCCATGCCCAGAGCAGGATCAACCCCCCGCTAAGTCACCCCAGCCAGGTCCATGTCAAGCACAAGGTGGCTTATGTTGACCTACTTTGGTAACGTAGAGTCGACCATGGAGTGGGAAAGGTGTCCATACAGTTAATCACTCTGTGTAGATGAGATCCTACTGGTGGGAATTTGCATTTGAATACAAGTGTAGAAAGCCCTTTTGAAATCCTTTTGCCTGAGAAGCACTATGTAAATGCAAGCATTTATTGCTGCTGTTTCTTGTTTCTGGCTTTAGCATAAGCTGCCTACAAACAAATTGTGGAAATGACGTCCTCCCGGTTTGACCACTTGGGACATAATGAGAAATTAAAGAGAACTCCCTAGAGACCAGCTGTGAATCTTGCCTGTGTTTTTCTTTAAATCCCTCTGCTGTACTTTCTGTCCTCCTTGCAAACCAGTCAAGCTCAGGGGTGCATGGGCTTCAAAACCCTCTTTCCAAAAATAATGAAAGCCAAAATAAAATTAAGAAGACATTTCAGCAGAGGCTCAAGTCAAGTGAAGAATTCGGTGAAAAGTCAACCTATGCTTGCGTTTGACACTTCAAAAGTGTGCTCTTAGAAGCCACCTGCAGTTTGTCTGTTGAAATTTTAGAGCCTCACTTTCAGAGAGAACAGTCTGGGGCCCCGCCCAGATCCCACTGAAGTCCCTGGTGTTTTAGAAGAAAAGATTGGGCTCTGGGTAATTACTCCCATTGAAGTGATTTTATTCCAATGCCTTCTTTAGGCATTAGAACAGTCCCTAGAAGAGGCTTTTTCTCTCTCTCTCTCTGTGCGTGGACAAAAATGCAAAAGGAATGTTAAATTTAACCCAGAATGTAGGTTTGCTAAAACAGTTCTGAGAAAATCTAAGAACTCTGGAAATATTTCAACGGTTTATGGAAAAAAACCGTCCCCTGGGAATAGTTCAGATAATGTGATTTCCTCCCTCTGCAATTTGCAAACATGTCAGTGCAGTAGCTGTTAAGTTGCATTATTCTTTTCTCTTCCACCTGTCTCCCTTCTGTGGCATTAGCCTCCAACCCACTTACTCCTTCACCGTTCAATGGGTCTGCTGCCAGGCGCTGGGATCCCTGTTCCCTATCAACCTGTCCTTCCACTGCTGAAATCTTTGCAGGGTGGTTGGCCCTTCCACACTTCAGGGGCGCACGCACGCACGCACACACACACCCCTTTATCCAATTCCTGGGGCGCAAGGCATGACCCTGTTAATTTAAACTTTCACCCTTCCCCAATTTGGAGGGCTGGGGGTGTAATTCCCTACAGGTCTGCAGGATCTCTGCCACTGAAAAAGCCTTACGCAGTCATTTTCTTATTCCCTATTTACAATTACCGAGCAAACAGAACAACATGCTAAGCACTCAGTCCCATTCTTACCAATCTTGATAAAAGCGGGTAGACTTCCCCTGTTGGAACAAAGCCAGTCTCTCTCTAGATGCTGGTTGCTGCACCTCAGGGTCTTTAGAGGCTCAGCACTGTCGCTTGGTGGTATGACGGAAAGGGGTAGGTATTTTTGAGGCTACCTCTGATGAGCTGGTCAGATCTCCAGTCACAGGCCAGCAGAAGAAACTAGTGACTCAGCATGTCTGGCTTGGTGGACAGATCCTTGTAATTTCCCTGATTCTTCCCTGCAGTTTGTTAGGGTGACATCAAGACATGGAGCTTTATGACTTCAGTGGCTCAATTCCTTTGTTTTTGTTTTAGGGCAGAGAGATTTGTGTAGGCTCTTCATAGCTTTCTCCCACCTCTCCTCGAATGAAAGGCACGAGAGGGGAAGGAACAGACAGGACCTTTCTGTTGCCGTCTGCAGTCTCACTAGGGGAGGGGAGGCTGCCTTCTCTCTGTGGTTATGTTGCCTCGTATTTTCCCCCAACAGATCACCTGATGGGACTTGTCAGGGACCTCAGGCCTGCTAGGAATAGGAGCTAAGTGAGGAACTCCAGGGTTTGTTGAACATGCTGAAGTCTGCAGTCTCCATGAGGTGGGAGAGGGCTGTGTTCTGGCATCTGAGGAGCAGGCCCTGGCAAGGACTCCGTATGAGGCAGCAGCTGTGTGCTCAGGTCTTGTGAGTGAGCTGTACCCGTGTGAGCACATGCCTGAAAACTCCTTGAAGTTTGCCATGTCCTCCTTCACTGCCGTGGTCACGAGTGCGGTGGGCAAAAAGACAGGCAGGCTCCCGAAGGTGAAGTGGATTTCTCCCAGCATGACACTTCCTACCCGATAGCAAGATGCTCCTCTGAGGGAATTTCCTCCGTCTTCAGAGACCTTGGTGCCTTTGTGCCTCGGGTGACTCTTGCTGATTTATATAGATCATCAGTGTGACAATTATATTCACCTGCAGATGTAATTACCTCGATTTTTGCAAGGCAGCAACAGATTTATGGCTTTATTCAGTTCCTGTAAATCTGAGACCCACCTGATTAGATCTAAAAGTCCTACAGGGCCCAGTCTTGGAATGCGGCTGGTCTCTGGCTTTTTGACAGGTTCTTCCTTCAAGAGATAAATGATAAAGGCGCACGGTCAATTTCGCACCCCCCACTCCTGTTTCTTTTTTACTCTCCATTATCTTTAATGTCATATAAACTTCAAAATACAACTAATGTGGAGCTCTGTGTGCAAAGGGACCTTGGAGTTGCCTGCATGGATTGGAGCAGGGAAGCCTTAGGGCAGTGATTCTCAAGCAAAGTACATGTACTTCAGTGGGTTCTCAGAAGCCTCTCGGCGGTGGGGAGTACATCAGCCCTTTGCCTAGTTTTACAACAGGGTACATAAAATGCACTAGCGAAGTCAGTGAAAAGTACAATTTCCTACAGACACTGACTTGTTTTGTACTGCTCTAGGTAAATATCAGCTGAAATGTAAGTACAATATTTGCATTCCTGTTGATTTGTTTTACAAGTATTCGGTAAAAAGGAGAAAGTCAGCAATTTGTCAGTACAGGTTGAATCTCTCTAATCTGGCACTCTCGGGACCTGACCAGTGCTGGATGAGAGAATTTGCCAGACCATGGGAGGTCAATATTGTCTAGCACATTACCAACACTTACCTGGCTCTTAGAAGACATCTTGGGTAAATTACAGCTAAATAACAGCACAGAACACTGGGAGCCAGGACTGGTGGCTGGAAACAAACCTTATGGGATTATGGGAAACTTGGCCACACCCATGGTAAGTGGTCATCTGGTTAACTAAAATCATGCCGGGTTTTGGATGTTGCCAGATGAGAGAGTGCCAGACTAGAGAGGTTCAACCTGGGCCAGACAAGAAGAGTCGAATATTCTGATTTACCATTCACAAGCCCTCCTTTTCCTCTTCTCCTGTGCCAACAATCTGCTCTGTACCCTTGGGGAAGGTCACTTCACTTCAGCTCTCTCAGCTTCAGTTTCTTAACCCAGCCTGTCTCTTTTGTTTACATTGTGAGCTCGTTAGGGCAGGGACTGGTTCTTAGCTTGTATTTGTACAGTATCGGGTGCATATAATAAGGCCCCTGTCTTAAGATGGTTACTAGGCCCTGCTGTAAGAGCAATAATAAAATACGTCCCAGTGTTCCATCCCACCGTTTCTTCCTGGGTTTGTCAAAGCACTCCCAGTGAATGCCTCCTGAGCTGTCCCTCCCGCTCCTGAGCAGAGGAGCACCACGTTGGCAGCAGCTGAAAACAAAGAAATAGTGGTGAAGGCATGAGAGGTGGTGGGAAATTCCAGGCTTTCACTGGAAACCCCGAAGTGCTGGTTTCTCCCATCAATTTTCACCTGCATCTTCTTGTCAAATGTCCCTCCCTCAGTTACGCTCCTGGGACTGGCTATTTGGCAAGGACATGTGTTCCACAGGCTGTTGAGTTGCTTCTGTGCGGGACAGAAGACATCTGCATCATACCTACTGTCTTTTCTGGGGTTTTCCCCCAATGTTCAGGTGAACAATAAGCCCAAGGTGAACTTCTATCCCAGAGAGCATTCTTGCCAGTAGCTGGGTGAACAATCAACCATCTGATTGTATGCGGTAGGGAGGAGAATGCTAAAATAATCTTTAATTCTCTTGCCCTCTTGGCCCCCATCATAATGAGCACTTAAACAAATTAGTCTGCAGGAATGGGCTGAAGTTTACCCTTGAAGCGTAGTCCGTCTCATCTCTATAATGCATTTCCCCTCCTTCTTCCTATCCCACCACCATCCCTGACTGACTTCGCTTTTGCGATCTGCTCAGCTGTTTTGCTAAGTGCCTGGCAGATGGTTTAGACTGTAGCTGTTTCCTTGACTGTGAGCCTTTAATGGTTATAAATAGCCACGTGCCTGCCTATGAAAATCTTTGGCTGATGTCTAAAAGGAAGCCAAGGGTGGCCACCACATTCCTACTCCTGAGGTTTTTTGACTGTCAGAAGATTTGGGGATAGAAGAGGGACAGGTAGCCTGGTGTGGCAGGCAAAACAGTGTCATAAAGGCAAAAAAGAAGCACCATTTCTCATTTCCTTGGCTGGCAGCGTTTGGGGTAGTGTACAGGCAGGACACTCTGCCCTGGTGACATGAAGAGTGGGTGCCCATGGAATCTGACTGCAGTGGCCCAAATAGCCAGCCTGAGTTGATGAACTCCAGCGTTTCTTAGAATAGAGTCAGAATCATAGAATACTAGAACTGGAAGGGACCTCGAGAGGTCACCAAGTCTAGTTTCCTGCTCTCATGTCAGAGCCAAACACCATCTAGATCACCCCGACACATGTTTGTCTGAACTCCTCTTAAATATCTTCGGTGATGGAGATGCCACAACTTCTCTCGGCAGTTTATTCCAGTGCTTAACTGCCCTGACATGAAGTTCATAGAATTATAGAATCCTAGGGCTGGAAGGGACCTCACGAGGTCATCAGGTCTAGCCCCCTGCCCAAAGCAGGATCAGCCTTAACTGAATCATCCCATCCAGGACTTTGTCAGACCAGGATTTAAAACCTTTAGGGATGGAGATTCTACCGCCTCTCTCGGCAATGCATTCCAGTGCTTCACCTCCCTCCTGGTGAAATAGTTTTTCCTAATGTCCAACCTACACCTCTCTCTCTGTAGCTACTTGTTCTGCTATCTGTCATCACTGAGAACAGCCCCTCCCCATCCTCTTTAGAGCTCCCCTTCAGGAAGTTGAAGGCTGCTATCAAATCGCCCCTCATTCTTCTCTTCTGCAAACTAAATATGCCCAAGTCCTTCATCTTCTCCTCAGAGGTCATGTGCTTCAGCTCCCTAATCATTTTCATTGTCCTCCACTGGACCTGCTCCAATGCGTCCACATCCTTTCTTTACTTGGAGGTGGGGTGGGGCAGGGCAGACCTGGACGCAGTATTCCAGATGAGGCCTCACCAATGCTGAGTAGAGGGGAGTAACAACTTCTTTAGATCTGCTGGAAATGCTTCTCCTAATGCACCCCAATATGCCATTCACCTTCTTGGCTACAAGGGCACACTGTTGACGCATATCCAGGCTCTCATCCACTGTAATCCCCAGGTCCTCGTCTGATGCACTGGTATTTAGCCAGTCAGTCCCCAGCCTGTAAGAATGCTTGGGAGCCTTAAGTCCCAAGTGCAGGGCTCTGCACTTCTCCTTGTTTGAACCTCATCAAATTTCTTTTGGCCCAATCATCCGATTTATCTAGGTCACTCTGGACTGTATCTCTACCCTCCAGTGTGTCTACCTGACCCCCTAGTTTAGTGTCATCAGCAAATTTGCTGAGGGTGCAATTCATCCCCTCATCCAGGTCCTTAATGAAGATATTGAACAATACCGGCTGTAGAACTGATCCTTGGGGTACCCTGCTTGAAACCGACTGCCAGCTGGGGATTGAACCATTGATTGCTACTCCTTTGGGCCCATCCATCTAACCAGCTTTCTGCCCACCTTACAGTCCGTGTATCCAATCCACACTTCCTTAATTTATGGGGAAGAATGTTGTGGGAAACTATCAAAAGCTTTTTTGAAGTCAAGCTGTGTCATACCCACTGACTTCCCCATGTCCACAGAGCCAGTTACCTCATCATAGAAGCTAATCAGATTGGTCAGGCCTGACTTGCCCTTGGCGAATCCATGTTGACTACTCTTAATCAGTTTCCCCTTTTCCAAGTGCTTCAGAATGGGTTCTTTGAGGATCCCCTCTGTGATTTTTCCAGGGATTGAGCTAAGGCTGACCGGTCTGTAGTTCCCTGGATTGTCCTCCTTTCCTTTTATAAAGATGGGCACTGCACATTTGCCTTTTTCCAATCATCTGGGACCTCTCCTGATTTCCATGAGTTTTCAGAGATAATGGTCAAAGGCTCTGCGATGACATGTGCCAATTCGCTCGGTACCCTTGGATGCATGAAACCCGGACCCATGGATTTGTGCGCATCTAGCTTTTCTAAATTGCTCTTAACCTGTTCCTTCCCGACCGAGGGCTGCCCTCCTCCTTCCTATACTGCATCGCCTAATGTTGTAGTCTGGGACCTCACCTCGTCCATGAAGACTGAGGCAAAAACATTTTTTTCCTAGTGTCCAACCTGACCTCCCTTGCTGCAATTTAAGCCCATTGCCCCTTATCCTGTCCTCAAAGGTTAAGGAGAATAACTTTTCTCCCTGCTTGTAACAACCTTTTAGGTACTTGAAAGCTGTTATCATTGTCCCCTCTCAGCCTTCTCTTTTCCAAACTAAAGAAACCCAATTCTTTCAGTCTGTCCTTACAGGTCATGTTTTCTAGACCTTTAATCATTTTTTGTGCTTTTCTCTGGACCCTCTACAATTTCTCCACATCCTTCTTGAAACGTGGTGCTCAGAACTGGACACAATACTCCAGGTGAGACCTAATCAGCGCAGAGTGGAGCGGAAGAATGACTTCTTGTGTCTTGTTCACAACACTCTTGTTAATGCATCCCAGAATGATGTTTGCTTTTTTTGCAACACTGTTGATTCATATTTAGCTTGTGCTCTACTATGACCCTAGATCCCTTTCTGCAGTACTCTTTTTCTAGACAGTCGCTTTCCACTTTGTGTGTGTGAAACTGAACCTTTCTTCCTAACTGGAGTAATTTGCATTTCCCCTTGTTGAATTTCATTCTGTTTACCTAAGACCGTTTCTCCGGTTTATCCAGATTATTTAGAATTAGAATCCTGTCCTCCAGCCAGCACCTCCCCCTTGGCCAAAGAAAATTGCTGTGTGATGAGCTATTGGGGATGAGAGAAAGTCGTCTCGTGGTGGGAAAATAGAGAATAAAAATGTCATGGGCAAGGAGCTGGGGGAGTAGGAGTGAGAAGTGTGGTACACCCTTGCGGGTCATTGGTGAGGGGAAAGGTCCATTTCATGGTTCTGTTTTTCGCGCTTCTGCTGGTCTTTTTCTTCTAATTTAGAGACGGGCCTGAGCCCATCCAGACCAAAACTTCCTTCAAATTTGCTAGAGGTTCCCAGAAAGCCCTTACCTGGATGAGGGCCAAATGCTGCCGTCCCAGTGGTCAATGCTTAAATTCCCATTGACTTTGGTAGGACAACAGAAAAGTGTTCTTTCCGTGCTGGCTGCGTAAATTAGTAGGAGAAAAGAAAGGCAAGGGGAAGCCACTTACTCCAGGGAATACTTAGCCACCAAGAGAGGCCTCGTTAATTCTGCTTCCACCCAGGGTCTTGGAGGAACCCCAGGGGCCTATCTCAAAGCCTCTGCTTTTGTTCTTAGGAACCACTGACGTTCATGGGAGTTGTTCATGCAGCAGCCGCTGCCGCTGCCCCAAGTGCACAAGGTGGCGTCTTTTCCGTTCAGCCCTGTAGGGATGTGCGGGAGGAACCGATGGGAGGGCACTGCAGTTTTGAATGCTGTCCTTCAGGAGGCTTGTCCCAGGGGGCTTCCAGCCCCAGATCAGGACGCTTCTTGGGAGCTTTCTGTGTCTCTGGAAGGACGCCTGCTCCTTACAATGGATGATGTGACCAGTTCATACGTATTTTACAGTTCAAATATTATCCCGTTTTACTGGGTGTTCAGTTTAGTGCAAGATAAACTATTCCTTCGTTTAGCAGAGGTCGCAAGGGTAACGGAGAGTTAATGAGCGAGGTGAGTCATGTTCTCAGCTGGTATAAATCAGAGAGGCTCCAGTGACTTCAGTTCCCCTCTCCAGCTTGCTCCTGTCTATTGACCTTTCTTCCGCCCCTTCCTTCCTCCTGTCCCCTCCCTTTGCTGCCTCCTTTCTGTCCCATCTTGTTCACAGACCGTCTGGGCAGGGCTCAGCCACTGCCATTAGGTTTATAAGACAAGCTGGGGTGTTTAGAGGTTGATGTTGTGCTTATGAGAAGCCCATGGGGATCTTTTTCGGGTGGTGAGAGAATGCTCTGCATTTGCTGAGAATACCACATAAAAATCTGAGGCAGCGACTCTTAACCACAGAAGCTCATTACCTAATAAATAGATGTGTTAGTCTTTAAGGTGCGGCAGGACTGCTTGGTTTTAAGTTACAGACTAACATCAAAAGCTGCGCTCATTCATATCCTTGGCCTCTGCGAATAGGACAAGAAGTAATGGGCTTAAACTGCAGCAAGGGAGGTTTAGGTTTAGGCTGGACAATAGGAAAACCTTCCTAACTGTCAGGGGGGTTAAACACTGGAACAAATCACCTAGGGAGATTGTGGAATCTCCATCACTGGAGATTTTTAAGAGCAGGTTATTAAGATGTCTAGAGGGGAGGGTCTAGACAGTGCTTGGTCCTGCCATGAGGGCTGGGAACTAGATTCATTGACCTCTTGTGGTCCCTTCCAGTTCTAGTGTTCTATGATTCCATACACACACGAGTTCTGCAGATGGTTTGATAGGTACCAGTCCTTCATGGCTCGAGTCGGGCTGGAAAGCAGCATTTCAGCTGCTTCCTGGCATGAACGGGGTACTGCGAGGTTAGCATTTCCCCTCATGGTTGCTCTGCAAAGAGCCCCCATATTGTGTGTGTGCGTGTGTGTGTGTGTGTGTGTGCGCGCGCGCGCATGCAGATTGATCAATCTCACACCAGCTGGGACTCAGGCAGCCTTACTGCTGGAGCCTCAGCTGGTACATGGTCCTCAGTTTCCCCCTCCCTCCCTTCCTGGCTCTGCAAGGAGCCACCATGAGGGGAAATTGAATTGATAAAATGTCATGGCATGTTTGGACAGTTTTCACGGCACGCTAGTTGAAAACCACTGTTTTATCTCATCACCATCACTCAGCATTTCCTGTCACGTTCCTTCATCAGCATTTTGATGCTTGTCACTGGGGTTTTCTCACATCTGGTTTTGATTTTATCTCTCACCTCTCCTTCACGGTGTTTATCAATGGTTTAGCGCCCTCTTTCTGCTTATTTGTTTAGAATCGGGCACAATGGGGGATCTTTTCTGATTGCCTTGTGTTGTCTCCAAGGCTCTCGCTTCTCCTTGCCCGTCTGAACATTTGTGATGGCTTTTAACCTTATCCTTAACTGTGTGCATATCTTTCTCTCACACCAAATGATTTTACAGAGAAATTCAGACAGTATTCCATTTTAGGAAGAAAGAATTATGTAGTTACTAAAGAAAATTCAGGAGAACCTGACACAACTTTTCGATACCCAGTGCAGCTATGAGAATTGCCTAGTTGGAGCTGACATATCCAAACTGGATTTTGGCCACCATCTTCACAGCGGGAGGTTAATGGGAGAAGCTCTCTCATCCACTTCCCTTTCTCCTGGTGACTGCCAGGAGTGCCAGGGTCAGTGGCGGTTTGATTTAGCATGTCCCCATGAGGCACGTTAAATCAGCCCCCAGAAGATTGACTGCCAACGTGTCAATCTTCCCTTAAGTGTAGATAAGGCAGATAAGAAGCACGACTTAACTTGTAATGCAAATAAGAAGCAAGACCTTACAGCTAACACACTAATAAAACCATGTTCTAATGTAAACGAAATGACCATAAGAAGCCCTGGTCTCTTCCTGCCTTAACATTGGGGTATGTGCTAATGGACTCGTTACTGTCTCTCTACTCATTATGCTCTTACACAAACCCTAACATACGACGTTTTGGCTAGATTGATTTGTCAATGTTAAGGACGCAGGTCACATTTGATACCAGGCAGATGCTTCAGAGGATAATTAGCTGTCTTCCCTACTGTGATTAACTCTTGACTCAAGCAGGCTATTTTTTAATGTAGGTGTTAGAAATTAACACCTGTGCTGATAGTGTCACTTCCCAGACCCAATGGAAGTGGCACAGGGAGCAGGGCTTTCATCTGTATCTTTCCAACTTCCACCTTGAGATTACTCTTTCCCCTTCCTGTCGTTTTTGACTCCTTTCCTACCACGCCTTCACTCTGCCCTCCTGCTGCAAGTCTTTGTCAGCTGGCACGAGCAGGTACAGTTCCACCCATTCAACACCAGCTGAGGGTCTGACACATGCACTGCCCTTCGTACCCTCCTTCATGCCTGTTGCCAACTCTTCCTTTCCAGTGGCACATGGGGGGGTAGTTTGGGAGATCACCTCATCCAGGCTGCCAGCTGGTTGCACAAAGCTGTGGATGAAGGACAAGGAAGAAGAGAAGAGGAGACGTGGGGCATGGGTTGGTGGTGTCCAGAGCACATAAAACCTTTCTTAATCTGTGCAGGTAAACTGGTTTGGATACTCCAAAAAGTTGACACCAAATCCAAGGTGAACCTTTTGAGAGGCCTGAAAACAATTCAGTTCATATTCTCCCCTGCATCTCACCCACCCACAGTTTTTCACATGGAGGCGCAGTGGTGGGGGTCTGGTGGAGAGACACCAATCATACTCCAGAACTCATGACGAGGAGACAAAGCTGGCAGATAAAGCAGCAAAGTATTTCTTTCGTGGTGGGGGGAGAAAGGGAGGTAGGTTTTCACCAAGAGCAGGGTGACCTTGGAAGTTCCTGGCATGCTTGGTGGGAAAGACAATTCAATAATGTGGACAGGCTGAGTTGTTGGGTTAGGATGGGGAGAAGTCTCCTAGCATGTAATAATCCTTGTTCCTGACTGTTTTGCCTTTATTTCTGTGTGAAGCAGATGACAGAGAGCGAGCGAGAGAGAGAATGTGTAAATGTTATGGCTCAGAGTGGAAAAAAACACTCATTTAAGCTGTTTCAAAAATCAAAGCTTTTATTTAAATTGGGTTTTTAAAATTTAAATTTTTGTTTTCAGAAGTAAACCCCTTAAATGTGGAATCATGACAGACTACGTTAAGGCTGAAACTTGCTGTGTTCAATTAAAATAATTTAAATGATTAAAACAATGTTGCATTCATGAGCTTTCGTCAAATTTTAATGAGATGCAGGGTGCTGCTTTTTAAATTATACACAGAATTAGGGGAAAAACATTGTATAACTTTTTTGTCCATTCAAGCTTTATAAAAATGTGTCACACGGTATCAAGTTCTATTATTTTCAGTTTTCCAGTGGAGTGAATGCTGGTATTTACATTTTTCCGAAGTCAGTACTTTCAGTTTCTGGATTTTTTCTTTTTTTTTTTTTTGCCTGAATTACTTTTGATTTCAGTGTAGCTGGCAGGTGCAGAGAGCCAGTTGTCTTCATTTAGATTTGTTCCTTCAGAGTTGAGAATCCGACTGGGAGTTTAAAAGCAGCAGAGTGTTTTTTTTTCTTCTAATCTATGAATAAAAAGCAGATGGCAGAAGAGAAAAGCTACTAATTCTGAACATTTGAAGGACACAGGGCCAGGTTTTAAAGGTATTTAGGCCCCTAAAGTAAATCCCCTTGATTTCAATGGGCTTTAGGAACTTAACCAGCTTAGACACTGTTGAAACCCTCATCAGCATCTTTAGTCACCTAAGGTATGTCCATGCTACACTGAAGGTGAACCCTGGCCTGGTAGACCTGTGTGAAGTTGAACTACCTGGGGTCAGCAGTCGACCCCGTGCGTCCCAATATCACGAGGAGTGAGGGAGGTCGATGGGAGAAACTCCCCCATCAACCTCCCTCTCTTTAGACGACCAGGTAAGTTGATTGCCGATAAGTCGATTCTAGCTCTGCAGTTACCATAGCTAGAATTGTGTATCTGCAATCGACTTATCTGCCTAGTGTAGACCAAGTCGTAAACACGTTTGAAAGGTTGTCCCCTAGTCATGCCAATTAGTAAGAGTTAAGACTTTTGTTTAACAAAACAGTTTCTTTTTCACTGCAAAATATTTTTTCTTTTGTATCCAGAAAGTTTAACAGTTTCTTCTTAAAAAACACTTAAGTGTGGCTATTTTTACTTGTGTAATTGAATACCAGTTTCCACCCAGCTGCAACATGACATGGATCTTACGTGATCTAATAAATAGGAAATGTATGTTAAAGAAAACACCTGCATATGTGAACGTGTGTGTAGACATAGTATATCCCCCCTGGCTAGCAAAAATAAGTATTATATTTAGTATAAAGGCTTTATTTGCTTGTAACCTTTAAAACAGGTTGTTGATTTTGCCAATGGGTGTAAATGAATCTTTCCTTCAAAAAATAACTACAAAGTACAAATAGAAAACAAAATTAAAATCAATGAGTTGAATCTCAGTTTCCTGCTTGCTAATTTAAACTGTGGTTAAGCCCCATCTATCCTGCTGTGGCTGCCTGCGTGCGGGAAACACAGCTAGAGCGCCCACGTGCCGCATGGGGTATCGAACTCACAACCTTTGGCTCCTGTAATAGCGCCCCTTGGAGCTAACGGAGCATCACTGTTAGCTGTGCGGCTTTGTCGGCCTCTGTGAGAAGGCAGAGCACTTCAGCAGCTCTGGCACTGTGTGTTAAGATGCATGATACGGCCTTCGTGCTGCACGTTGCCGTTTTGCTGGGTGCGTGTGGACAGAGAGTGGCCTGCCTGCAAAGAGCCCACAGGGTCACACTCCTAAACGCCAGTCTGGAAAAGGGTACCAGTTGCTGAGGGCATGAGAGTCGGGGAGATGCCAGGGGTACACAGCTGCAGGCTTGTCCACTGCAATGGATTGCCACTGGCTACTGCCCAAGCGACCACTGAGTCCTTACTCTGCCCTGCTCTGGTGGAGATGCAGAAGGGGAAGAAGACACCGAGGGCCAGGTTTACAGGTAGTTTAGACACCTAATCCCCACTAAAATCAGTGGCTCCTAACACCTTTAAAAATGTGTCCCTGCTGGGCCCTGTGCACGCCCTACCGTTCAGCTCCTCTCTTCCGTGGACAAATAACATTCTCAGCACACCCAGGCTTGAATTATAAACTGGGGGAGCCCATTTTGTACGAGGGGGAAAATGTAACACAGGCCTCCAGGTTTGCCTTTTGAGCCCTATGTGAGTAGCTGTTGCATCTCCTCCTTGAGGCTCAGGGATTTAATTACATTCTTCAGTCTTCTGGGGCCGGAAATATCTTGTCAACCCTTTTTGGTCACGTAGCTCATGATCTGCACAATGGTTACAGACTGGCTTCTCAGGAGCTGTCTCCCGAAAGCATCGCTCAAGCTGCAGCAGCAGTCAGAAGAGCAAAGAGAAGGCTAGGAATCATTAAAAGAGAGAGAGAATAAGACAGACAACATCTTACTGCCTCTGTGTAAATCCCTGGTACATCCCCATCTTGAATACTGCGCACAGATGTGGTCGCCTCATCTGAAAAATGTATCTTGGCATTGGCAAAGGTTCAGAAAAGGGTAACAAGATGATGAGGGGTTTGGAATAGGTGTGATATGAGCAAAGATTAAAAAGATGGACTTTTCAGCTTAGAAAAGGGGAGGCTCAGGACGATAAGATGGAGGTCTATTAAATCGTGACTGATGTGGAAAAAGCGAATAAGAAAGTTATTTACTTGTTCCCATACTATAAGAACTAGGGGTCACCACTTCTGGTGGTGGAGTGGGGAGTAGGTTTAAAACAAACAAAAGGATGTTTTTCTTCACGCGGCGCATGGTCGGCCTGGGGAACTCCTGGCCAGAGGATGTTATGAAGACCAGGACTTTAACAGGGCTCAACAAAGAGCAAGATAAATTCATGGAGGTTAGGTCCGTCAATGGCTATTAACCAGGATGGGTAAGGATGGCTTCCCTAGCCTCAGATGCTGGAAATGGGTGGCAGGAGAGGGATCACTTGATTCCCTGTTCTGTTCATCCCTCCGGTGCATCTGGCATTGGCTGCTGTTGGAAAACATGGTACTGAGCTAGATGGACCTTTGGTCTGATGTGGTGTGGCTGTTCTTATGTACGTGCACCTGCAGTTGGTAGTGTACGCACACCCCAGTTCAGAAGAGGGAAGCTGCCATGTATTTACTCCCTGAGATGATAAGGGCTATTGATAGCACGCACTGGGTGAGACAGCAGTGATTCTAGGAGGAGGGAAGTCTGTGGTCTGCGTGATGTATACCCAGCCAGCGTGCCTGCCTGAAATAGGTCACTCGCAGTGTTACTGATTCCCGAGAAAGAGGTCAACTGGCTGTCCGGTGAGTTTTCTGTACTTGTAGCCCTGCTCATGCATTGTCTGTTTCCTTTCCCAGAGATCTCGGGGAACACAGAGGACATCCCCCTGGTCCGCTGGCGGCAGCAGTGGTTGGACAATGGCACTTTGCTCTTCCACATCCACCACCAAGATGGTGTCCCCAGCCTGCCTGGGGCTGACCCCACCGAGGAGCCCCAGTCTGAATCAGCAGAAGAGGAGCTGAGAGTCCTCCACATCTCCGTCATGGTACGTGGGGGTGCACTTTCCAAGGAGTGGTGCCATTCTCTGCTCAGCGGGAGGCCCACGATGGGTGCCCAGCTCCCATTGGCTTCCAGTGGAAATATCCAGCCTTTGAGAATTTCCTGCATCCCCCACTTTCCCTGAAGTCCCCGTGTGCGGAGCCCTCTGCGGAGGGCAGGTGTGTTGTGTGGTGGTTGTTACCAGTAATGCACGTTGATAATGATGCCGTTCCCAGCCTCTAGGCACAGTCTAGAGCAGCGTTGCTTAAACTTTGGAGACTCGGAACACCAAGCAATAATGTCTTTTATGCGGAACACCTTTGAAAATTTTCTTCCAAAAAAAAGTGGTTGGCAGACCAAAAAACCCCAACCAGCAACATATACGGCAAAACTAAAACGAAGTAATTTAATTGGGCATCATAGCAATGAAGTAGTAACATTGTATTTAGTTTCAATAACAGAAAATATAGACCATTGGATTGTTTTTCCAAATGCTCGCGGCACACCTGTGAGTTGTTCACGGACCAGCCAGGTTCTGCTGAACGTATTTCGAGAGCTGCTGCTCTAGAACGCTACACTGTTGGCAAGCTGGGACATAAAAACCGTTTCAAAGAACAGGCAGGTGGAAACGGAAACAAAACCTTTCAGTGAGGCCGGAACTGACAGTATCTTGGATGTTCAGATTGCAGAATTTTTTCACTGTTTCGAGTTTTTTGGCCCAGCTTGGGAGAGGAGTGTTTTTCAATACCTTGGCTCTTCATGGGGTGGGAAAACCATTTCCCAGCTGCAGATGGTTCTATTTGGTGGTGTCTCTGGTATATTTACACCCTCTTGCCGAGCTTGTGGCAGAGGCAAAGTAGACGGTTCTCTTCCCTCTTCCACCCGCCCTGTGCCTCTGGGTTTTGTTGCAATGGAGATTCCCTGGGCACAGATGACCAGGAATGCGTCTCTATGCTGTTGCTTTTTGCTGCCCAGGGGCGTGGGATGAGAGAGGAGGCAAGGCCAGAGAACACAGCACTCCAGTTACACTGGACAATTGGATGGGTTCATAGGAAGCCACTCCAGGGGATGAAGATGATCTTGGCCCCTGGAGCAGCTTTAGATTTTGCTGCTCGTGCTCCAGAATCCATGGGGCTGCTCTGGGCTTAGCTTGGCCCTAGCCAGATTCGGAGCCACGGCGTACGAAGCAGACTTGTCCATGTGGCCCAATAATCAGATCCAACAGGACAAACTCTGCCTAAATCGGAGAAATACGAGAACCCTCCCATTTTGTACCCCACGGCGCCTGTGGGTCCCAGGCATCTCTCTTTGCTATGCCTGTTATCCCACCATCCCTTGAGGCTCTTCTTTCTTCAGTGCTTTGTCCCCATGGCTTTTCTGACACCAGCAGAACCAGGAGTGCCCATGGATGAGAACAAGCACGAGTCCCTCGAGCGTGCTGTGGATTTTTCGCCCTCCCCTGCCCCTCCACTGCCTTCCTGTTCCCTTCCCCATTGAAGCTCCACAAAGAGAATTCAGCAGAGCCAAAGGGGACACAGAAAAAATATAGATTGGTGTTCATGAGGTGGGTTTTTTTTTTTTTTTTTTTTAAATGATGGGGAGAGCAGTAGCAATTCCTTTGCCAGCAGAAGATAATTAGCTGGAGACAATGGGCTGCTGATACTTGCTACGGGGTGTTTAATGAAGCCTGCTTTAATGAGAACGTCAATATCTCTTCCAGATTGCAGCCCGAGGCCAAGCGGCTCCTCCAGCTTTTGTGCTTGATTAGCGGAGAAAAATTAATAAATGGTAAAATCAAACTGGAAACATTTGAGTCCGCTTTTCCCGAAAAGGCTGTGTGTTAACTGTCAAAAATTACCCCTGGCACATGGGCTGCTGCCTCAGCTACTGTACATCAGGGGAGCACTAGTCTGTCGGTCGAGTTACTTATGTGCCCCTCTTCCCGGTACTATCTGAGCCCTTCGTGACAGCCCGATCCTGGTTTTACAGCTGGGGAGATGAGATGAGTTGCCCAAGGTGCTGATAACACAACTCGAGCCTCTCTAATCCGAACTCTCTTGTCAGGCAAATCCCATAGTCCAGTATGATTTTAGTGAACCAGACATCTACTTGTCACGGGTGTGGTCAAGTGTCCCGGGGTCCCATAAAGTTTGTTTGCAAGCGACAGTCCTGGCTCTCAGTGTTCTGTGTTTGTTGTTATTTAGCTGTGATTTACCCCTGTGTTTTCTAAGAGCCCTGTAAGCAGTGGCAGTGTTGGTAATGTGCTAGACAATACCGACCTCCTGTCATCTGTCAAAGTCTCTGATTTGGTACTGCTCAGATCCCGAGGGTGCCAGACAAGAGAGGTGAAGCCCATAGCTGGTTCTTTTGTAGCGCTTTTCATCAGTCAGTCTGAAAGCATTCCACAAAGGAGCGCAGTGTCCCTCTGTTATGGGTGGGGATACTGACACACAGGACAGTGAAGTGACTCGCTGAAGGCCAGCTAGCCGGTCAGTGGCAGAGATGGGAATATCCCCTCAATTTGATGAGCCCCAGTCCTGTCACTGTCTCCATGTTAATTAGTCTGAGTCTGTAACGTCACAAAAAACCAGCAACAGAATAAACCCAAGCAGTCCTGTAGCACCATATAGACTAACAAGTTTATTTATTCGGTAACGAGCTTTTGTGGGTAAGACCCACTTCTCTGTAGTAATGTATGTCATGTTGCTACGTTCCCTTCCTAGGCCATGTGGTAGCAGGGGAAGTCTGCGTGAACTGGGGTTTAAATCCAGATGTCCTTGATTGGCCTCTCCACTGCACCCATCCTTTCATCCTCATCATGGAGCTAAACCAGCTGCCGATCTGGCCCCCCCCCACCCCCAGATGGTGGAGGACTCCAGATCCTGGTGACTGTTGCCTGGAAACGGACCAGCCTGAGGGTCGCTGCCTCACCAGCGCAGTGACCATCAGGCTGTGTGCCCAGGCTCTGGTGCAGAGTGGCACTGAAGCACCTCTGCAGTGTTAACCCCGGGAGTGGTCCCGGGGAAGTTAGCGGGACCATTTCCATGTCTGAAGTGAAGTACTTCAGTGATTTGATGGTCTGCGATCTCTGGAGGAGATGCTGGAGCGGGCTACTTGTGGGCATGCACAGATGGTTGAGCTGCAAGCCCCAGTGTATGTTCTGCGGTGCAGCTGGGCTGGCCTGCACGGGACAGTTTGGTTAACTAGACGTCCGTTCAGCGGCCAGACGATGGATAGCAGAACCTGGCTCGGTGCAGGGGTTCCTTCTGGGAATCGTTTGGGCTGTGATCAGACTGGAAATTCTGGAGCATCTACACCGGGGGCTGGATGCATTTAGTCTGGCCTGCGGCCTGCCCCTAGGGGTGGGGAGAGCTTTGCATGCTGTCCCTGCCCCCCAGCAAAAATCTCTCAGCTTCTCAGCCAATAGGACGTGAGAGGTTTGCCTGGGGGTGGGGGAAGAGCAGGAAGCCCTTTGAGTGACAGGCACCAGCCAGTCGGCTGGGAATGCTGGAAGGCAGGGGAGCCTGCCTGTGAGTGCTGCTGGCCAGGAACTACTTAAGTAAGTGCCTCCCCGCCAGAGCCTCTCTTTGGCGCTGCACCCAGACTCTGCGCCCCGCTTCTCCAGCCTTCCACAGACCTGAATCCTCTCCTGCACTCATACCCCTGCCCCAGGCAACAACCCCCTCCTTCACCCAAACTCCCTTTCAGACCCCACACGCTCCCCTGCTCCCTCATCTGCTGCCTTGAGCTCTCCTCTGCACCCATCTTTCCTCCCAAACCCCATATCCCCTCCATAGAAAAGCGCAGCCCTTGAGCACTTACCAAAATTTTGCACTGGCTGTCCACCAGAAGTGATTGCCCACCCCTCGGTCTCCACTGAGGCCATTCTTGAAACCCTGAGAAGTGAGCGCAGTGAGGAGCTAATGTCCTGGTTTCTCACCCCGGAGTGAATGAGGTCACAAGTACAATGATGATGGTAGACTCTCAGCTGAGGGTCATGTGGGCTCTGGAATTCTGCCCAGGACCTCCCGGTCGGGTGTGGTGTGAACCTTAGAACGGTTGGGCTGTTAAAAGCGTTCGCCCCTCAGGAGCAGCCAATGAGAGCTTGATAGAATGATGTCACACTTGGTAACTTGTCTCCTCCCGCAAGCTTGAAAGGGTTGAAATGGGAGCAAATCTGAATGTGCTTTGCTGGTTCAGGGAACATTTCCCCTTCGCCAGCTGGTGAGGTTTGAATGAAGTAATGACCCCTTGAAGCTACATCTGTCAAGAGGGCCATGGTGGTGCTAAAGCTGAACGCCAGCTGGTTTTGCTTGCAGTTCACCTGCATTGCAAAGAGTGGTGATGTTGGTCATCTTTTTGAGACGCTTGTGAGCGTGACCTGCGGTTAGGTGTTGTAAAATTGTCCGCATTTGAGTAATGCTTCAAAGCTCTGCCTATTTTAGGAATTTCTATAGCAACCGTTGCTCTGCTGTCTGGATAGAGTCACCGGGAAGAGCTGAAACTAGAATTGGATCGCCACACCCACTTGGAATGGAATCTGAGTTCACCGACAGGACACGGAACTGGATTCCTGCACCCTCCTGGAAAGAAGTGCAGGACCCTGATTCTCCATTCCAACTAGTGCAGGAAGTGGGGGAGGTGCAAATATTTTGTGCCACCTTTATCGCTCTCTGAGTTCTGAACCAGCCAGGGTCCTACCAGTTCTCAGGCGTAAATCAAAGAGCCCAGTGGGCTTTCCTGAATAGGAAATGTTAATCTAAGGAAACACCCGTGACAGCAACTATAAACAAACAGATTTCCACATAACCTGTGTGCCAGCTTGGTCTCTGTTGTTTACCAGGACCACATGCTGTTTGAACTGTATGTAACACAAGAGGGGCATCTAGTGGCTTATTGATATAATGCAACTGCATACATCATAGCTCCAGCAGCTTCGGAGAGCCAGTGTTAAGTGGCATGAGAGCTATGCCATCTCGTCTCTCCAATTTTTTTCAGGCCAAGGCCTGCAAGGGGGTGGCGTAGAGTTACTATGCCAGCTTTTTGCTGTCTGGAGAATCTCTCCCACATGCACACTGGTTATTTTCCCCAGTGGCCAGATCCCCAGATTTTATGCCCCTAAAATGATCCTCGTGAATCCTGGATATGTCCTTGCTAATGAGTAACTCAGAACCCCGTTGACCACTCAGGAATTGGATACCACTTTTAAGCAGCACCGTAACAGGTCTCTCGCTAGGGATCCGTTGCCCAGTTCTGCGATGACATGACGTGGTGAGGGCTGTCCGGGGTTAATAAACGGAACCCCGAAAATGGAACTGCTACGTCCCAACTAACCACAGTGCCCTTTAAGTGACTGCTCCTCCGCTTCCTCGGCAGAATTTGTATTTGAAAGGGAGGGGCTGCTACTTCTCCATTATCCTTAGAATGGAAGAGGGTTAACACATAATAGCCATTAGAGGCCCCTGCCAGCTGCTTTATCTGTTGCTCATTCAATAATCCCCTTAATGTTTTGTCCTAATGGAGCAAATGATGGTTATTATTTTATTTCATCAAGATCACCTCTTGCATAAGAAGGAGGGGAGGGAAAGTGGCCAAGGATGGGTATGCCACTATTCACTGCCTCCCATTTATTTATTTTTTGCTCTTGGCATGCAAGATACAAAGGGCCAGCACAGTCAGCAAAACTAAGCTCCTTCCTCTCCAACCTTATCTGCAGGCTGCAGCAGCAAAGGGCGCTTTGTCTGGCTTGTTTGGTCACAACCTTTTCGCTAGGGCAGGTCCGCAGTCACCTCTTCCCCAAACTGGTCACAGGCCCCCTGCAAAGCCAATTCTAACTGCTCTGTGCACTTCATTAAATGAAAAAGGAAACCACAACGTTGGGGGTTTTTTCAGACAGGAATTAATAATGTTATTGGAAGATGTTTCATTTTAAAATAATAATTGATTGTAACTTGGCCATTTATTTCAAACTTGTTTTCTGTGATCATTTTTATATCTTGGTTATTTTTTTTCACAGCGCCTCCCCCTCTCCCCTGCCCCGGCAAGGCCCTCGTGGATCCCAGGTTGGGAACCACTGGGGTAGACCATGAAGTATTTTGGGGCAGGGACTGGCTCGAAGGTCAAAGAGATTTACTGGCAGGATTACATTGCTAGGGTTGTGCCAGTATCATTAAACTGGTCGGTTTCTGCTGGTAAAAATTGCCCCAGGTGGACATGGTTTCACTTTGTGCTGGAAACACAACTTGAGGAAGTGCTGAAAAACTTGTCTCTTTGACTGACAGGCATATCCCGCTCCAGTAAAAGAGGTCCCCTCCCCTACCTGGGCACTGAAAACTTTGCCAGGAGGGCCATTTACTGGCAGTAAATCTGACCTCTGCGACAGAGAGACTTGGGCTTATTTAGTTTGCAGAAGAGAAGAGTGAGGAGCAGTTTGGTAGCAGCCTTCAACTTCCTGAAAGGGGCTCTAAAGAGGATGGAGACGGACTCTTCTCAGTGGTGACCGATGGCAGAACAAGGAGCAATGGTCTGAAGTTACAGAGGGGGAGGTCTAGGTTGGATATTAGGAAAAACTATTTCCCCAGGAGGGTGGTGAAGCACTGGAATGTGTTTCCAAGAGAGGTGATGGAATCTCCCTCCCTGAGTTTTTTAAGTCCCGGCTTGACCTGGTCCTGGCTGGGATGATTTAGTTGGGGTTGGCCCTGTTTTAGGCAGGGGGTTGGAGTCGATGACCTCCTGAGGTCCCTTCTGGCCCGAGGAGTCCAGGATTCTATGAAAGCCGGGGCTGAGGGTTTTTACACCTGCCCTTGTCACTGTATAAGACCCCAAACTACAACGCCAGCAGCCGGTGTGACCTTCAGCCTGGTCCAGAGTGGAGCGCTGCGCAATCTCTTTTGCAGTTCCCGTGGGGCCACGTGTTCCTTGCCGGTCTGGCCATCCAGCTGGGCCGGCCGCCGCCGATCTCCCTGTCCGCGTAGCTGCGCCTCCCGGTGCCCGGCTGCGGTTCTGAGCCCTGAGTCTGAGCTCCACTTCTGTTGCCTTCCCTAGGGGGGGATGATTGCCCTGCTGCTCTCCATCCTGTGCCTGGTGATGATCCTCTACACCCGCCGGCGCTGGTGCAAGCGTCGCCGGGTGCCGCAGCCCCAGAAGAGCGCCAGCGCCGAGGCGGCCAACGAAATCCACTACATCCCCTCGGTGCTGATCGGGGGCCACGGGCGGGAAAGCCTGCGCAACGCCCGCGTGCAAGGCCACAACTCCAGCGGCACGCTCAGCATCCGCGAGACCCCCATCCTGGACGGCTACGAGTACGACATCACCGACCTGCGGCACCATCTGCAGCGCGAGTGCATGAACGGCGGCGAGGACTTCGCCAGCCAGGTCACCCGGACCTTGGACTCCCTGCAGGGCTGCAATGAGAAGCCGGGCATGGATCTCACTCCAGGTGCGGGGCAGGAGGGGGTCGAAGGGCTTTACCCTTCCGGCGCTTTGCTGTTCCTGTCCGCGGGGGCTTTAGCTCAGCCCTCGGACGGAGCCTGCGCCCTGCGTGTATTGCTGACGTTGGACTGCAGTGGGATACGTATGCACCCCCGTCCCCATGCGGGTGTGGTTCGGTCTCAGAGCTATTCGTCTGGGGTGCCCTTGCACGTGGGATGGCCGTGAGTGTGCAGCCCTGCCGTTCGCCTAGCCCAGCGGTGGCCAGCTGGTTTGGGATGAAGAGCCACAAATAGAGGGGAAGAGCCCCCGTGGGTAGAGTGCAAAGAGCCATGCTTTGTGTGTTTATTTTTATCTATCGAGGTGATGTATAAAAATCAGGGTATTGTAACGCCGACAGACCCAGGTTGCCAGCGCCAGGGATCGAACCTGCGATCATCAGGGCAAAAGCCCTGGGCTCTACTGCATGAGCTTAAGGCTAGCTGAGGCTGTAGAGCAGAGACTTCACTCACCCAATATGAGGTCTCAGTGCCTCTGGGTACTACATATAATCCACGGCGCAATGCCCTCCCCCCTCCTGTAGAGCCAGGCACGCCCAGTGGCCCCTGGTCTAACCCAACCCCCTCTCCTCTCCCACATACAGGCACCCCCCCACTCTAGCCCAATGCCCCTACCTCCAGGCAGCTCACCACTGCTGCCACCACAAGCTTCTACCACCAAGCTGTGGGGGTGTGTGCGCAGGGCGGGCGGGTGTCACGCCCAGCATGCTGATCAGAGGCTTTTGACAGCTCGAAGAGCCATGGGCAGACTGGCCACCCCTCTCCTAGTCACTGCCTGGGCTCCCCTGCGACCAGCAATGAGATAGTTGATGTCGAAATGGTCATCAGTAGTCTCCAGAGTTAACAACCGGTTGATACAAGCGGGGCCTCCTCTTGGACTACAAGACCTAGTGCCAACATGGGTGGGCCCTTGAGAAGGCTGTACAGCGGCTAGAGGGGGGTGGGTGGAATCTAAAGTGGATCCCCAGGAAGTCCAAGGATTTGGCTGCCCGGTTTGTGCAGTGAAATATCTTGTGCAGCTTTGAAAAGCTGAACCCCAGCCCTCAGGCTGGTCAGATCCCAGCTGTGACTGTGACTGGGTCAGGGCTACGTCAAGCATGAAGCTGGTCTCCCGACCCACTTATTGCTGTAGTGCCGGTGGGCCTTAATGCTCGTGGAAAATGGGGCTTTTCCGATGCCCAGCCCAAGAGGCAGTTTTTCTCACTGGGGCGGGGGAGAGTTTGAATCTTCCTCTCTCTCATCCCTGGCTCTTTCCAGCTGATTATGTCCCTTCCTGCAAGCTGCAGGCCAGCCAGGGATTTTTCTCCTTACCTGGTGGAGCTCACCCTGGCAGCAGTGAGGTGGGCAGCCATGCTGCTGGTTGGATTGGAGATGGCTCTCTCATTTGGAGTGAAAGAAACCTCAGCATCAGCGCCTACTCCCTGGTCCCCGTAGGGACCCTGGTCAGTTTTGGCCATCAAAGACATCACTCGTGCTCCCAGGGAAGGAGCCAGACCCTGAGAAATGAATTCTCTCCCCCTCCTCTTTTTAGTCTTTCCGCTGAAAGTTTTTGCCTTGAATTCTTCCCGCTCAGGAAGCGACAATGCCAAGCTGTCCCTGATGAACAAATACAAGGATAACATCATTGCTACCAGCCCTGTGGACTCCAACCACCAGCAGGCCACCCTGTTGCCCCACACCTCCAGTAGCCAGCGGAAGCGGATCAATAACAAAGCCCGAGGTACCATGTGGCTCTCTGGGGCGGAGGGAGGCCATGGGCGTTAGGGGCGTTCATCAGCCGAGCTCAGGCTTTGTTTGCACCAAGGGTTTTGCCTTCCCACAACAAGGGTCGTGCCTTCCCCAGAGCCAGCTTTGGTGATAGCTGTGGATGGAGCACCTGGGATTCCCTGGGCGGGTGTGTCGGCCCCAGTTTTTCCCCTTTCGCCCCCCGTCGGTTCGCTTGGTAAGCTCTTCAGAGCCACACCTGACGGTGTGTGAGTGTGTGTGTACAGCCCCTGGCGCAACGAGGCCCTGCGCGCCGGCACTACTGCAAGGCAATGAGAAGCAACGGGCGGCTATGCCGGGAGCAGGTGGGGAAGTGCAGTTTTGGAAGCGACCCTGTTATCTGTGCGTTGCAGCTGGCTCGGCATTTCTGAACCCCGAAGGAGACTCTGGGACGGAGGCTGACACCGACCCCCAACTGACGTTTTACACCGACCCCTCCCGGAGCAGGCGGCGCAGCCGAGGTGGGTGTGTGTGTGCAGGAGGTGGGGAGGGGCTGGAGGTTCCCAGTCCAAAGCGGATGTTTTGTTGGGCTGGGCCTGGGCTCTAGCAAGGGGCATTTTCGCGCTGCGGGACGGCGTCCCGGGTGAAGAGATGGAGAGCTAACGTAAGCACCCAGAGCCAAATCCTGCGCCTGCTGACGTCAGTCACAAAACTTTCATTGATAGCTCTTGGGCCGGGGCATTGGGGCCAACTGCCACCACGGCCCTGGGGGCGCAGTCGGAGGAGGGACTGGGTCCTGATGCTTGAAGGGGCGGGACCAAAGGCAAAAGGGGCGGGCCTTAAGGCAATCAGCCCCGCCCCCACCTCACCCGGCGTCAGAGCTGTGTGCAGAGAGTTGGAACGGCCTGGAGTAACTTCCCCTTTCCCCCCCACTCTTGTCGGTGGGCTTGGGACAGGGTTGGGCTGTCAGCGTGGCTCTCTGGTTGCAGTACCCCTCTACCAAAAGCCTTACAGCTCTGTCTCCTTCCACGTGAACACTGCCGCTGGGCGTGATTTGCCATTGAACGCGGGGTCAGCGATGAAAAGAAGCCAGGTCTGGAGGTGCTGGTGTGTAATTCCCAGCCAGTCGGCTGGCTGCACAGAGCTGTTGGGGAGATCTTGTCAGCTGAGGATGAAATACATGCAAATTTCACTGCTGGCCTCTCTCTGGATTTGTTGTATATTCATGAGGAGTGGGCTTCAAAGCCTGCCTGGTTAGCCCCTGTGCCTCCCTCTTTGGCGTCGTGCTGCTGTTTGTTTTAATAAAGCGGTCCCCGGCGCAAAGGGGAAGCCAGATGGAAAGACGATAAACGCACCGTTGCTCACCCACAAAGGGCCGTGTACAGAGAGAAGGCACCTGGGTCCGGCTTTAAAGAAGCGAGAGAAATGATTGTAAAAAAACCCACTTTTCTGTATCAAAGTAAAATGAGGCTGAACTGCTAACAGGTAGCATTGTCCCTAACTACAATAATGTGCTAGTTCCCTGTCACCGGCTGCTTCTCTCTTGGTAACTGTAGATTCTCTCGCTCTCTCCTTCTCCGCCCTGTCGTTAGCCTCGGCCGTGATGCTCACAGCCTGGCCTGCTGTTCTCTCTTTGGCTCGCCTGAACTTTCAAAATGAGCGCCCAGCCTTCCGCGCCCTTGCCAGGGTTCTTAGTCACGTTTGGTGTAGTCTAATGTCCATTGCGCATGGTTTGTCTTCTCCTTCCCTCCCCGTGCAGGAGAAGTGAGCAGTGCACTGTCTCTCGTTGTTTTGAGGTGCGGGAGGTGTGTGTCAGCTTTTGGGGTTTTCTCTGCACGTTTCTCTGTGTTTGTGGTGGAGGAGGCAGGTTGAAGCCTGGGCAGGTTTTCAGTGCTTTCTACTTCCTGGAGCAGGTCATTCATGTACTCAGTGCCAGTGTGTTTGAGGAGGGGACCCCTGTCTGTCCCTGAGCTTTATACAGCAGCTAGCTATCCTGGGTACCCAACCCCTGCAGTGCCTTGGAGATAAGGAAAGCCACCTTAAGCTTGCCTCGTAGTTTTCTGGGAAACCAAGGTGAAAAGTGGAGGACAGTTTTGGCATGCTCACGGTGGCTTGTGTTTCTGAGGTGTCTTTACTAGGAGAAGTTTCTTTAAAGTTCTCCACATCTATCACGCTGCTGTAGTCGTGCCGAGAGATGATGAAGGTGTGGAGAGTAGCTCATTGTCTGCCGGTATGGGATGGTGTCTCCCAGCCAATTGTAGATGTGTGTGTTGAACTGAAGAAGAGAGCACCAGGGCTGTGAACATCTTCTGAAGATCTCCTTTGCCCTGCTTGGGTGCATCTTCAGCCAGCCGTTCTTCCCCTAGGAGCTGATTTCCTGCAAGCCCTGGGCCATATTGGTGGCAGCGGTGTGGTCGTGTGTGGCTAAGCACCGTTAGAGCTGTGTGTCATCTGTGGATTGCTGTCATGTGTGCCACGTCATGTGGCCCATTCTCCACGTGTTTGTATGTGGCTCTTAAAAGGGCCCAGAGAGAGAACGGGTCCTGGTGGAAATTCGCAAGTGAGAGGTCTGGTGGCGGAGGCATGTCCGAGTCGCATGCGGCTGGCTGAGGCCAGGGCGGAGTGAGGGGCACGGTGATTGATAGAAGCCAAGCAATGTTTGGATCTGGAGCAGGGACAGTCTGTTGAAACTACCGGCAGTGGGGATGTTCCCAGCCCGGCAGCGAAGTGGAGTCGATGGGAGAGGCTGCTTCCTTTAGGAGCCTTGGGAGCCACCAGCGTGGGTCCTTGTCCATGCAGAGGCTAAACTCTGTTGAATGGCATGGAGCCTATCCCTGGACCTGTAGGTAGTTGCTGCTGATGACTCAGCTCACTCTCTGGCTCGGAGTGACTCCCCAGGCATAAGCAGACTCAGAGGTATCACGGGGGCAGTTCCCCTTCATGTCTCACTGGGTGTGTCCCTGCGGGAAGAGCCCAGACCTTGCCCATGCACCGCTCAGGAACCCTGCCACCTCTCTCAGGGGGGCCAGAGAATCTCATTGTTCCCCCTGTCAAATGCTGTGGAGCGGGCCAGGAGGGTGAGGATGGATCTCTACCTTCTGCCTGTTGACAGCACCTCAACCTCTATAGGCAACACATTCCAGTGCTTCACCACCCTCCTGGTGAAATGGTGTTTCCTAACAGCCAGCCTGCACCTCCCCCTCTGTAACTTCAGACCATTGCTCCTTGTTCTGCCATCCATCACCACTGAAAACAGTCTCTCTGCCTCTTTCTTAGAGCCCCCTTTCAGGAAGTTGAAGGCTGCTATTAAATCACCCCTCACTCTTCTCTTCTGCGAATTAAATAAGCCCAAATCTCTCAGCCTCTCCCCATGTGCTCCAGCCCCTTAATCATTTGTGTTGCTCTCACTGAACCCTCTCCAGTGCATCCGCATCCTGTCGATGCCCCGGTGGGGCAAAACTGGACACAATAGTCCAGATGTGGCCTCACCAGTGCCGAGTAGCAGGGAGTAATAACTTCTCTAGATCTGCTGGAAATGCTTCTCCTAATGCACCCCAATATTCCATTCACCTTCTTGGCTACAAGGGCACACTGGTGACTCATATCCAGCCTCTCATCCACTGTAATCCCCAGGTCCTTTTCTGCTGCACTGCTACTTAGCCAGTCGGTCCCCAGCCTGTCTCAATGCTTGGGATTCTTCCGTCTTAAGTGCCGGACTCTGCACTTTTCCTTGTTGAACCTCATCAGGTATAAGAGATTGATCCAACCTGTTCTTAAATATTTCCACGGATGGAAATTCTACATCCGCTCTAGGCAATTTATTCCAGTCTTCCTTTCACTGAATACACAGGCAGGTCTCTCTCGACTCCGTTAATTAGCTGATGAGCTCTGGCATCAGGTAAAGTTCTAGACTGAATCTTCCATCAGGTGCCTTGGTGATGGTCATGAAGGCCTCATAGCTTCCCCTGGTGTGTGCCTGTTCATCTTCTCCAGATTCACCTCTAGTTTGTAACCATTTAAAAATGCAGCAGGTGAAATTCAGAGCAGGAATCAATTGAGGCTGATCCCTTTGATAAGGCGTCCCGCCTGACACAGTCTTTTGCCTTTCGGAGACAGGCGAACTCAGCACCAAGCGAGATTTTGCAGTGCCTGGGTGCTTCAGGGCAGAGATTAAAAGCCCTGGACATCAAAGACCTCACAGCACCTATTCGCGGTGTACAGAATCCAAGCCATAAAGAAAAGCAAATTGATCACTCTCTTTCTCTTCTTTTGACTGAATACTCAGCTGTATACCTCTGAGGTGCTGGCAGATAAAGGCACTGACAGCGGTCTGTAGAACTCACTGATGCACACAACGGTGTTTGGAAAGACTCTGGATGTGCACTAAGATACAGACTGCTGATGAGGCAAGGAATGATCCTCCATAAGCACACGGTGGGCCAAACTCTGCTCTCTGCTGTGTATACGTCCAAAGTGGCTTCGCTGAACGAACTCATTTGAGCTGCTCTGGATTTCTGGGGCCCAAGAGGAGCACAGAATTTGGGCCAGGGCACTTTTCGGAAGAGGTTTTCTAATTTTTTTTGGCAGGGGATTGGGGGGGTGGGGAGAAGAGTGATCTCCCAAAATAGCTCCTCCGCTCGCTGTAGGGCAGTGTGCTGGTTTTCCATCCTTCTGCAGTGCTCATCCCAAGAGTGGCTGCCTTTGGGGGATAAGATGACGGTCTGGGGTTTGGTCTGCGGAGTACGTTGCCGGGGGGAGGCACTCGGGGGGGTTTCTGTGCTGTGAACCTAACCCAGCTGGTTCCTCCCTCAATATGGGACCTGGGGCTCTTAGCAAGGCAGCATCTTGGGAGCCATAAGTGCCTGGAACCCTTGGAAAGATTCTGAGGTCTGTTGTAGCTTTGGGTTTTGTTGAGCTACCCTCCTCGCGACCCAGACTCGCCTCTTCTACTGCCAGGGCATCGCGGTAGCTCTGAGTGATAGGGGGTCAGAAGCTGCAGGATTAGCTGGTACCCCTGGGGCTGCTGCTGTTGAGCGGGTGCTTGAGAGAGGGACGGCTCAACCAGCTTTCCCAGCCCCGATTTTAACGCTGTGTGGAGTGCCATGGGCCTGCAGGTTATGGGTTAACAACGGAGAGCGTGGCTGCTTGCGGGAGCCATTGCAGGGCAAAGCCACTCGGATACCACAAAGCCACGAAAGCACCCTCAACCAGACAGAGAGTAATGCACACTCCCTGGATTGTGACCCCTTTGCGCCTTGAAGGTGAGGGGTGGGTTGTGAGGTCAGGGCTCCCCGGGGCAATTGAGCCCTCCAGGGTATTCTTTGCTTGGCTCCGTGGGAGCGGGGGAGCTAGGGGCTCCTTGGCCCATGTTCCAGAGGCCGGTGCTGCAGTGGGGCTGATGTCTCGGCCGTCCGTGTCTTTGTCGGCTGCCGTTTCAGTGGGCTCGCCGAGAAGTCCCGTCAACAAGACCACTCTGACCCTCATCAGCGTCACTAGCTGCGTGATCAGCCTGGCGTGCTCTTCCCACGTGAGCTGCCCGCTCGTCGTCAAGATCACCCTGCACGTCCCGGAGCACCTCATTGCCGACGGTGAGCGTGGCCCCGTTCCCAGAGCAGCTCCTCCCCCAAGCTTAGGCTGGAGGAGCTGCCAATTGCAGCTGGTGATGCCAATTGCAGCTGGTGATGATTGAGTGTGGCCTGTGGGTGCTTGTAACTGGCTCCAGGGAGCCGGGGCGGGGGCTTGTTTCGGGGAAGGTCTGCGTCCTGCTCTTCCCAACCTGTGTTTCTCTGGCAGGGAGCCGCTTTATCTTGCTGGAGGGCAGCCAACTGGACGCCAGCGACTGGCTGAACCCGGCCCAGGTCGTGCTGTTCTCCCAGCAGAACTCCAGTGGGCCCTGGGTGCTGGACCTCTGCGCCCGACGGCTGCTGGACCCATGCGAACACCAGTGCGACCCGGAAACCGGTAGGGAGGCTCGGTGGGGAGGCCAGGGTAACTTCCCTCTCCAGGCTCGGATGGGCCCTGGGGGTCTGTCAGCCAGGCCGGAGGTCAGCTGCATGGCAGCAGACTCAGCCATGTACAGGCCAGTGCAGTGAGTGCCAGGCACTGGCCAGGGGGTTGTGGTCACAGCCCCCGACACAGTCCTGTTGGCCTGCTGGTGTGGTGGCCATTTTGAGCACCCTGCTGGGACTTGCCGGCCCAGGTCAGAAAAGGGTTTGATGATTTGCATATTCAGATTAGATCCCTGATTTGTCCCCTGGTGATTAGTTACTGCCAGGGATCCCTTCTTTCCCCATAGCACTTGTGAAGGAGGGGCTGAGATGACGCAGAGAGAGGAGCAGCTGGGACCTCATGGAGATCCCGACCATCATGGTAGGGGCGGGGCCTATAACAGCTCCTCCCCCACGCTGCAGGCCCCACCCCTGAGCAACACCACCAGGAGGATTATGGGGGGCCTGGCGCTGTGGCAGCAGGGGGTCTCTCCTGCCATTCACCAGGCAGGTGCCGGCAGCCAGAGAGGCATGGTAGGGCGCTCTGGTTCCTGCCACTGTGCAGAAGCTGAGCACAGAGGGCAGCTTTGCCCAACTCCTCAGGAGTATTTAGGTGCCTAACACCCATTTGTTTCACCTAAATACCTTCAGAATTGTGAGGTTTTTTTCAGAGCAGCTCAGCAGCCTCTGGAAACCTGTACTTGCTGTCGATGTTCAGCAGCTTTCCAGGCCAACCTGCTTGTTGGGGTGTCTCAGGACAGTAACACTGGATTTACGCCAAGGTTGCATCCCGGGCAAGCTCTGCATAAATCGAATTTTGCATAAATTGGGGGAGTTGGGGGAGCAGGCAGCTGGGGGAAATGAGGGGGCAGCCACAGGGCCCCTGGCCTCTCCCAGCTGGGGGCGGCACACAACTTCTTGCGCTGCGGTTTTCGGGATAACCGGCGCTGCAAGCAGCTGTCTGTTGGGGCAGCCTGATTTGCAGCTGCTACCCTTGGCAGGAGTGGCTGCTGCTCCTGACAGGAGCAGGAAACCCCTCCTGTCGGGGCGGCAGTCGCATTAACCCGAGACGTATGCGACTTGATTCCGCGTATCTCGAGGGCTTACGGTTCAGGTTTAGGTGTCTAACTTTAGTTGCCTATTTTTAGAAGGCTTGGGTGAATATTCCCACAGTGACGGTAACATAGCCGCATGAGAGAGATTTTGTGAGGCATAAATGCACAAGCCATTTAAACCCCAGTGATACATACGCTGCCTAATAATTGTTCAGTGGGAATGTTATTTCTGAATCTTCTTGACTCTTGGTAGCTGAAATTTTCCATTTTTCCATTGTCCCATGAGGTGAGATTAAAAAGATGGGGCCTTTTGTGTTTAGAAGAGAAGAGACTGAGGGGGGATACAACAGACGTCTAGAAAATCATGACTGGTGTTGGGAAAATAAATAAGGAAAATGTATTTGCTTGTTCCTCCAACACATGAATGAGGGGCCACCAAATGAAATTAGTAGGTAACAGGTTTAAAACAAATAAAAGGAAGCATTACTTCACGCAACCCACAGTCAGCCTGTGGAGCTCGTTGCCAGAGGATGTTGTGAAAACCAGGGCTTTAAAAGGGTCTATATCCCACTTCCTGATACACCCTGGACTCCTATTAGCTGGGTTCCTCCTGAACACGATTCGACCATTGGTCTACCTAGTCTAGTAGCTGGTCTCCAGCAGTGGCCAATACAATTTTATTCTCCCTTCCTCCCTTCCTAGGTGAGTGCCTTTGCTATGAGGGTTACATGAAGGACCCAGTGCACAAGCATCTCTGTATCCGGAACGAATGGGGCACGAACCAGGGGTAAGTCTGCTGACCCCCAACAGCAAAACGTTCTCCTGACCTTATGAACGTTCTCTGTTGGGACAACCCCATGGTGGGTCATCAGTGGGGTTGAACTGCGCGCTGGCGTTCCCTCAATTTTTTTTTCTATCCATGGGTGGATTATATTTTATTTGCACCAAGGCATGCATGGATGTGCATCCCCAGTAGAAACACACACTGCCCACTGGGGGCGCTCTGTTCATCATCTGGGCGGCACCTGAATCTTTCTGGGGCAGCAGCCCAACCTTTTATCTTACGGGGAACACTGACATGTGCCCCTGGATCTAAAAGCAAGCGTCTCTACTGCTTGCACTTAATGGGATCTGGCAACCAGAATGTTCGAAGAGGCTTACTTGGCCAGCATGTTACTTTCTTTTGGTGCAGACTCTTGGCACGTGCATTTACTGGGAAACGAGGGGCTTTCAAAAGGACAAAACCTGCCAGAGAAAGGCGGTGGGTTTTTCTGACTGTATATCTACACTTACAGCAGTGTCAATGCTCTGGAGGTTGATCTTCTGGGGTTTGATTTAGCAGGTCTAGTAAGGACCTGCTAATCAAACACTGAGGGCCCCCCACCATCAACCCTGGTACTCTTGGCAGTCATGAGGCGTAAGGGAAGTCAATGGGAGAGTTTCTGCAGTCGACATCCTGCAATGGCAGAGAAGGTCGACCTAAGGTACGTTGCCTTCAGCTGCGCTATTTTGCTAGCAGGAGTTGCTTATCTTTGGCCAGGGGTCAGCAACCAAAATCGCAAGAAGAGCCAATTTTTCCAATTCAGCAAAAAACTCAATAATTCAAGAGCTGCAATGCATGTGACTACAAGATGGTGCTTAATGTTGTCAAACCGTAATTTGGGTAACCCCGATTTTAAGCACAGCGCACACGCAGTGATTTGTAATGTGATACATGTTAACTCCAGGACGTTCACAAACTTCCTACACATTCTATTTCGTCACATTTTATGTGTGTGGTTGTACCACTGTCTTTCCCACTTTCACTCCCAAACCTTCTCTCTCTCTGGAGGACACTAGGGGAGGTGTCCGATGTTTTGAGATCACGTATCGTTTGTATTTAGACAGGAATTGTTCATTTTTGGAGTTTTAGACGTTCACCGCTTATTGAAAATAACCAGGGGAGGTTTTTTGTTTTTCTTTTTTTTTTTCACTTTGCAGTTGTAGCACTGGAGCCACAAAGAGGTTCTTAAAACCAACGAGAAGTTCTGTGGCACCTGATAGACTAACAGATTTTTTGGAGCATTGGCTTTCATGGGCAAAGACGAAGCGGGTCTTTGCTCACAAAAACTTATGCTCCAAAACATCTGTTAGTCTATCAGGTGCCACAAGATTTCTCGTTGTTTTTGCAGATACTAACTAACGTGGCTACCCATCTGATACTTGAAAGAAGTCCTTAAAGAGGTGCAGGTTGCAGACTCCTGTGTTAGGTTGACTTTCTTCCCTAGTGTAGATCTGGCCTGAGCGAGTCAGAGAATTAGACCATGTCTACATTACGAGATAAATTTGATTTTTAATAAATTCAATTTTAACCTCATTCTGATGAATTCAAATTTGTGTCCACAAACCTTCTTGAATTTGACCCATCATTTTTCCTTGTCGAGTTTCCGCATTGCCATTGCTGTATGCAAGTTTGACAGCGTGAGCAGTGCGTTGTGGGTACGTTTCTCACAGTGCCTTAGCCCTGGTTGCTTGTGGGTGTTTCATGTTAGAATCCCAGAATGCAAAGCACTGTCCCAGTGGGTACAGAACAGCCATCGTGCAGAGTATTTGGAGTTCTACCCAGCACTGGCTGCGGAATGCGTTGCGTGAAATCTTCCTGGAAGTTGGTTCGGAGAAGATTAATATCAAGGTCTGTGTAGTTGACAGGATGCTGGATTTCAGCTCTGCTGCAAAGGCCTCGGGGTTCTGGAGTAGAGCAGGGTAGAAATACGGCACATGAAAAAGGAGAAGGCGGGTGATGTTTAATTAAATGTGAAAATGAATAACCCAGTCTGTACAGAACTCCTTCTGCTGTTCATTTTTGGTTTCCATTCACTGGGCCAGATCCTCCGGAGGTGCCAGTTGAGCCAACCTGAAGATCTGTGTTTCATGCCACCTGTTTGTTTTCAGCATACCGTGGAGCTTTGTGCTTCTGGCAGATAGCTGCACCGTGGAAGGCGTCAGCCGGCGAGGGGACAGCTCGCAGCCTGCAAAGGGAGGGAGGCAGTTGGGGAGTGCGAGAGAAGCACGTTAGCAGGGTATTTTTGCAACAGCGGACAAGATTGATACTGAGATGATCATCGGTCATTTTCAGCTGAGATTAACGGAATTGGTCAACCCCTTTGGAAATCCTATTATCTGCCAACCACATGTCTCTGGCTTGTTCCAAGGGGGACGGGGCAGTTCTGTCTTGACTTAGGGTACACCTAACTACCTGGGAGACTGACCCGGTCAGGGTCAATCGTCCAGGGTTCGATTTTGTGCATCTAGTGGGGGTGGGTGAAATCAAACTCTGAGTCGACAGTTGACCCCTGTACCCCTCCTCCTCGCGAAGAGCGAAGGAGCTCAACAGCAGAGTTTCTCCTGTCCATCTCCCGCAGTGAGGACAGCCAGGTAAAGCAGTTGTAAATAAGTCGATTCCAGCTGTGCAGTTGCTGTAGCTGGAATTGCATATCTACGATCCACCTGAAGGTCTAGTGTAGACCCGCCCTTAATTAATGTATTCACTTAACTGAAATAATCAGCAGCCAATCAGATCCAGCGACAGCATCGTGCATTTCAGTCCAGCCTGGTTTCACTCTAGCAAGCTGGGAAGCATTGCTTTTGCAAGTGAGTTCTGGGGACCGAGGCGCACTGCTAAATGGGCTCAGAACAGACTGGCGAGCCGAGGCTCTGTGCTGCTAGCTGAGGGCCAACCGCAGGGAGCTGCCGAGCACTGCCCGGTTCCCGCCTCCAGGGTTCGCCCCGTCGATTAATTAACAGTGGATGATTCTACTCGTGGCTCTAATGGCCATGGTATGTGACTTCATTGCCTCCTGGTGGACGTCTGCCTAGGGAGAAGCTATAGTGGTACTTACTGGGTTGGTTCTCTTCTTAGCTCAAGCGGCACATGTTGTGTGCTTCTGAAGGGTCTGAGTTCTGTCCTTAATGCTGCGAGATGTCAGGAGCCATACTGAGTGGCACTGGGATATCTGTGAGGTCCCAGGTGACCATGGGTTAGGTACAGCGTAGTGGGTATATTTCAGAGTTACCCAGGGAGACAGCTCTGCAGCATCTCTCTCTGCTGCCATGGCTACAAGCCCATCCTCCTGTCTCCAGTGCAGCCCTCTGGAAGAGGGGCGGATAAGCATATGCATTCTGTTGGCAGATGCTGCATGGGTTTGAACACCAGGGGAAGAGAGATTGCATAGAGAGGGAGCTGGAGAAATTCAAATCCTGGCTAAGAAATAAGATAATGAGCTGCAGCCCAGGAAAATGCAAACTAATGAATCAGAGGGAAAACAGCCCTGCAGATCTGCATGGAGAAAGCATAGCAGCAGTGCCAAGAGATGCGTGCTTTGTAGTACCTCGGAGTGGTGGGAGCCTGGTGTGGGCATCTCAGAGGAGCGCTGGACAGCAGAATTGCCAGTGTAGGATGAACGTTGCCTAAGTGTGCTGGAAATGGGTCGGGTTAGCCAGCTGATGGCTGTGTTGAGGGGGGGAAGAATGAGACAGATGCCGTTTGCTTCCTGTCTTAGTACTTAACTGCCCAACGCTGAAATTGTTTGGCTTTTCAGCCAAAAAAAAAAAAATAAAGGACAGAAAAATCTCGTGGCTATGAAAAGTCAGAATTTTCCAAACATATTTATCATCTACATGTTCAATGGGACTCCCTCCCCCATCCTCCCTAGTTTTGATGCGTGACTGGGGGAGATTGGAAATAGATGTTTGGGTCTCAGGTCCAGGTCCTCATCAGTAACGTAACTCAATCAGAGTCAACCAGCTGAAGCTCTGGCCCTGTACGTCTTGGTTCTTTTCTTCTCTGTGAAAACAAAAGGTTAGGCTTTCTAAACACACTGCATTTTCAGTTGGCTACATGGAAATACATGCGTCTGGGAAAAAAGACTATAGGCCAGGCTTACCAGGGTGGAAGACTCTATGCTGGGAAGCAGTGACTCTGAAAACCTGTTGTGGTGGCTAATCAGCTGCATGTAAGCTCCCAGGCAAAGCTCCTCCCTAACGCCGTCCTTGGGTGCATGAATAGGGAATCTAGAGGAGCAGAGAAGTTACTTTGTCTCTGTATTTGGCCCTGGTGCAACCGTTGCTGGACTCTTGTGTCGAGTCCTGGGTCCTCACAATTCATGAAGGACATGGATAAATTAGAGAGGGGTCAGAGAAAGGCCTAATATGTTGCAAATGCAAAGTACTCCGCTTTCAGTCACATGCACCTGCAATGGGCTTGAACTGTAGCAAGGGAGATGGAGGTTGGACATTAGGAAACACTTTCCAGCTCTCAGGGTGGTTAAGTACTGGAATGAATTACCTAGGGACGTTGTGGACTTTCTGTCATGGGAGAGTCTTAAGAGCAGGTTAGATAAAAGCCTGTGAGGGATGGTTCAGATAATGCAGGTGACTGGAGAGGATGACCTCTTGAGGTCCCTTCCAGTCCTATGATTCTGCGATTAAAGGTTTCTAGACCTTATTTCCCTTTGTGTTCCCCTGCATGCATTTTCAGACTAGAACGACACATTAAGATCATAAGAACAACCGTACTGGGTCCATCTAGCCCAGCATCCTGTCTTTCAACAGTGCCCACTGCCAGGTGCCGCAGATGGAGTGAACAGAACAGATAACCATCAAGTGGTCCTTCTGTCACCCATTTCCAGCCTCTGATAAACAGAGGCTAGGGACACCTTTCCTACCTATCCTGGCTAATAATCTTCGATGGACCTCACCTCCATGAATTTATCTAATTCTTTTTTGAACCCTGTTAAAGGCCTCGTCTTCACAACATCCTGTGGCAAGGAGTTCCACAGGTTGACTGTGCACTGTGTGACCTCCAGCATAACACAGGCCGGAGAATCTAACTCAGTAATTCCTGAATCAAGTCCATAGCTTCTGTTTGAGCTAGAGCATCTCCTTTAGAAAGACATCCACTCTTGACATAGCTTATTTCCTTCCATGGTGTCATGCCATAAAAAGAGATAAAGAGAAGAGGACCAGTTAGTAGTACCCACTTCACTAAGCCTCAGAACGTCCAAGGGTTGGGATAGGGCCCTACCAAATTCATGGCCATGAAAAATGTGTCATACAGACCATGAAATATGGTTTCTCCCCATTGAATCCTCTACTAATCCTATGCTTTTATCCTATACTAAACTGATTTTCTGGGGGAGACTAGAGCTTCTCAGACTGGGGGGCCTGATCCAGTAGGTAGTTACAGGATTATTTTGGGTGCGTGGGGGGATCATATCATCACCCTTACCTGTGTGCTGCCTTCAGTGGCGAGCGGCAGCTGCTGAGTTGGATCCCACCTCTGAAAGCAGTGCCCGGCCAGCAGCAGCACAGAAGTAAAGGGTGGCAGTGCCATATCGTGGCACTCTTACTGCAGCAGGGGGCAGCTGTGCCTTCAAAGCTGGGCCGCTGCTCAGCAGCTGCTGCCGTCCCGCTGCCCAGCTCTGAAGGGGGACACTGCTGCCTGCGGTAGCGCAAAGGAAGTGGGGCAGTACCGCCCCCGACCACAGTAACATTGCAAGGCCCCACAACTCCCGTTTGGGTCAGGACCTCTGCCATTACAGCACCCTGCAGTTCCCGGGGTAAATAGCTGAAACCATGAAATTTACAATTCTAAAACGCCTCGGGCCGTGACATGGAGCGCAGCCGTTCGAAAGAGGTGCGTGCCACAGGCCGTCAGACTTGTCCCGACTAGGGACGCACGTCTCGCTTTATAGTAAGGCTCCAGTTCAGTGCCAGGAGTGTCTGGTGACAGGATCCCGCTTCCCCCGGCCCTCTGCGTGCTCCGCTGACCGATCGGCCGCTCTGAAACCTGACCCTCTCCTTTCTCCAGCCCTGAGGGCCCCACACTGATGCCCTGAGGTCTCCCTGACTCTGCTGTTTTCCCCTGTTCCTGTCTGCGGCTCCCCACCCGCCCCGCAGCAGACTCTCTCCATGTGCTTTGCAACGCTTCCTGTGGGAGCTCTCCCGTCCCACCTCTCTTGGTAGAGGACGAGTCTGTTTCCCCTCCAGCCGTTGTGGCTTCTTTCCCTGTCCCTTTACCACCTAACAGCACGTGCGTCTCTCTCTCCTTCACGCGACTTACATCCTTACACCTTTTCTGGCTGGGATCCCTTCGTTACCTTTGCACCTTGAGGAACCTTCCTCCCTCATAAGGGCTTCCCCCCCAGCCTCCTTCCTTGTTCCTTCTCCTGGGTGGGAATTTCGTGACGCGTGGGATGTGGGGCAGGGCGAGGTCTCCCAGTCAGAGCTGGGTGTCCGTGATGGAGACAGCGGCAGGCTCTGGAGAAGTGACAGTTGGACTCTGCTCGGGGCTGCGGGGCTGGGCCAAACTGCCTGAGCCGAGTGACGGTTTTGAGGGGGCTGTGCGTCCCTGACAGCCTCGCTGCAGTGACCGCCCTGGCACTGGGTGTCCTGTCGGGCAGGAATTCCACCGCTGCCTCCCGCTGAGCTCTGCTCTCCAGCCAGCCCGGGGCCTCCCTGCTTTGTGGGGCCGCTGGTCAGGAGGCCTGATACCGTCCACGTGCTGACTGGGGAACCGGGCTCAAGCCACCAAACCAATCCCTGGTGGGCTGCCAAGCACCTCTGTGAGGGCAGTGACTGTGAACGGTTCCTGACGCGGCTGGGATTCCGACGAGCAGCTGGGTGCTGGTGAGTTGCTCCGCCTGTCATTACCAGCCGGCGAGGTTTCACCAGGCGTTCCTGTCAGCTCACTTCCACCTTGTTGTGCCTGCTTGTCCACCCTGCTTGGAGCCCTGAACAAGTCCCCAGGAATCTGGAGCAGCTGACGAAGCCTCTGGGCAGGATCTGCCAGAGACACTGTCTGTTCTGTCTTCCCTTCCCCTCCTTCCTGCTGATTGCACTCTGCCTGCTCAGACCTTGTCATCGTGGTTCTGCCTGCAAATGTGATCACCCTCTTGTTAGCCCCACTCCTCCTGCCGTTGCCTCGCTGGGGCTCCTTCACACCCTCTCCTCCTGAAACTCCTTGGCTGAGGTTTCCCTTCCCTTCTCGCCTCACATTGCCGCTTGTCTTCTCACGGGTGACATCAGGGCCGGTCGAGCGGTCCCAGGTGAAAGGGGTCAGGAGCTCAGAGCGAGGCGGGAACCCCAGAGTTCTCCTCAGAGAACCGAACCAAGTCTAGAACCAACCAACCAGATCTAGAACCAAGTGACTTGAATGTGGTGGGATCAGAATCAAAGCGAACTGGCTTGGCTTAGCCTGAGGCAGACTGACTGACCTGAGGTTGTGTGGAGAGGGTCCTGCCTGTTACTGATCCATTTTGGGTAGGCAGACGCTGGAATCTAGCCCTCTCTGGCTGGGTTACAATGTTCTATTTCTGTCGTCTGGCCCAGTCTCCCACTGTGTTTTTGACTCAAGTTGTCTCCGTTCCGAGGTGCGTAATCCAGCTCCCTGTGCCAGGTGCTCGTGTGCTGAGGAGACACCTCTCTGTGCAAGAGACACTTGGTTTTCAGTGGTGGTTTTTGCACTCCTCCATCCCTGGACAGGCATAAGGTCCTAAAGTTGTGTGTGTGGGTCTGGACCTCCTCATGACACTCGTCCCGCTGGTATCGGAGCCCATCTAAGAGGCCCCAGAGAAGCTCCCATGGGGCCCTCCTGGCTCAGAAAGTTGGTGGCTATGGCAGAGACTCTCGCTGAAGAGGTTTGCGTGTGTACAAGGGGAACGTCGTGTGACAAGGGCACTGAATGTCCTGCTCCCCTTTGGCTGTGGCAGGGGCTGGGGCATTCTCTCCTCCTCCCAGCATCCCTTGTTGGCCAATGCAAATGGGGGTATCCATTCAATAACTCTGCCCTCCACCCAGCACGATGAGAGCCGAATCCCATATCTGACAAGAAGTGCACAAAACATGCCTTGTGAGGAAAGGCAGAAGGAACTGGGTGTGGTTGGTGTGGAGAAGGATGTGGTAAATCTTCCATCATGCCAAAGGGGGTTATAAAGATACCCGTGATCAGTTATTCCTTACATCCACTATGGGCAGGAGAAGCCGTAACGAGGCGTGGGAGCTGGCTGTCTTTAGCTGTGTGCGCTTGCAAAACCCACTGATGCTATAATTGAGCCTAAATTTTATCCACTCTTAATATGGTGCTGGTGTTTGCTTCTGAGACGACGACCATCAGGGGCCTGCAGTGAATTCCCAGGCAGACTCTGGAATTTCCCTTAATTGGCCCTGAATTTAAAATCCATCATTTGAAGCACGGGGAAGTTTTAATAGGAGGGGCAGATCCTTTTTCACGAAGTTATTAACGATTGGCTTTCCAATAGTCCTGCATGGGGCAGACACCTAATCAGAGACTGTCCCTGCCCGGCAGACCTTCCAGAAGAGCCCGCGTGGACAAGCAGCAGAAGGGGTAATAAAAGGTGAAGTGACTTGCCCAAGGTCATGCAGCAGGATAGTGGCACAGCCAGGACGAGACACTCCATCTCCCGAGTCCTGTTTCTTGATTGCAAGGACATTGCACCCAGCTGTTGGAAGTACCAGAGCCTAAAGCTCTGCAACACCGGCTGATCCAGACTTGCAGGAATTTCTCCTTGGCAGATCTGCAGACGCATTTTAATAGTAGTTTGCCCTAGGAGGGTTGCTGAGGTTTTGTTAGGGGAGGATGATTTTTTTTGGTTAGTTAGCAAAACTTTGCTTCTCTTGTCTAATTACACTGCTGTAAGATTTGCCATGGAAGCCCCATCCTTGGCAGGGTGCCCTCTTTCAAGTCATTAGTCTTCTCAGTGGGAAGAGAAGATCATCAAAGACTTGGTTTCCCAGCAACTCCTGCTGTGCCGTTATGCGCCAGAGGATTGCAGAGAGAGCGTAGTAAGTCTCCTGTTCTCTTCCCTGGCCCTGAGCAGAAATGCCTTTGAACCGGAGTCGAGAGAGAGAGCAGCTGAAGCTGTTTCCAAACTCTTTTTGATTCTTTCATTTTAAATACCAATTTAGTGATTAAGCTGAACGAGGAACCGCTGCAGGCGCATGGGGAAGGGAGAGTGGCTAAAGAAAGAGAGGGTGGATGTTTGAGAACAGGAGGGGGTTCACTCCAGGTCCGTGTAAGGGGGAGCTTGTTCTCTGCTGCTTATGTGACCCTGGTTTAGGTTGTGTTGAGTGGTGCCAATGTAACACATGATCAGCCACCCCTCCCCATGAGGCACGGTAATTACTTAAGGGGGCAGCTTCCCATCCACTCATGCCAAGGAGACAACCCATGAGCAAGGACCCATTAAAATGTAACTGGTCTAAACTCTTAGCTGCATCTACACAGCCCTCTCCCTTTCGGAAGGGGCATGGTAATGAGCAAAGGGGAATATTCAAATGAGGCATGGATTTAAATATCTCACCCTTCATTTGCATAGTCCCATGAGATTTTGCTTCCAGAAGGGTCCTTTCCGGAAGCTACAGAGGCGTAGAAAGCATCTTCATTTGAGAAATAAGGGGGCTTTTGGAAAGAGGGTTCCTTCTGAAGGACCCTGTCTACATGGCTCTCTAGCTTCCTGTAGGGGCTCTTCCAGAAGCGAAACTATGCAAATGAGGGGCAAGATGTTTAAATCCATGCCTCATTTGAATATTCCCCTTTGCTCATTAACATGCCCTTCCAAAGGGAGGAGGCTGTGTAGATGCAGCCTTAGAGTGTGTCTATGCAGCAGCCTTAGTCTGAAATTAGCTATTCCAGAAGAGCTATTCCGAAATAACGCCACTACACACACAAACGCTTTTTGAAACAGTGCTCAGCTCGGCTCCTGGTCCCTGCCTGTCCGGTTCCTCTGCAGCCTCTGGAGGATTTCTCTGTAGCCCTTTTTGTCCTCAGGGCCTGGTCCGCTCCATCACAGTTATTAAACCTGATCTGGCGTGTGTTGTTTTTCTTTTCTTTGACGCCGTCTGCATAGATGCAGGCTGTCATGCTGTTGCTTATTTTCATCTCAAATTGGTCAATCCTTAACAATTGCTTCAATTCCATACCGAGCCTCACGGATCAGGGGAACCTGCTTTGTACATGTCTTCCGAAAAGGATGTTAAAAAATACAACATTTTGAACTTTCTGTATTTAGTGGGGCTTGCCAGAGCCCAAATGTAGCGTCCAAATCGGAAAATAATCATGCATTTTGAAACCTACCGTTGAGCTCTCCAGGCGTTCTTGGACTTGGAGTCGTTCATATTCAAATCTTTTGGGTTTATATATCTAATTGGTTGGATTTCTTTTATGACGATCAGAACGTTGACTCAGTCACTTGCTGTCCATAGTAACATCTAATTTTTACCATCTAATGAAGTTCAGCTTGGAACGTTGTTGATCAGTAGCAATGAGCTAATAAGTGCAGCCTACATTTTTGGTGCCCAACAGTGACCCATGTCCTCTTAATGCAGACCTATGTTTTTAACATGATCCTGTTCTATTAAAAATATGTTTCCTCAAGCTGAGCAAATACTGTAATCTTACAACCCTTTGATCGTTTGCTTTTGCACATTGTTCTTCAGCCCAAGCACATCTCAGACTTCACCATTTCAAAGCAATCTGTTGTCTGCTGTTTGTTTATCCTTGCAATCTGTCTTTACGACTTGAGATGCATTTTTAATTAGAGCCACTTTGGTTCTTCCACGGCATGTTAACACTTGCATTTGGGAAGCGCCGTTTTGATTACTCCTGCTACTTGCATGGGACATCATCTTCATGCAACAACTTTGGTCTGATTTAAATCACACATATACCCAGCAGCGCTGACAGCTGCTGCAGGCCCGGGGGCAAAATGAGGGGGGCACTGGCCCCCTACTCCCCCCGGAAGGGGCAGTGCCAAGGCTGGAAGGGGCGGGGCTTATGACCGTCAGCCATGGTCCCTCCCCCACCCCAGAGCGGTGGCAGAGAGCACTGCAGTGTTTCAGTGGGGGGCAGCTGCCCCCTTTGCCCCACCTGTTGGCAAAAATAATTCTGGCCTGACTTATCCCACTAATAGCTTTTCAGATTCACACCCCTTCCGTTTTATTATGTAGGTCTGTAACATACTGGTCTTGCCTGGCAGCTCAGCTGTGCGCCTTTCCCAAGTGACATTTATTCATGGATCGAAGGAGGTTTGAAATACCCCGATGGCTTTGGGTTGGTCTGCATGCTGATTAATGCGGACCTGTGTCACGTCACCCATGTAGACACATTCTGCCAGGGCAAAGTGAGGGTGGTTTGGAAAGTTACTCTGGTCTCCGACTGGTGGCATCCTGCACCCCTGTGGTGGTGGTTTGACTAACCTATTGATGGGCAGGTTGGCCTCCGACCAGTTAACAAAGCTCCCCGACCCTTGCTCTTGGGCCTTTGAGCTTGGCGCTCTGGGAAGATTTTGTGTTCTTGTGGCATCAGGGCAGGGAACTTTCCTGTCCTTTCTCTGATGCAGAGCAGGCTCGATCACCAGTTTCCTCTCCAGATCGACACTTTAAGACAGGCCAGCCCCTCAGCTCTCCCGGAGTTTATTCCAGGAATTTATTTGGAGTTTTATGTTAACAGACTTATTGCTCTGCCTAGATTGAGTCGTGATGTCACATGCTTTCACGTCCACTGAGGATGTCTCTCGTTGGCTGTCGAGCAAGTTCTACTACTTTCTCCCTCTCCCTGCTGGTAGCTTACGAAAAGTTCATTTGTTGGAACGGGGCCAGGAGGCCAACAGACCCCCGCCGGGTTGAAGACTTTTGCCTCTGAACCTGGTCACATCCAAAGTGATTGAGTGGTGTCCCACCATTGGCATGGCAACTTCCTGGCCTCAGAGGCCAGAAAGGTCTCTTCCAGCACAGGCCTGTCTGGGCATCTTGCATTTTCCGGCATTGCTTCCGGAGGGCTGTCCCCTTGTCTACTGACGTTTGTTGACTGCTGGGTGCTCCAAACACACAGGTAAAATAAGCCTGGCTCGTTGCTTGTGACATCCACTATCTGTGATGCCAATTGTTAGGCAGCACAGGAGAAGAACAACATATCACCATCCTCTCCTCTCCCGTCCTGCATCTGTGCTCTCTCTGCTCGGGGAGTGCAGTTTGGACTTTTCCCCTCGCTTACTTTGCTGTGGACGTCTCTGCTTGCACAGGAAATGAGTCTCTGGCCGGTGCTGGTGTGCGAGGCTGTGCCCCGGTAGGCTGAGCTGTAGAGTTAGCTGCAAATGGCGTGGCTGTGCAGGACGGGCGGAAAGAGGGCTGCGGTGAACAGAATTACTGGAGAGTGACCTCGCCAGCCCCAGGAGAGTTACGCCAGTGCGGAGCAAGGCAGGTGGGCAGGGCAGACAGACAGGAGTGGCAGATGTCAGCAGCCAAGCCTGGGGTATGGGCAGATGGGCACAGCTCGTGCTTTCGATGCGTGGCGGGGGGCGTAGAAGATGGCGTCTGCCCCAGTGCTAGGCGAGGCTGGCAGGCATAACACATGGCACCGTCGGCCGGAGCAGGCAAGGCAGGCGTCTCCGAGTTCAAACCACAGGTTGCTGAGCCTTGCCTGGCCTTGCCGTCGTTGGGAGAGGAAGCTGCCTAGACACGGGAGGGGCTGAGATGCTGAGGCTCGCGGGAGGGGCCTGAGCAGCCGTGATCTTTGTTCCTGAGTGGGAAGCATCTAGTTCCTGAATCCTAGCGTTCCCGTTCTCAGTCGGGAAGAGCCAGGTTGGCTCGTAGCTTCACGGCCGTGCCCAGGACTGCCCAGCCTCTCTCTGCGGATCAGTGCGTGCAGGCTTTATCTGTCGCAGGCTAGCACTGGGAGCCAGGGCTGCTGCTAGGCCCATATCCAGCCCGGGGCAGGTGAGCACGAGGCACTGGCTCAGCCCCTCAGGAGGGGCAGCAAGCAGCGAGCGAAGCCATTCCCCGTCTCTGTCCTGCCAGGAGCACCCTGAGCTGGGGCTCGGATGGAAGGGCTGCCTGAGGACAGACCTGAGCTGCGTGAGGTGGGCAGGCCGCGGAGGTTCCACAGGCTCCTGCAGCGTGTGAGAGATGGGCCCGGAATCAGCAAGTCCTTGGCAGCTCCTTCGCCCCAGTGCCCGTGCGCCTCACCCCGTCCCAAGGGCTCAGCTGGCGTAAGAAGATGGAGACGTAGCTCTTCCTGCTCCACCCTCTATTCCTCCTCCTTCCCTTTCTCCTCCTCCTTTTCCTTCCCGCCGCACCGCATCTCCCTCCCAGCACTTTCCCCGCTGCTGGTCTTTCCACTTTGTGTTTTTCTCTTAAGCCGCCTCGGCCCGTCCCCCGCCGCGCGCCTCGGCTGGGCGGGAGTGAAGGACAGCCAGATGAAAAGCCTCTCCGACTTTCAGACCTGCCACGCACTGAACATCCTCGCTCCCCCGGCCCCGCCACGGGCATCCCAGGGAGAAAGGGGCTGCATTAGCATTGTGAAGAGAAAGCTGGCTGGGAAGGGTAGCCAGGGGAGGGGGAGCGAAGCAGAGAGCCAAGTCACAGGCAGGGAGAGGTTGGCCCAGGCAGCACAGGAGAGGCAAAGGCCTTGCAAGAAGCATGGAGGCAGATCTCGATGGTGCTCATTGGGCTGGTGGGAAGTTGCTGGACCTGGTCAGCTCCCCTTGCAGCTGGTCTTCCGGGGTTTGCTCACATCGCCCTTTCCTAGTGCCAGCCAAGGTGCAGCCACGACTGCCTATCTCGCGGCATGCTGTGTTCCTGCTGGCGGGGGCTGTGAGCGCCAGGCCAAAGAGAGGCCGTGTGGGTGGGGCAGCACAAGGGGTCCAGGCCTCCCATTGGTGGGGCTCCCCCGGACTGGTGACTTGGCGGGTGGGTTTGCGGCCAGTGTTCCTTCTGCTCTTCTCCGTCCATTTGCAGAATAATTCTGTGCACCGAGGCACATACGAATGTGCACCACCTTTTAGAAATGAAAACTCTAGCCACAGGGACACTGTTAATCAGCTGGGCAGCATTTGACTCTCCCCAGAGTGGGCACACTGGCTGCAGCCCCCCTTTGTCTCGGCCCGGCTCCCCCTTTGTCTCGGTTTGCCGAGGAATGGTAGGGTCAGACCTGCGTGGCCCCATGTCCCACGTTGGCACTTGAAGCATTGGGCGCTATGCACACAGTTCAGCTCCAGTGCCCTGTCCTGGGCCACGTGAGATGACTCCATTCTGAGTAGAGTGGCCAGGCTCTTTTTAAAATGGCTGTTTGCAGAGCTTAACCCAGAGCTTACCCTGTTGCAACTGAATATTCCTCGACCCCTGCTAACCAGCCGGCTTCTGGGTGCCTTCTCCATACCTTTTCCTCCTGCAAAGCCCTGGTCCTTCCTCCAGGATCCTTATCACTAGCATGTTCCTTGAACTCCCTCTCCTGTCCGTCCTGTGTCCCCTTCACCCCATCCTGGAACTTGGGCTGGTAGGAGAGAGAAGAGGTCAGAACACAGAGCATGCAGGGCGAAGCTCACTGGAGGTAAAGCAAGTTGCATGGAACAATCAATCCTGGGAGACGTGCTCTGAGGTAGCGTAGGGATGGAGAGGCCCTTTCTGCTTTCAAGCACAGTTAATCCAGTTTGATCTGACGCTGAGCGGAGTCTGATCGACCCTCGCTTCCTTGGCGAGCTCCAAAGACCGCGCAGCTGGAATCCTCGCCGAGAGCAACAAAGACGTAGCAGGGAGGAGCTGGCGGCCAGGGAAGGAGAGGGACGTTAAGGGGAGCGAAACATGGCAGCAAACCTAGGGGAGGTAAAAGACAATGGCTGCAAAGGTGAGGGGCGCCCAGAGGGATGAAATCCCCTCCAGGACTTAGTTCTAAAGCCAAAAGAAAAGCGAGCCTGGCTGTGGGGGGCCCTCATTGAGCACTGTCAGCACAGTCCAGGCAGCACCAAAGTCCTTAAGAACGGTGGCGTGCCCCTCCAGCTGCTCAAGAGCATCCCCACCAGGCTTCTCTGTCCTCCTCTGAGCGGCACCGCAGCGGCGCCGGCCGAGTGCAGGAGCAGGGACAGCACCCCCCTCTCCGATCCCAGCCCACTGAATCAGCGGGAGCTTTCTGAGGTCGGTGACGGGGCAGGAGGAGGTCGGTGATGCCCATTTGGCACTCGGGTGTGCCGTGGCCTCTTCTGGAAGTAGCTGCGTTGAGCTCAGTGGTGTTGAATGCTGGCCTGGCTGGGGAGCTGGCCCCCAACTTGGCCTGTGCTTTCCAGTCGTCCTCCCTTGCGCTACATGTCATGTCAGTGGGTAGCCCGGCACGTGGCAGCCCTTGTAGTCCGTGGAAGCATGGAGATGATGGGTGTGGCACTCAGAGCAGTCAAGAAGAAGGAAGACCTGTTGATGAATGAATTCACCAGGGTCAGCGTTTTCCCAGGAGCTTCTGGGAGCGTGGTGCCCATCGTTCGCTAAATTGCATGGGACCTGAGCACTCACCCCATAGGTTCCCTTGGAAGTCCCAGCTCTCCCTCTTATTTACAACTGTTGATTGCATTGGGGTGCTCAAACTTCTTCAGTTTTTGCAGAGTTGGCCTCATCTCAATAGAGAGAGTCACTAGGACCTTCTCCTCCGGTTGCAAGGGTGTGGTTCCCCTCGTTCTCCCCGTTCACCATCCCAAGTAATCCCTCTGGAAAAGCCAGTAAATGACAGGAACTGGCAAAGCAGCATTAGAAAACTATTTATCAGGTTGCTGGCCAGTGTTACATGAACAACCGTGTTCGTGAGCCCTTGGTGGGAGGCCTCAACGGCGTTGAAAGACTCAATAAGTCTCAGGATGCAGAATGACCTTTGTATCCCTTGAGGTGGCCGTACTTAGGCGTGGCAGAATTCTGGGTTTTTCAGAAGTAATTTTGCGGGATAATTCTGTTTTATTTTAAATACTCCCTCCCCCACCAATTTTCAGTGATTTTAATTTTTTCTCACAGTTTTGCAAACTCTCTGGGTTTCAGGCGTTTTTCGCTTGGTATCCATTTCAGTTTCCTCAGCGATCAGGAATTTTAGGGCACGTCAGACTGTAGTTATTGAAGGAGAGAAGACACTGAGGTTCCCGAGACAAAAGCTTTGTAACCATTAAAACACAGACTGTAGGCATCACTTGTCAATATATACAAAGCATATCAAACTCTAAGACGTTCATGCCCCACGAGTGCCGGAGTGGCCTTATTGGGCCAGGGAGTGCTTGCAGCAGCTGTCGCAGCAGTGAAGACCAGCAGCCTGTCTTCCCCAAGATCCGGGTTAAAGAAAAGAATGGCCAAGTTAAGAACATAAGAACGATCACACTGGGTCAGGCCACAGGTCCATCAAGCCCAGTATCCTGTCTTCTGACAGTGGCCAATGCCAGGTGCCCCAGAGGGAATGAACAGAACAGGGAATCATCAAGTGATCAGTTCCCTGTCACCCATGCCCAGCTTCTTGCAAACAGAGGCTAGGGACACTGTCCATGCGCATCCCGGCTAATAGCCATTGATGGACCTATAGTTCTTTTTTAAACTCTGCTATAGTCTTGGTCTTCACAACATCCTTCGGCAAGGAGTTCCACAGGTTAACTGTGCCTTGGATGAAAAAATATTTCCTATTGTTTGTTTTAAACCTGCTGCCTATTAATTTCATTTGGTGACCCCTAGTTCTTCTGTTGTGAGAAAGGATAAATAACAATTCCCTATTTATTTTCTCCACACCAGTCATGGTTTTTATATACCTTGATCATATCCCCCTTTATTCGTCTTTTTCCCAAGCTAAAATGCGGCGGTCTTATGAATCTTTCCTCATCCATACCCTTCATCATTTTGGTTGCCCTTTTCGGAACCTTTTCCAATTCCAATAGATCTTTTTTGAGATGGGGCGATCACATCTGCACACAGTATTCCAGATGTGGACGTACCATGGATTTATATAAAGGTAATATGATGTTTTCTGCCTTATCATCTGTCCCATTCTTAATGATTCCAGAATCCAGAAAGAATCCAAAGCAGCTGAATCTATGAGACCCTTCTGAGGCTTCAATAGAGGAATCAGGGCCTGCAGTGTCAGTGGGTAGAAAGAACTGATGCTCCTTAGGTATCTTTCATCTCAGTTAATTTGGCTGTGTTAGCAGGTCTCAGAGCCACGCCCCCGCCCGCCCCGCAGGCTGTCCCCCTGTTTTGGGCTGGAGAGCTGTGGGCAGGAAGAAGCCAGGAGAAGCTATTGATGAGTAAGTTAGATGCTGTCGAGAGAGTGACAGGAAAGCTGTAATACCGCCTCTTCACCTGCTCACTCTGGACCTTCTGAACGATGGCCTCCTGCTAGGTGACCTGTTTGTCTGATTCCCCCTCAGGCATTATGGGACGCCCTTAGCGGCTCTCCCACATGCTTCTTATCTCATACAGCAGCCAAGAGGAGCTTTGGCTCTGCCCCACCGGCGCACACACACCCCACACAATCTGAGCAGCCCAATTTGGGGTCTAAGATGCGTGAAACTTTTAGCCACAGCTGCCACTGTCCTTGGTGTGGTCCCGAATGGGTCCAAAGGAGTCCAGGAGAACCCCCAGACTGTCAAAGGAGGAGGATGTCATCAGCTCTTCCCTGGCAGGAGCAGGGGAAGAGGGACGTGATGAAACAGGCATTTATCACAATTTACTGATCAGACCCTAAGCTTTCCAGTCTTCTGCATCATCAGGGCCCATGTGCAGTATGGGGGAGTCTGCACTGCAGCCGACCGCTCTGATCCTGGTCTGTGGCTAAACAGCGGAGCCTTTCTCCAGCTCTAAATTCACCGTGGGAGGTGGGAAGGGAGCCCGGCTTGTAACGGTTTCCCTGCCTGTGTGTATAGAACAATACCATGCCTCTCCTTTTGTTTGCGATCTGATGCGCTCCTGGGAGACGAGAATAAAGCCCATCTGCAGGAGTGTTGAAAGGCTCATAGACAGCAGCGTATTCAGGGTGTCAGTGAGACACACAAGAATATATTTGTTTTGCTCTGATGCGTGCTTTATTCAAGCCGGTCCAATCAGTGGCATGAATGGCACCCTCCAGTTCTAGACGACTAGAGAAAAATCATATTGTGTCCTGGAGAGGAATTAGATGGAGGCATTACAAGCCTGCCATCGGAATTCTTTTGTCATTGCTGAAATAACTTCAGATTAGAAATTAAGGTGTCTGCGTCATAGCGCTGTAATTACCCGCGGAGAAAATTGCTTGGATTGGATTGTCTTGTGTGACAATAATTTAGCACCGATTGGAAAATATTCTCCTGCCTTTATTGCTCTGGGCTTCGTTCACAGAGTCCTCAGTCTCTCCCTCCAGGTCCAGGTTTAGCTCTCTGAGTGAGTGGTGTTGGCAGAGGGGGGCAGGCATGGCTGGTGGCCACTGGGGTATGTCTCCAAAGTCCACTGACATTAACTCCGACTTCTACCGGTGTCTGAACAGCAGATCTATCTCCGTGGAGAAATCTGCTTCCAATAGGGCTCACCGCCGTCCTGTTGATTCCCTTCCAGCCAGCAAGACTAGTGTTTCTAAAGGCTGGGTTGATTTTGTTGGAGAGTGGAAGGGACAGGTGGACGTCCGTGAAGGATGTTGCCGCAGGAGTTGACCATGCTCTCTCTGCCGAGGTTGTTGATCGTGGAAATCATCCACCCTCCAAGTATTCCGGAAACGGTGGGCTGGCCAGTGATTCCATCTTGTCCTCGGTACTAATCGTGGAACCGTGCGTCGTCAGCGATGCATCACCACGCCGCGCGTTTGACCATCAAGCCACGTGCTTTCCCAAACCAGTTAGAGGTTGAACCCATCTTTCTGCCAAGGCTGGAATGTGCAAGTTTTGATCAAGCCGCTTCTAATACCCCAGACTAGAGTTTTTCTGCTACTTCCCTTGGGAGACTATTACAGAGTCAAAAAGACCCTGTTGCTCTATGTTCAGCTGGACTTTTCCCTTGTTGTGTCCTTTTAGCTGCCTCTGCCACCCTGAATAATTTTGCTCCCGGCTTGTCTTTACACCTGCTCTTAATCTGTGTGCTGCTGCTATGTCTTCCAGATAGTCATGTAGCCAAGATGCACCTGTCTCCTTTTTTTGACTGTTCCTCCTAAATCAGTCCCCCTGTCCCTTATTATTTCTCCCCGCTGTTCTCCGAGTTTCCTCCAGCTTGTCACTATCGTCCTGCCCAGTCACCGCTATGAAATTCCAGGGGCAGTCGTTCCACAGCTGCCGGCTATGAAATCCCTTGATTTGGATGCCAAGATGGCCGACAGTTGCGTGAGGTTGTTTGGAGACCTGACCGTGTTTCTCCAATCATGATGAATGGTGATGTATCTGCTCCAAGTATGCTTCAGCATGGTTCCCCCTGCGGGTGTGCTTGCGCCGTATGCATGGGAAATCAGATATGTTTGAGTAGCTCTGGCTCTTGCTGTCCCGCATTGTCTATGCCCGGAAATATGGGTTGGAACGGCTATGACATAGAAGCCAGTACAGCACAGTTGCCACGCTAGGACACGTGTTGGCGTTCACATGTTATTTGCAGACTTTCCGACTCTGGCTTGCTACCCCAGCAAGATGACGGGTAGAGAAGAAAGTTTTGGTGCTGCATGTGCCAGCGCAAAGCTGGCTTGGTCGTCGGATCACACAGAAGTGAGAGGATGGGTGTCCTCTGGAGCCTTCTCTCCCAGCAGAGTGTGGTCAGCTGGGCATAGATGTGTCAGGGTCAGGCTGGGAAGTCCATCTGGATCCCCGACGGGCACAAGGGGCAGCCTGCTCTCTGGATGACAGGGAGGGGTATATGAATGTCCTGGACTGCAGAGCTACCATCCAGAGCTGGGTGACATTCCTGCCTGTCCCCCTGGAACTTGGTAGCACGAAACCGTCACGGACAAGCACTGCATAAACATTGAGTAAACAGTGCGCCCTTGTAGCCAAGAAAGCTAAAGGCATACTAGGGTGCATTAGGAGGAGTATTTCGAGCAGGTCTAGAGAAGTAGTTATTCCTCCTCTTTATTTGGCACTGGTGAGGCCACATCTGGAATATTGTGTCCAGTTTTGGGCCCCCCAGTATAAAAAGGATGTGGATTTGCTGGAGCAGGTTCAGTGGAGGGCAACAAAAATGAGTAAGGGTCTGGAGCACAAGACCTATGAGGATAGGCTGAGGGATTTGGGCTTGTTTAGTTTACAGAAGAGAAGACTGAGAGGTGATTTAATAGCAGCCTTCAACTGCCTGAAGGGGAGCTCTAAAAAGGAGGGTGAGAAACTGTTCTCAGTGGTGTCAGATGGCAGAACAAGGAGTAATGGTCAGAAGTTGAAGAGGGAAAGGTGTAGGTTAGATATTAGGAAAACCTACTTCACCAGGCGGGTGGTGAAGCATTGGAATGCGTTGCTTAGAGAGGTGGTGGATTCTCCATCCCTTGAGGTTTTTAAGTCCCGGCTGGACAAGGTTCTGGCTGTGATGACTTAGTGGGAGTTGATCCTGCTTGAAGCAGGGGGCTGGACTAGATGACCTCCTGAGGTCCCTTCCAGCCCTATGATTCTGTGATGAGCAAACTGGGGGCATGGACACCTCGTCCTTCTGCCTGGTGGCCAGTTCTGGGGTGGTCAGAATGAGAGAACCCCGAAGGCCCTTCACTGGGAGTCAGCCACCACCTGGCAGGATTCCTCCAACCCTGAATCATCCTGACACAGATCTGTCATAGGACTGATATCCTGCCACTGTAATCCCACCTCCCCATACAGCTGTTGGCCAGCAAGGCCAGCACCACATGTAAGAACTGGTTTGGAGCAGGACAGACCCCAGGGTTGTTACTGGATTCCTTCCAGCTACAGTGGAGCAGGTAGTCTCAGAGCATTGAGCTTTTGTGCGTACGACCCACTTCTTCAGATTTGGAGCAGAAGTAAGAATCCAGGATGTGTATCGTAGTCGGGGGAAGGAAGGAGGAAGGAAAAAAGTGGGGGGAGTCACTTGTCATTAATAGGACCCCAAGGGAAGATGTAAATTGTTAAGTGGGACGGGCGCCATTCATGTGAATATCAAAGGTAGGGAAATCGCCCTTGTAATGCGTAAGGTGACTGAGATCTCTCTTAGGCCCCAGGTTAAATGTCTCAGACCTGTAAATGATTCCCAGTTCAGACATCTTTCTCTGTAACCTTGTGGTGGAATCCCTCTGAAAGAGGAAGGCCGCTGTAAGGTCCATTATTGAACCTCCAGGAGGTTAAAGTGTTCCCCTACGGGTTTATGAGTATTCCGGTTCCTGGTGTCTGCTTTGTGTCCTTTCATCCTTTGGCGCAGAGACTGACCTGTTTGTCCAATGGCACCCATCCCATTTAACTGAGTTACTTCTTCCACAGGTCTTATTAATTACACGTGTCTCCCCTCCCCCGCCCTTTTTTCTTCTCCCTTCTCTGCTCTATAAACCCTGGATTCTTATGTCTGCTCCATATCTGATGAAGTGGGTCTTACCCACAAAACCTCCTTACCTAATCAATAAAATTGTTAGTCTTTAAGGTGCTACCGGACAGCTTGTTTTTTAATGGAGCGGATGTCTGTCGTAGACCTTTCTCTTGATTCCCAGGTGAACCACCAAGATCTGGAGAGACAGGGCCATGGCCAGGTTTGTTGGCTGAGGCAATTCTGTCTGACAGCTTTGTTACAGATTTCAGTTCAGTTTCCCTCCAGCTCCCAGGCCCTTCCACTGACCTCACAGTCAGCACATGACGAGGCTTCTCTTGGCTGGTTCAGGACCATGGATAGGAACTGCTCTGTACAGATCCAGGAAATCCTAGCTCCTGGAGGATGCATTTACTAAAAGGAAGAGCCTGCTGTTATGGCCACCCAGTGTGGCCTGTAGCTGGTTTGAGTCTTGCTACTGAATATCTACAACTACTTCCTGGACAGGTTGAGGTAGTGTCAGCTCTTTTACCATTCTCTGTGGTCTTCAAGGCTGGGAAAAGAGATGACTGAGGAGGGGAGGGATACAGTCGAGGTCTGTAAAATCATGAATGGTGTGGAGAAAGGGAACAGTGGAGTGTTGGAGGAGGAGGTAAGTAACACAAGAATGAGGGTTCCTCCGGTGAAACCAAAATCTTCACACTGCTGACAGGCAGCCTGTGGAACTTGGTGCCGAGTGATGATGTGAAGAGCAAATGTACAGCTGGATTCCAAAAAGACTTAGATAAGCTCATGGAGGAGAGGTCTCTCCTGGGCTGTTGGCCGAGATGGTCAGGTGCCCATCTCCATGCTCTGGGAGTTCCTAAGTCTCCAGCTGCCAAAAGCTGGGACTGAACCATTGGGAACTGATCACCCCCAAATGCCCTGGTCTGTTTGTTTCCCCCAAAGCATCTGGCACTGGTCACTGAAAGCTGTATGAGCTGAATACCCCCCATGGCATTCCAGGAGACCAAAGCGGTGCCATGACGTTGCCTGAAGTTTTTTTCTGAAGGACAACAGACGTCACTGAAATCACTTGACAAGCCAGCCTGTCTCCTTCCTCGACCCACAGCTGGTTCTAGGAGAAAAGAAATGACACAAACTGAAGTTGTCCAGATGTGGCTGTGTGCTGTCAGCTGGGTTGAGCTGTCTCCCCTTCAGCTTGTAGCCAGGGCCAGGTGTTAGAAAGAGTCGGCCATCTCTTTGCAGGGGATCTTGCAACGGACAACACGGTGTAGCCCATTGTGTTCCCAACTGCCTCATACAGCGTGCATTCCTCTGGAGCTCTAGTAGCCTTCTCCAGCTTGGGGAACAGGCCGCTGTCAGAAATCTGCAGGGCGGGGGAGTGACACAGAGTAACCTGCTGACTTTTGCCAAGGTCTGTGCCTTGGAGCTAGCAGCTATGTCAGAGGCCAAGCTGGGGGACTAGACGTTCCATCATTGCTGGGTCAATGAGGCTGGTATGCCTCATTCCCCTCATCCAGAAGAAAGAATGTGCTTTACCCGACAGGAACTTTGCTTCTTCAGGACGTGCAGTCCATGTAGCTCCTGGGTGTAATTAGCGTAGCTGTCATCAGTCGCTGCTTTCAGAGTCATCTCCTGCCAGGGCTCTGTGAAAGGGGCAGGGCCTTTTCTGCTTCTTATGCCCGTACGTGGGTGCAGGGAGAGACACAGGAAAAGTTCTAGTCCAATAAGTCCCACGTCATGTGTAGGAGGCACATGTGTTCCCACAAAGGGATCTCAGCTGTCTGCAGCCTCGTGAAGGGTAAATGCCATTCTTTAATGGACTGTCTGACCTTCCTGCTGCTTTTATGGCTTAGCCAGAGATCGTCCAGCCCAGCAGCTGAGTCCTGGGGCCAGTCCCCGAGCTGGTGGATTTTTTTTTTTCTTTGCGTACTGGCACAGACAGTGTTCATAGGAGAAATTCCCTCCTCCAATCTCCTTAAAATCAGGCAAACTAGAGCTCCCATTTCCCCAAAGCTTTCCTAGCCTCTGGGAAAATAAGTGCCATGACTTAGGGCCTGTGGCTGACAGACTGAGCAGGAGATTCAATTAAAGCCACTGCTGCTGCAGCTGAATCACCTTTCTCTGTTGCTTATATGCTTTCTGCCAGAGGGCGCCCACGTGTTCCACCAGAGGAGACACAGAGGTGACTACGATGCTGGAAGTTTCTTCCAGAGCTGGCTGTGGTGCTAAATACAAGAATAAGAGACCAGTTAAGGTGGTTAAATAAAGCCAGCAGGGCTCCATGCAAGCACAGGGCTGCTTGCAAAATTGGACCAGGATCCGCATTGGTCTGTACTGGGGCACAGCCAGTGAGAACCCAGAATCCTGCAGGATGTTGTGTTGCTGATGCGCTAGCTGGGTCCCTCTCTGGGTGCTGGTGGCAGTGATTGGGGCAGTGCGACAGAGGACAGGGCTTGGAGAAATCTCCAGAGCCACCATCGGTGTGGGTATTACAGCCGTTTAATTCCCAAAAGTGGAAGTAAACTGGGCTAACGCAGTGGGACTCCCCTCGAGGAACGTTTGGGGGCGGGACTGGCAAGCAGCCAGGTCTGGTGCTTCAGCTGGTGGGGCTCAGATACTGGCATCATCCCAGGGCAGTGGGGCTCAGGCTTCAGCGTGGTGGGGGCCCGCTCCTTTGTTTTGGCCCTGGGCTCTAGCAAGTCTAGCACCGGTCCTGCTTCCTGTCCTAAGTCATTGCCTAGTGTTACTGTACCCTGCTAAGCAGCAGCTCTGGAACCGAGTGCAGTCTCTGGACCAGTGGGCCAATGCCTGGATGTTCAGAGAATGTAATTCTGGTCTCATACCAGCGTAAATGGGGTGTGACTCTCTGGTGGGGTTACCGCCGTAAGCCGCGTGCTCGGACGGCCACCCAGGAGAGAGACGGGTACCGCCCCGCTGATTGGCAGAGCACCCCCAGCCGGCAGCCTGTGTTCCTATTGTTAGTGCGTGTCTGTATATGCCCTGGTGCGCAGAACAAAATGTATTCCACACGTGGCTGCAACACCGCTGCTGAGACGCATCGGGTATATGGAGTTAGAGCCAGGCCGCGAATCGGGAATACGTGCTGCTGCACAAACGTAGCACACTGTGCAATTTCGTCTTCTTTTCTCCTTCCAGGCCTTGGCCCTACACGATATTTCAGCGTGGCTTTGACTTGGTGTTGGGCGAGCAGCCTTCGGACAAGATCTTTAGGTAAGGTTTGGCTGCCCTGCCAGCCTCCCTGCTCACCTCAGCGTTGTGCTGCCAGCCAACCAGCTCAGCCCCCCGGGCACAAAGGCTGCAATGGCCGCAGAAGTCTCTGTGGGCAGGGAACCGAGGGGTCTGACCGGCCGAGCCTGGGCTGAGCAGAGGGATGGTCGCTCAGGCACTTGACGAGCACTAACGCAGTGGAAGAAGGGAATTACGACAGGCGCTGTCTGCATGCCTGCTGGTTACGAAAGCAGCTGGGCTTTGATTCTGGGTGTCTGTGTCACGGGGACAAATGTTAATCCCCAGCGCCGTTTGTTGGCCTTGCTGTGCTCCCCCTGCTCTGCATGGTGAGCTGTCTGGTGCAGTCTCTCCTGCTTCCTCATTGTCGCATCGTGTTTTCTCCTGTCCCTAGGACCCCCCAGCTTCCCGTTCTCCTTGGCCTGGTGTCCCCACTCTGCGCCCCGTTGGGACTACAGAGCGTTTTGCTAAGGCCCAGACCATGAGGCCGTTATCTGGCTTAGCCTTTATTCAGGCAAAGTTTTAGCCCGTTTCTAGTGGCTTCTGTCAGTGTCTCAGGGTGGGGTGTGCCTGAGGACTGGGTAGAAACCAAAGGTTGCATCTTAATACAGAGCAGGCCCCTAGGTTTGGCCTGGTATCAGCCATATCCTTATATCTCTCCTCTCCTCCATCCGCTTCTGGAGTTGGTAAGGAGTTAACGAATCTGCTACCTGCCGTGTGCCTCAGTTTCCCCATTTGCAAGCGGGGGATAACAATACAGGGCTTTGTAAAGCCATGTTTCTTAAACTTTTTGAGACTACCATCCCCTAAACAATTATATTTTTAACGAGGAACACCCATGAAAATTTTCTAAAAAAAATTGTCGTCAGACCAAAATAAAAATGAACAGCAGCAAAGACAGGAAAAACAAGATGAAGTAATTTTATTGGGTATCAGAGCAGTGAAGAAGTATCATTGTATCTGGTTTCAATAACAGAAAATATAGATTGTCAGTGTATTGTTCCAGACGCTCACGGCGCACCGTCGAAGAGACGGTGTAAGGAAGCACCTGCATTTGAAAAGAACAATAGATGTAAAATTATTGTTATCTCTCTCTCCGTTAGCCCACTTTCTCCTCCTCCTTTCCCCTCCCACAGTTTCTTTCCCGGGCTCTTGTCAGAAGGGGCGGGAGGCTTAAATACTTGGGGTGGTGTGTTCGGATGAGCCAGCCTGTTGGTGTGGTGGGAGTGGCTGAAGCAGCAAAGGCACGAGGCAGTTATATCATGTGCGTGCACTCCAGCTGCACCAGCGGTGCCTGAGACTGCTGGGACCTTGTTAGTTGGCTGCTTTGATCCCTGAGGACCCAGCATGGCACCTGGGAACTCCCTGAGTATTCATCAGTCCAGCGTATGGCGCTCTGGGCAAAGCCACATGCTGTTGCGTTGCTGGCAGGCCCCTGGGAGCAGGTGGTGGTTTGTTCCCACGGTGGGCACCGGGGAGGCCTGGAACACATGCGGTACTCCAGATCCTGCTCCCAGTGCCACCTGTATGGGGCTAGGAATGGCCTTCCAGGGTTCTCCGTTCTTGGCCGGCGCTTGCGGGCTGCTCTTGGCTAGTGGGAGCCTCCTTCCTGCTGGAGTCTGGGTTTTATTCTCGGTGGGTCAGCAGCTTCCCTCCTTTCTGATTACCTGGGGGCGCTCTTTAGAGTGCGAGCGAGCTGGGATGCTCTTCCTCAGGGCCTCCCACTGAATCCAGGGTGTCCCCCAGCTGGCAGGTGAGCTAACCCCCCCTCTGGTTTTCCAGGGCCTTGTGAAGAAACATCTCCACCCTCAAAAAGAAACCCCCTCCCCAAGCACCACTAATTCCACCAGCTGCACATGCCTTGGGCTGTGCAAACATAGCTGTTCCTGGCCCTGAAAAGCTGAATTACAACCTACCTTGTGAAAAGGTGCCCTCAAAGCCCTAGTGTGCCACTGGGAGGTGGGACACAGAGAGAAAGCGGGGAGGGAGTGGTTCAAAGAAGCTGGTCCCTCAGCTTCAGGGGGCGGTAGCATTCTCCTCTGACACCCAGCCGAAGTGGTGCAACTCCCATCACCCAAGATGTCTGGCAGAGCCAGGAAATGGTCCCACAGTCTCCGAGTCCCTGAGCAATGCCCAAACGGCCAGGCCAGTCTTCCTCCGTTACCCCATCTATCTCCTCCTCCTTCTCCCGCCGCTGCCCTGTGGAAGCTCTTTTTCCCTAGAGCCTAGCAGCCCGCTGCACTTGGCAGTCCTTTTCCATAGCAAAATGAAGGGACAGAAGCTTTACGGACGGCATCGGGGCTGGCTTGGGGGCTGGGAAGTAGGGCCTAAGAGGTAAGGCATACAACAGGCACGCCAAAGACTTGAGTTTGACTCCTGGCTCAACCACAGACTTCATAAATGACCTGGGGCAGGTCATCTAACCTTTGGCTGAGTTCCCCACCCGTCCACGTACCTCAGCTTCTCCTTCGCTCCTGTGTGCTGGCTCGGGAGCTCTGTGCTTTGGTTGTGTAGTGACCTGGCCGTGGTTGTGGAGGGGGTCTTCATAGAACACTTTCCCGCCATTCTCTCCAAGGATGGGGGAGGCACCATCTTCCCTGTGGCAGTCACACCTCGCTTCCCACGTGCACCCCTTTCTTTGTCCCTGTGAGTGGCTGGAAAACCAGGCGGGCAGCGTTTTCCTTCCATAGCGACCAGTTCTAACCCTGTCCGGCAGGTTCACCTATACCCTGGGGGAAGGCATGTGGCTGCCTCTGAGTAAGAGCTTTGTGATCCCGCCAGCCGAACTGGCCATCAACCCCTCTGCCAAGTGTAAAACGGACATGACGGTGATGGAGGATGCGGTGGAGGTCAGGTGAGTGTGGTGACGGGGCGGAGACGGAGATGCAGCTGGAGGCACGGGGAGAGCAGAGTGCCACCGGGGGATCGTGGGTAAGGGGATGACGCTCACAAGGCAGGCTCTGAAGCTGGAGGAACCAGAGAGCTTGGGTGATGCCGTGGTCCTCCAGTGCTGCAGCGCTGGGCGTCCTCCTGGTGGAGGTTCACTCAGGTGTAGGTGGGACGTCAGGGTGGAGAGCCTGGTGTGAGGCCGAGCGAAGTCTCATGCATACGCTGGGCAACCTTGCAGGGGCACGTCTCCGGGCAGTGTGTTGTACATCTTCCACCACATGTCCTTCTGCGTGCCAGGCCCTCAGCCTGCTTAGACTCAGGCCTTCAAAGACCTCTATTGTTGTCAGGAGACTGAGTCACTCAGAACGTACCTCTTGGGTCTAATTGGTGTCCGCTCATAGGCCTAAAGCTACCCAGCGATCTACAAACGCAGAGCCCTGACCGCTAGGCAAGGCTCATCCTCCAACTCACGGGCCTACAATGTCAGGTGGGCGTCTGGCAACATTTGCACGTGCGGCTCTCACTGCCGTGTCCACCGCTTGCACTGTCCGTCTGCAAATGGGTAGCGTGGTGTCCACCCACCCACTGTGTGCTTAGTCCGATTTGCCCCTGTGATCAGTACAGTCTTGCACGAAACGATGGCCACGCGACGGTGCACTATTGTAGGTGCAAATGTGTGAGTGGGTGTGCGAACGTGTCTCATGGTGTCCATGATCTGTAGCCTCTCGATTGAGATGGAGTTAAACAGAATAATGCTCGAGAGCTTGAATTTCTGACCATGTCCCTCTTCTCTCCCCCTTGCAGGGAAGAGATGATGACGTCCTCCTCCTTTGACAACCTGGAGGTTCTCTTAGACTCCTTTGGACCGGTTCGCGACTGCTCCAAGGACAACGGGGGCTGCAGCAAGAATTTCCGTTGCATCTCGGACCGCAAATTGGACTCTTCCGGTTGTGTGGTATGTGTGTTGGGGGGGTCGGGTGGGGCAGAGCCCAAAGCTTGTCTTGTGTGCGGTACGTGATCAGAAATATGTGGGAGAGCTGCCAAGTGCTTCCCATAATGGCTTAGGGGGAATCAGACAAACAGGTCACTTAGCAAGAGGCCATTGTTCAGAAGGTCCAGAGTGAGCCAGTAAAGAGGGCGGCATTACAGCTTTCCTGTAGCTCTCTCGACAGCATCCTATTCATCAGTAGCTTCTCCCAGCTTCTTCCTACCCACAGCTCTCCAGCCCAAGAGAGGGAGACAGCTCACAGGGGGCGCTGAGTCCTGCTAACACACCCAAATTAACTTGGATGAGAGATACCTAGGGAGCATCAGCTCTTCCTGCCTGCCGTTGCTCCCGCCCCTTGTTTCTCTGTCGAATCCTCAGAAGAGAGTCATAGGTTCAGCTGCTTTGGCTTCTTCCTAGGTGCTAGAACTTGGCCGTTCTCTTCCTGAACCCGGGTCTCGGGGAAAAAGGGCTGCCGGCTGGCACCGTTGCAGGCAGCCGTTAGCCAAGCACGGCCACTCCGGTGCTCTGGGGCCATGGCTGTCGGGAGAAGATGTCGCATGGACGCGACTTGGCAAAAAGCAGCTGGGCCTATTTGCTGCCTGCATTGCAATGCGTCAGACAGTTTAGGTCAGTGTTTTCCTGCCACGAGGGCCGGTCCCATTGGGGATGGGGCATGAGACCCATGGGAAGAGGAGAGGATAATTGCATGACCCCACATCCACCTTGCTACTACTGCATGGATGCTTCTGCTGTGTCAGGTGAACCAGGATGGGTCTCTTAGGCTACGTCTACACGTGAAGCCTACATCGAAGTAGCCTATTTCGATGTGGCGACATCGAAATAGGGTATTTCGATGAATAACGTCTACACGTCCTCCAGGGCTGGCAACGTCGATGTTCAACATTGAAATAGGCGCTGCGAGGGAGCGTCTACACGCCACAGTAGCACACATCGAAATAGGGGTGCCAGGCACAGCTGCAGACAGGGTCACAGGGCGGACTCAACAGCAAGCCGCTCCCTTAAAGGGCCCCTCCCAGACACACTTGCACTAAACAGCACAAGATACACAGAGCCAACAACGAGTTGCAGACCCTGTGCATGCAGCATGAATCCCCCGCTGCAGCAGCAGCAGCCAGAAGCCCTGGGCTAAGGGCTGCTGCCCACGGTGACCATAGAGCCCCGCACGGGCTGGAGAGACAGCGTCTCTCAACCCCCCAGCTGATGGCTGCCATGGAGGACCCCACAATTTCGACGTTGCGGGACGCGGATCGTCTACACGGTCCCTACTTCGACGTTGAACGTGGAAGTAGGGCGCTATTCCGATCCCCTCATGAGGTTAGCGACTTCAACGTCTCGCCGCCTAACGTCGAAGTTAACTTCGAAATAGCGCCCGACGCGTGTAGCCGCGATGGGCGCTATTTCGAAGTTAGTGCCGCTACTTCGAAGTAGCGTGCACGTGTAGACACAGCTTCAGTGTCCCAGTTCCAGTGCTGGACAGAAGGACATCTTAAATTTCTCCCCAGCATGAGGGTCAAGGGACCCGTGAGGGGGTGTGTGCAGTGAAATCTTGCAGGGTCTGTCATCACCAGATACTGCCTCCCGAACCCTGATTTGCCGCTTGGCTTGGACTGAGCGTGCTCAGTAACACTCCTGAAGCTGGCTGCTTTCAGTGTGCCCTTACCCACTGCCCTTTGGCAGGCGTGGGACATCTCTCTGGTGATAACACAAGGAGTGAGGTCCCTGTTGAGTGGCTGGCTGTTCTGAGGTCTTCCTTCAGTGTATGAGTGGTTAGAAAACAACTGTGTCATCTGCGGTGGCTGGCGGAGTTCAAGGCTGGTGCATTTGGCAGCTCTGTGTTTGCCCCCTGAACCCTTTGTGTGCATAGATGCTACCAATGCCAGACAGTCATAGGTGGTAAAGTAGCTAGGAGTTACTACCCAAGTGCCCCAGAACCTCTCCCACTGAATATTCTTATTGTACTGGTATTTACACCTCTGCCGCTGCCTGGATATGGTACTTTCGTACTTTGGGGGCATATCTTCCAACTTAGTGGTTCTTAACCTTTCTAGACCACTTTCAGGAGTTTGATCTGTCCTGAGTACCCCCAACTTTAACATTCACCCTTCTGAAAAAAACTATTTAAAAATCAGACCTAAAAATACAAAAGTGCCACCACCTACTGTGCTGAAAAATGGCTTCCTTTCTCGTAAGGAATGTAAATCTTGTACTTCTGTTTCAGCGTAGAACAGCAGTTCTCAGTCTTTTCGGACTCCTGTACACCTTTCAGGAGCCTGGTTCGTCTTGCGGTTTCACCTCGCTTCAAAATGACTTGCTGACGAAACCAGACATAAAAATACAAAAGTGTCACAGCACAATAGTGCTGAAAAAACTGCTGACTTCTTGTTTTTACTCGAAAATGATGACGTTAATCAACTGGCCTATAAATATTGTATTTCCATTTCACTTGTGAACTTTATCTGAAGCCGGAGGCTGGGAAGCTGGGCTGAAGCAGGTAACCGAGCTTTGCTGGGAAACCTGTTCCATCCCACCACCAGTTCGTCCTCCAACCCCAGGTTGAGAAACACTATCTAGATGAGCGGAGGTACCCCCCGTGGTACAAGTACCCCTGGCCGAGAACCACTGGTCTAACTGCAGCAGCAACGTTCATCCATCCCATTCCTATGCCCCTCTGTATTTGTTCTCCTGCCCAGTAATCCGCCTGTGTCAGAGGCTGGCTGGGAAGCTGCTGAGCGCCTTTGATCACTCACGACGTCCCCGCCCCCGCATCATGCCTCACCTGCTGTGCTTTGAGAGATGATCTTGACAGGAGATAAGAGTGTTAATGGGCTTTGGTGGAGGAAGATGCCTGGTGAGGTCATCTAGTGGCCACCCTGGTGACGTTCCCCTCTGGCCTGCATTCCCATGATCCCTGGGGAGCTATACAGAGCCTTGTGATGCTGTGTCTGGTGAGAGAAGGCGTGGTAGTTGCTATGGGGCAAGAAATGGGGGTAACCAAGTGGGCTTTCAGAATATTGTGCCATGTCAGATAGGAACAGGCATCTTCCAGGTTCAGAACAAGTTGGTTCCAAGCCTGACCCTAGTGAACAAAAACTAGGAAATATTCCTCCCTCTCTAACCTGCTTGAGTCCAGCCTGGCCACTTACCCAGGAGTGTTATCAGTCAGGAGCACCCAGTTGCACCCTCCATCCCTGCCAGTTGAGAACACATCTGGCCGAACAGCTGGAGAGCCAGGCAGCAGGGAGGGAGGGAGGGCTCCCTGTTGTGTCATTTGTCCTTTGGCTGTCATCCTGAGCAGCTGGGTTTGCACAGCAAGAGGTGACTCCATAAAACTGCCTAAAAGTCCATCACGTCCCAGCTCTCCAGCTGGTGCGGGTGCGGGGCGGGGGCGGGCTGGAGAGATCAGGCCAGGAGGAGGTCTAGCAAGCCTGCAGGCTGCCTTAGTGTCAGTGAACCGTGTGCATCTCGTGCGGAGATCTTCAGTCTGGGTCAGAGGAAGGAATAACCTGTCTGAGTGGCAGGCCTGCTGCAAGGCCATTGTCCCACCGCGATGAGTGTGGGGGCAGGAGGCCTCTAGCGCTGCCTCCTTGGCACCGAGGAATCGCGAATGGCTCGTGCGCTTCGGGAGAACTCGGCTGCACTCTCTCCGTGGCTGTGAAGCCCTTTCTCCTCCTGCGTGGTGTGTCAGCCCACGCTCTGCTGCGTGCAGATGGCAAAGCCCTGGGGTGAATTGGCCCACGAGTCCGGCTGAGCCCCTGCATCCTGCTTACGCTGTGTGCCTCATGCAGCAGAGGCCGCACGCCTCGCCGTTCCCTTCAGGCTGCATGTGGGTCCAAATTTCCCCTGAGTCCTGGCCTGCAGCATATCCTGCTGTTCTAATCCTGGGGCTTTACACAGCTCTGTGACCCACGGCCGCCCCTCCGTCCTAACCCCACAGCTCTGCCAGTGCCCCTCAGCTGTGACCCACGGCCGCCCCTCCATCCTAACCCCACAGCTCTGCCAGTGCCCCTCAGCTGTGACCCACGGCCGCCCCTACTATCCTAACCCCACAGCTCTGCCAGTGCCCCTCAGCTGTGACCCACGGCCGCCCCTCCATCCTAACCCCACAGCTCTGCCAGTGCCCCTCAGCTGTGACCCACGGCCGCCCCTCCATCCTAACCCCACAGCTCTGCCAGTGCCCCTCAGCTGTGACCCACGGCCGCCCCTACTATCCTAACCCCACAGCTCTGCCAGTGCCCCTCAGCTGTGACCCACGGCCGCCCCTCCGTCCTAACCCCACAGCTCTGCCAGTGCCCCTCAGCTGTGACCCACGGCCGCCCCTCCATCCTAACCCCACAGCTCTGCCAGTGCCCCTCAGCTGTGACCCACGGCCGCCCCTCCGTCCTAACCCCACAGCTCTGCCAGTGCCCCTCAGCTGTGACCCATGTCTGCCCCTACTATCCTAACCCCACAGCTCTGCCAGCGCCCCTCAGCTGTGACCCACGGCCGCCCCTACTATCCTAACCCCACAGCTCTGCCAGCGCCCCTCAGCTGTGACCCACGGCCGCCCCTCCATCCTAACCCCACAGCTCTGCCAGTGCAGCTCAGTCCTGACCTGCTGCCCCCAAACACTTTCCCAGTCCAAATATGTAGTGCCCAGCTGAGCATTTGATGCAGACGGGCCCCAAGCAATGCACAGATGGGAGCTGTGAACAGATGTGTTCTGGGGGTTTAAAGCTGTCGCCTGGAACGAGAGCCAGCAGAGGCGAACCTGGCTGGGGTAGCATCCAGCTGCCGTTCTCCAGCTGGGTGCCAAGAGCTGAGCTGGGTGTGGTGCCTGCACCCAGAGTCCGGTTAACCTGGGCGGTTCTGTCCTGCCAGTGCCCAGCTGGACTCAGCCCCATGAAGGACGGCACCGGTTGCTATGACCGCCACGTTGGCGTGGACTGTTCGGATGGATTCAATGGTGGCTGTGAGCAGCTGTGTCTCCAGCAGACGGCGCCTTTCCCGGACGATCCCTCGCTGTACAATATCCTCATGTTCTGCGGGTGAGTTACCCAGCCCGTTGGAACCTTGTCTGGAGAGCATGGGGCTGGGGCTGGGACTTAACTCTTACCCCTCTGCCCACCAAGCACCCTGCTTCCTCCTTTCCAGGCAGGCAGGTACCTTAGCTCATGACCCCCGTCCCCTGGGGTCTGTGTATCTCTTTGTCAGGAGGGTAGCCAGGTGTGAGTTCGGGAGCGTCCACCACCAGCCATGAAACCAGATCCATGTTTCTCCCAGGGATTGTCTGCCCTATAGCCTCTGAGCGTGCGGAACGGAGCAGCTGTTTCCCAGGCAGGCAGAGCTGCCCAGGGCCCCATGCTTGGGAGGAAACGGATCATAGGCCCAGTACAGGGAAACTTCCTGACAGTCTGAGCTAGTGGGTTGTGCACCCCTCTGTCAAGGGGAAGAGAGTTTGAGCCGTCACCAGAGTCGTTTAAAATTGGACCAAACAGGGCACTGGAGTGAAGAGGCTTCCGTTCACGCCTGGAAGATGACGAGGCGACTGTGCGTGCTGGGAGCCAGCCAGTGCCAGGGGGGTCTAGCTTAGAGCAGAGCTTCCAGGCTTGATCATCTCACAGCACACTTTTGAGACCCCCAACTTTTCGCAGCACACCACAGTTATATACCTCCGGCCGGTGATAGAGAGATGGCATCTGTTGTCTCACACGTTATTAAAATACCTTCCTTTGAAGAGGAAAAGTCAACCCCGGCTCTTGCTGTGAAATCAACTTTTCAAACCAAATGCTGCGAAACCAACTTCCCGTATCAAACCAAAAGCTGTGAAATCCTGTCAAGCCAGCATCAGTCGCACACGAATATGTCATTAAAACTACTCTCAGGTGCAGTTTTTGACTAGTCAAAGGTGGGGCTGAGTCCAAGAGCAATCTGAGGATAACGGCTACGCTCCAGAGGTATTTCGAAATAACACAGCAATGCACAACATGCATTTCAGAAAGGCACCCAGCTAGCTCGAAAGAGCATTTCTGGACCCCGCTCGCTATTTCAAAATAGCGCCATTGGGCGCCATTATGGGTTATTTCGAAATAGCGCTATTCCGCCTCTTAACAGCACCTATTTTGAAAGATCTGTGTCGAAAGAGGCACTCTGCCTCCTGAGCCGAGGGTTTCCGATTTCGAAAGCAGGTGCCCGCGATTTGAATTTATTTCGAAAGAGCGCGTGCGGAGCGTAGACTCTAGCGAAGTTATTTCGCTCTAACGGCTGCTTTGTCGGAATAACTCTGCGGGGGAGATGCGGCCTGACTGAAAAAGGCGGAAATCACTAATGTATCGAGGGGAATATAAAGAAAAAAATGAAAATCCATGAAGAAAATGAAAAAAAGAATCTTATTCGACAGAAGTTTCACTTTGCTCAATACAAATTCTGTTAATGATGGGGAAGCTTCGGCAGCACATTTAAAACCCCTCTGTGGCACACCAGTGTGCCACGGCACACGGTTTGGGCTGTACTGACTTAATAGCTTGTATGCTTCCCTGCCAATGCTCATAGAGGGGGCAGGTCTTTCCTTGCATCGAGGTTTCTCCTCTCGTCCACCGCTGGCTCACTCCCTGTTGTAATTGTTTCTTCCCACCCCCACCACCTTTCACGGCAGGTGCATTGAGGATTACAGACTCGGCGCAGATGGGCGGTCATGCCAGCTGATCTCGGAGTCCTGCCCGAAGGGAGGGGGCTGCGGGGAGAGCCAGGAGCTGCCCATGAATCAGACGCTGTTTGGGGAAATCTTCTATGGGTACAACAACCACTCCAGGGAGGTGGCAGCTGGACAGGTGCTGAAAGGGACTTTCAGGTGATTACCACGTCCTCTCCTTCCGCTGTGCTCGTCTGAGATGCCGGCGTGCTCTGAGGGAGCAGCAGTACGTAACTCAGGCCCAGGCCCTGGTCGTTTGTTCAGCACAAGGAAAGGGTCTTTCCAAGGTGTTCATTGTGAGTTGGTGACCACAGTCGCAACCCACCAGGTGGTGATTTGCAGGAAGCTAGGGATAAATGGGCCTGGGAGACCGAACCGCATGCCAGGCGGAGGGGCCCTGATGGTGGGGTGGGGAAGCTTCCATTGACCCTACAGCGATCGTTGACTTTCTGGTAACAGAGGGCTCCTTCATCTAGCGGACAGAGGCATAACGAGAGCCAGTGGTTGGGGCCGGCTGCACAAGGTGCCTGTTTTTAACTTCTGGAAGAGCCCAGGATTGTCTGCCACTCTTGGTCTTCAATCAGGACCGAATGTGTCTGTGAAAGAGAAGCTCTGCCTGTGCCAGACGTTGATGTGGGGGTCACTGAAACGCTGTGGCCTGTGTGGTGCGGGAGAGCAACCTCGATGAGAGCCAGGAACTCCCCCTGCCCTAATCCGTGGGCCTGTATTTGGTAGATCTTGTTCTCCAGGGTTGTCGCTCCGGCCTCTTTAATTATAGATGCACACCCGCAATTGCTCACTCTCTGTAATTTGCAGGCAGAATAACTTCGCCCGGGGCTTGGAGCAGCAGCTGCCAGATGGCCTGGTAGTGGCCACTGTCCCAGTGGAGAACCAGTGCCAGGAGCAGATCTCTGAGCCCACACCCGACCCAGGCTTCCTGACTGGTGAGTGAGTCCAGCCACGTGCTCGCTTCTTGTCGCCTGGGCTCAGCTTAGAGCGGTCTTATCTCCCCGAAAGCAGAGCGGTGGGAAGGAGCCTTTCTCTGCCTGGCTTCAGCCAAGCCAAGCCTGCCTGGCCAGTCAGAAAGTCAGACCAAGCCCAGATCTGAGAGCCTTCAGATGCCCTGACTGGTCCTACTCCCCCTTGGGTGGCCCTGGGTGTGTGCCCTTCCCTCCCCTACCTTCTGGGGGATCACCACATGGCCACTGACTGACGAACAGAACACCTCATCCAGCTGCCTGGCATGGCAGGATAGCTCCATGAATGCTAGGAGGTAGTCATTGTTCACACTGAAGTGTCACCTGGTGGCACAGTCAGGATCAAGGCCAGCGTTGCCTGTAAGATAAGCGCATAGGTGGCCACCCAGAGGAGATGCATGGGCTGATCAGCTGATTGGCAGAGTGCCCGTGTGCTTCTACTAGTCGTTCACGTCCTGGTGCACATAACCAAATGCGTTCTGTACATGGCTGGAAAAACTGGACGGAGCACTGAGGGGGGGTCTCCAGCAAGCAGGCTGCCCCAAAGAACGTAGAAGGTGAATAGATGCTGGGGAAGCTATGGCAGAAAAAGGTGAAGTGACTTTCCTCAGAACAAATACCAGCATGGTTGTCTCTCACGGTGGCTATCCTCAGATTACCCTAGAGCTTCTTTGGCGAAGTAGGACAAGAACCCTGGTCCTTCAAGTTCCCACCCACCTCCCCCAACATAAGTCTCATAGGGCTCCAATGCTGACTTGTGTAGCCACCCTGTACTCAAGGCCCCACCAGTCAAACACTGACCTCCTCTTCAGCCCTGGTGGCTCTGGGATGGTTACCTGGTGAAATTAAGGCCGCGTCGTTACACAAACAGTTTTGTAACTGGAACTTGGTTGACCATTCTGTTGATGAGGCACAAGCTGGAAAATAATCCACTTCATTCTCCCAGAGTGAGGCTGGCGTGTCGCAGCTGACAGTGGTAAAAAAGCAAGACAACCTTACGTTTTTCACTGAAGTCAGCAGATCCCGGCATTTCTCCAAATACACACCGGGGAACAGAGGCGCTGAGTCAGAAAGCGCTGGTTTTGCATAACCCCTTTTCAGCAGAAGTCTGCACATGGGAGTCCTCAGTCACAGGCAGCCCGGGAGTGAAAGGACCTGGAAGGCCCAAACATGTCCCCTTTTCCCCGGCTCGGTTTATTGTCGCTTGGGAAATAGGACTTTACTCTCCTTGCACAATCCAGTTGTTTAGAGCCTGGGGAGAATCGTTGACGTGGGATGGTTTGTTCTCGGTTTGCCTGGGCAGCACCCTGTTGGGGCTGGCATCTCCCACTTCAGAAGCACTGGACGGAGTGCGGTTGCTAACTGAGTAGTGGGTAGGATGGGGTATTCTTTTTGTGTAGTGTAACGTACTGACCGGGCCATCTGTTGTCAGCCCCCATTGTTTCCCTCAGTCCCCGATATCGAACATGATTGTATCACCCACTACTGGCTGCAGCCTATAAAGAGTAAGCCCTGACAGAGAAGGGCAATTCTTTGTTAGTTGGGAGGGTGGAGACATGTTTTTTTGGAGCAGAAAGTCTTGCGCCTGGTGCTTAACCCGTGACCAGTCTTCTCTGTAAATTGGCATCCCTGGATTGGTGACCATAGGCCGTGATGGTCTGATGAACTGCAGCCTGCTGTCATATCATGGCATGAGATGTGAAGCTATCATGGTCTCGAAACTACCATGCAGAGGGTAGGGTGTCTGCTCAGCTGGTAGGGTGCTTGCTGACTCCTGGCCCATCCTTGCACGCTACTTCAACCCCAGACTGCACACAAGGCCCTGCCACACCACCTAAACCTGGTTTTCCAGTTCCAGGCTCCCTCCACCGCATTGCTTCCTCCTCTCAGTTTGACCTTCCATGCACCATGTTACCCCAACATACATTGGCTAAGGCGTCAACCCTGGCGGCTGCACTACTCTGTCATGTCTTTTCCATAGATTTGAGACATCCATCAGGTACCAACCAAACATTCTGGCAGCAGAACCTCAAGTCCCCATGTAGTTGTGTATTTGTGCCCCGCCCCCGCCGTCCTGGATGATTAATTAGCTCTTCCCCATTTTTGGATGGGGCGCCAGGGACCATGTTGTCCGTCCTATGAAGGAACATGCCCAGGTCCTGTGAGGAGCCTGCCAAGGCAGTTGGAAGGAGATGGTGGGGTCGAAATCCGGAGTTCTGTATCTCACTGTAGCTCTGGGAGGTAAGAACTGTGGTTGGTGTTTTCCAGGGCCCTGAAGGAAGTGAGCTGCCCTGTTCAAGTGAGGTTTGGGTGCCTGTGTTTCCTTTGAGAGGCCGAGCCCAGATGCAGCTCTGAGGTAGCCAGGTGGAGCACTGGTGAGGAAGAACATCATTTATCATGGAGGGAAATGGGTGAGAGCTTCTGTGAAGGCTCTGTTTGCTTTTGGGCTCATTTTCCTGGCGTGTGTTAAACAAGACCGTGGAACAGGCAGCAAGAATGGACTTGTTTCACGGACCAGTGAGCCTTCCTTGCCGCTGTTGTAGCAGAGCGTGCGGCTTGAAAGCAAAGTCTCTTCACCTGAACAGAGTCCTTGTCCCACCAGCGCTGGCTGGGCCTGGCACCACCGCCCCAAGCTGGAGATCTTCACTGTGCAGGAAAATGGTTCCTTTTGGTCTGTTCCCGCACCCTGCTCACAGCACAGGAAAGTCAGCGACTCAGTGACGCGCGTGTGTCTTTATAGATGTTGCTATTGGCTCTAACGCTCCCCAGCACGTTTTTTTAAGGCGGGCTGCAGCGTTTGACGCTGTTGTCCCCAAGAAATCCTGATTGGTAAGGCGCAAGTAGCTCATCCGTCCTGGACACACGCCGTCCTGTTATTCCCTGCTGTCTCCGGCCCTGGCGTGGCCCTGGACTGTCTGAAACAATCAGGCACTGGAGCTGGTGGAGAAAGAAGTGAGTTTTGCTGCGGCAGGGTTTTTCTTGGCACAGCGCTGCCGCCGTTCGTAACACAGTGGATTGGAGAGGTCTCTAAGCTCGCCCCTCTTGTGAAGGGGAGCCGGGTGCTTTCCCTGCTCCCCATGCCCTGCTTGGATGTGAAGGGGCCAGCTGCCGATAGAGAGGAGGGACAGGAGGGCATTGCCCGAGGTGAGGCTCGCCCTCCGGGTGGAGAAACGCAGCTAGCAGAGGTTTGAGGCTTGATTTTCAGCAGCGCTGAGCAGCCCGGAAGCCCCTCTGATGGGGGGTGAGAGGGCAGTTGCTCTGGGCCCCTTTGAAGTGCTGTGACAGCACGGCTGCATGTGGCTGGGAGGGAGTGGGGAGGTGGGGGGCCCAGCGCTGTGGTCCTCGTAGGGCTGAGGGCTGGCGCAACAGGCCACGCCCCTTCTGGTACATAGCCAGACCTGCTGACTCTCCCCTGGCTCCCAAATACCATTGTCTTACCTAGGCTACGTCTACACGTGCACCCAACTTCGAAATAGCTTATTTCGATGTTGCGACATCGAAATAGGCTATTTCGATGAATAACGTCTACACGTCCTCCAGGGCCGGCAACGTCGATGTTCAACTTCGACGTTGCTCAGCCCAACATCGAAATAGGCACAGCGAGGGAACGTCTACACGGCAAAGTAGCACACATCGAAATAAGGGAGCCAGGCACAGCTGCAGACAGGGTCACGGGGCGGACTCAACAGCAAGTCGCTCCCTTAAAGGGCCCCTCCCACACACACTTTCATTAAACAGTGCAAGATACACAGAGCCAACAACTAGTTGCAGACCCTGTATATGCAGCACGGACCCCCAGCTGCAGCAGCAGCAGCCAGAAGCCCTGGGCTAAGGGCTGCTGCCCACGGTGACCACAGAGCCCCGCAAGGGCTGGAGAGAGAGTATCTCTCAACCCCCCAGCTGATGGCCGCCATGGAGGACCCCGCTATTTCGATGTTGCGGGACGCGGATCGTCTACACGTCCCTACTTCGATGTTGAACGTCGAAGTAGGGCGCTATTCCCATCCGCTCATGGGGTTAGCGACTTCGACGTCTCGCTGCCTAACGTCGATTTCAACTTCGAAATAGCGCCCAACACGTGTAGACGTGACGGGCGCTATTTCGAAGTTACTGCCGCTACTTCGAAGTAGCGTGCACGTGTAGACGCAGCCCTAGTCACCTCTGGGCTTCAGTTCCTCTGCAAGCTGGGAGAAGGGTTCCATGTCCCTCCAGCCAGTGCTCACTCCACTCCCCCCTGCCTGGGTGCTTGCTGGCCTGAAGGGTTCCTCTGACTTTCTTTGTCATCTGTGCCCGATCCTCCTGGCTGGAACACCACTGTTACCGCACTGCACGGTGCCCAGGGCAGCCCCCAGCCTGCTGCGTCTGAAGGGCAGCTCGTTAGAAACCATCTAATTAGCAGCTTCAGTTACACCCGGGGGGCATGCCTTTGGGACCGGCCTCCCTAGGAAAACCCACCAAAGCTCTTTGTTGTCTTGAGAAGCCGAGCCCGAGCCTGGGACACAGCAAGGAAACAACGCCCAGCAAATTCCTTTCAAGTGGGTTTTGTCTCTGACCCCGACTCCACCTTGTCCCATAATTAGATGCTTCCCACCCAGTTGTTTTCTCCAGCGCGGTCCCGGCTCATTCCGCCACCCAGGGCAAGATTTAATGCAGCAGCTCGTTGGGCCCCGCTGTCCCTTTGCTGCAGCACAGGTCGTGGGAGCCGGACACCACATAGGGCCTCAGCCGCAGGCCAAGTTTGCAAAGCCCAGGAAGGGAGGTGCCCCTCATAGGAAACGCCGAGCAGAATGACGCCTTAGAGATGACTGGGAAAGAGGGCGGGTCTCTTACGGTGCCAAGGGGGCGTGGAGAGGTGGATTCTATTCCCGCTTCTCTACGTCTGTCGTCCTCTCCCTGAGCGCCCCTCGGGCAGGGCACGTCCCCTGTGATACTGTATTTTTCTGCAGCACCTAAATCGACGAGGCTCTGATCTCAGTTGAAGGCGTTAGGTCCGACTAGAGTATCACTGATCGTCGAGCGTCTTCCACCCTGGGACCCGAACTCCTAGCTGCTGCCTTGCTTGTTGCACTGGGCAAGGAGAATCAGCTCATTTGCAGCGGGGGTGGGCGGGGGCTTTGGCTCCTCTGAAAGCCTTCAGAGGCAGAGTCCCCTCGTTCCTTTGTGGCAGTCCGCCCAGGGCTGTCTGTCCTGGAACCTGAGACCGCTGCGCATGTTCGTCCGGGAGGATCACCCCGCCATCTCGGTGCCCACGCAGCTCAGAATACAGGGATGGGAGCTGCTCCGGAGATCTCAGCAGCAGCAGCCTCACTGCATAAGCTGCTCTCATTGGAAATGTGTTCCTAAGCCAGTCTGTGTGGGGCTTGGGCTAAGGCCGGCGGGGATGCGGGGCAGGGGCACTCCAAGAGTTTGGTAAGTGGTCTAGGGCCACATTCTTCCCTGATATTAATGGAGGGGGTGTGGGATCTGGGGCGGAGGCCGGGTGCAGAAGGAAGCTTGGGGTAAGGGTCTGGGCTGGGAAGGGAGTGTGGGTGAGGGAGAAGTTGTGACCTGGGACAGGACGGAGCGCAGAGATTTGGGTTGTGACCGTGGGTGCTGCATGACCCCGGGGCTAGGGTAGGCAAGTACTTCTAGCTCCACCCCCTGTGTGAGGCCCCGCCCCCGTCTGAGGCTCCACCCCCACCATAGCCACTGGCGTCTGCCTAGCCCCTGCCCACACACAATGAGGCCGTGAGCCCCCAGCTGCGAGCAGCCAGTGGGCAGTGCGGCTGCAGCCTTTCCTGGCCTCGGGGCTCCGGCGAGTGGTGCGGCCTCAGCCTCCTCTGGTCTGTGAGTACCAGGCCAGGGGGCAGGGCAGCTGCAATCTCCCTCGCTCCCAGAGCTCCGGGCTACCGTTGGGCCGCAGGGCATGGGCACGGCATTGCCTTCCCCTGCCTCTGGATACCACCACCCCTGGTCGTGGCTGAGGGCAGGGGATTGGGGTGCAAGGTCTGGGAGGGGCGATGGGCGCAGGAGCGGGGATGCAGAAGATTAGGGGTACAGAGGAGCAGGGGTGCCAGGGACAGGCTCCGGCTGGGAGACACTTACTTGGGTGGCTCCTGGCCAGCAGTCCAGCTGGTTCTCCAGCCAGGGTCCCTGCCTTCCACCCCCCTATACTGGGTTCAGGGGCCATGTCTGGCTGGTCCTGCACGTTGCAGACCCTGAGGGGGAGGGGTGCTTCACCAAACTGGCCAATGGGAGCTGCAGAATTTTGCTGGGGGGCGGGGCAGCACACAAAGCCTCTCCCCTCCTCCGTCCAGACTGGCGGCATCAAGAGAGTTGCCCTGAGTGCAGCGTGTGGGTGGGGTCGGGAGGGAGGCTGACAGGTGCCCACCGGCCAGATCTGGTGCCTTGACAGGCTGGATACGCACCCAGGCTGTATTTTGCCCACCCCTGTGCTAAGAAAAGCCATATGGCCTAGAGCACAGAGCGCGGTAGTGCGATGCGGCGTCTAGTCCTGGGTCTGCTTCTGCTTTGTGGGTGGCCTTAAGCAAGTTCCCTTCCCACCCTGTGGCTCAGCTTCCCCTGCTGCGGAATGGGCACAGTGGACTCTGTGCTCACACGGACAGCGATGGGACCTCAGCAGAAAGAGGAGCTAGGCCCACTTCTGGGCATCCCAGCCTTCCTCCCAAACATCATCCTCATTTCCTCTGTGTGTGCGCTGGGCATGGTCTCACCCATCCTCCGTGAGGCCCCCCCATGCCCCACTCCTGCCCTGGGGTAGCCCACCCAGGGGACAGCGAACAGCTCGCCACTCCCCAGCGCTAAGGGGGGGGGCCTGTCTCCCGTCTCCTGCAGGCATGGTGAATTTCAGCGAGGTGTCGGGATACCCGCTGCTGCAGCACTGGAAGGTGCGTTCCGTCATGTACCACGTCCGGCTCAACCAGCTGACCATCTCCCAGTGTAAGTTCCGCGGGGCTGCCTGCCGGGAGCGGGAGAATGACCTTGGGGTTATTTGGGTTGAGGTGGGTTTGATCCTACTCAACAAGGGCTGGATTGCCACAGTTGTTACTGGGGGGGGCCATCCCTGCCGAGGCGTGGTTGGTGGGTGCTCTGAATCCACTTTCTCTCAGCCTCATTCCTCGTTGATTGCTGCATCCATTCCTCTGTAGCCTTCAGCAACGCCCTCCACTCGCTGGACGGCGCCACCTCCAGAGGAGACTTTGTGGCCCTGCTCGACCAGTTTGGCAACCATTACATCCAGGAGGCCGTCTATGGATTTGAGGAATCCTGTTCCATCTGGTATCCCAATAAGCAGGCCCAGCGGCAGCTCTGGCTGGAGTACGAAGACATAAGCAAAGGTAGGATGCCTAGCCAGTGGTCAAGAACACACGTCCCCCTCTGGAGAGCGTATCGGCAGGTCCTGGCTGTATGGAGTCAAGGTAAGGGTGTGCTTTTCCAGGCCAGGGCGTGCCTGACTGCATTCCTGTCCTTGTCCTGGCTGTCTTCTATCCCCCTGTGATGGAGTGGACTAAGTCCCGTTGCCCACCTAGAAGAGGCCAGAAATCTTGCCATACCCCATCCCAGTGAGGGGAGGAGAAGAGAAGTCCTCCGGGCAGGAGAGAGTGGCTGTCTTGGTGGCAGCCAATCAGGACCCCATAGGCCAGTATAAAAGAGGCTTGACCCAGGCAGGTCTGTATATAGTGATTGGGAGGCCAGCAGCACTACAGGGATCTGTGAGTGAGAGCTGAACTTAGACCTGGGTGAGGCCTAGGTCCGGTGGAAATGACAGCACCATGGACAGAGCTAGTCAGATCCTAGCCCCAGAACCTTGCCAGGTGACTAGGCAAAGACCTTATGTGGCACCCCTTGACCATTGGGCACCCACAAGAGGATGGACCCAGTTACACCCCCCTTCCCTCCATGGAGACTTCCTGCAGCCAGTCATGTACTGGTGTTGGGATCTGGGAAAACAGCCCATTCATTGAATTCTTTAGCCCTTGATCGGACACCCGCTGAAGCTAATGGAAGGCCTCCTGCTGGCTTCACTAAAGTTTGGGTCAGATCAGAAGGGATGATAAAAAGCCCAGTCCCCAGAGAGGCAAAAAGCTAATGCACTCAAGCCAGCCAGCCTCTCTGCCAGATCCTGCTCTTAGCGCTTACATGGCTTTGGCTCTTTGGCTCTTTTACCTGGATCTTGAGGCTGGCATTTCCTCCTCTCTAGTGTTTTTCTTCTCCCCTACATGCTCAGCTTTCCGGTCTCTGATTAGGCTGCAAGCAGCCTATTGAGGGAAACCTGTAGCGGGCGAGTTTCGCCTGGTGAAGCTAGTCAGCTTGGTTAGAGGAGCTTGATGCGGAGACAGAGACTCTGGGTTCAGTTTTGCAAGGCAGGTGCTTACAAGCCATGAAACGACATGTGAATCCTTGCAAATGGGAAATTCCAGGCACAAACCATGGAGGTGGAAAGGGTTACTCCACATGCCTGTGTGCGGGGGTAAGTAGCATGTGGAGGCAAGATTTTGTGCCACCTCCATGTCAGTTTTTCCTTTGGTCTCATTAACGGCCTCCTGGTGTGCTTAAAAGAAGCACGCGAGATCTTTTTCGGGGGAAAAGGCAACATGCCGCATTCATTAGCAAAATAACAAGTAGCATATGCTTTTCACACACCACACACAGGTCCTGCTGATGTTGTAATTACCAGTCTGTTGCCCGCACTGACTTATTGGCCAGATAAATCAGGCATGGGGCAGGGTGGTGGTTGAGCTGAGTCCTGTGCATCTGGACTGATGCGCCATGTTGTATCAGGATGGAACCCAAAGACTGAAGACACCCCCAACCTTTGTAAGGTTTTTCCTCTATGCAAGTGTATGTAGTTTGCCCTATCAGGCCTTAATCAGTTACTCAGCATCACAATCAGTCGTTCTGCAACATATGCTTCTCTGAAAATTGTTCTTGCAGTTATCTGTTTTTACTTTGCTGATGACTACTATGCTTTAGGCAGGGGGCTGGACTTGATGACCTCCTGAGATCCCTTTCAGGCCTAAGATTCTAGGAGTCTATGAGCTCCATACTTCCAACACAGCACACAAAATGATGTGTTCTCGCTTAGCTGCTACCATTCAAGCACAGATCTCAGAGTCGTGGATAGCTCTCTGAAACATCTGCTCAACGTGCAGTGGTGGTCTTAAAAAGCTAACAGAATGGCATAAGCCATTAGAAAACAGATGGATGATAAGACCGAAAATATTATAATACTTCTCTATAAATCCATGGAACTCCCCAGTCTTGAATGCTCTTCGCAGGTCTGGATGCACCTTCTTGAAAAATGTTATAGTGGATCTGGAAAAGGTACAGAGAAGGGCAACTAAAATAATTAGGGCTGAGGAGGAGCTTCTGTGTGAGCAGAGCATGGAAAGACTGGGACTTTTCAGTGTGGAAAAGAGACAACTCAGGAAGGATAGAATCCATATGGTCCAGAAAGTCTTCACTGGTGTGGCGAAAGTGAATAAGAAAGTGTTACCTACTCAACATACGAACGAGGTCTCACCCAGTGAATTAATGGGCAGCAGGTTTAAAACAAATACAAGAAAGTATGTCGTCAGGCAGGGCACAGTCAGCCTGTGGAGCTCCTTGCTAGAGGATGATGTGAACCCCCGGGCTATAATAACAGGGCTCACAAAAGAAATAGTTCAGTGCATGGAGGATCAATCCAGCAGTGGTCATTAGCTAAGTTGGGTAGGGGCGCAACTCCATGGTCTGATCTAACCCAGCTGGCCATTCTTGTGTCCCGTTCAGGTGCATGTTACTGGTTGTGGGAGTGCCATTTACAGCCAGCGGGAATCTGACTGACCTGTACTGCTGGGACACCAGTGCACTTGTATGAAACGAACTAGACAATCCAACAGATTATTCCCATCTCTCAGTTTGGAGATGGAAACGTTTGGGCACTAAAATAACTAATGGGACTTGCTTCGTCTTGGCCTGATGGAGACTTGGCTTCTATGCTTGGGTCTGATTTGGGAAATTCACCTTTTTCTGACTCCAGATGGGTCACTTAGCTTCGTACAGTCTGTGACGCAGGGGTTTGCCCAAAGCCACCCTCTTTAGGTCTATTGTTCTTCCATGGCAGGATCTCTCTGGCTACGTCTGCACGAGAAGCATCTGTCTTTAGAAATGACTGTCGGAAGAGATGGTTGGACAAAACTTCAGTTGACAGATCGCATTTACGCATAAAATCAGATCAATCTTTCAATCCTCTGTGTCAACAGAAGGGCCCTCCCAGAGCTTCTACATGGCTTTTGTCAACAGGTTGTGTCGACAAAACGCATTTTGTGTGCAGACGTGCCGCGTGTTTTGTTGACGTAACTCCAATTTTGCCTACGAAGCTCTTGTGTGCAGGTGTAGCCTCTGAGTGTAGTTTCCAACAGGTAGACCTGAACCTAGGACCTTGAGAGTTTAGTGCATGAGCCTCTTTAGTTAGAGCTAAAAGCCAGCAGCCTGTCAGCTAAACCTGTAGAGGAGACTCATCCTCCTTCTCTGCAAGTTGTCTAGGTACCACTACAGGGCAGTGAATCACAACCAGCAGATATGCGGGCTACATAAGCACAGTGACTTTTTTCCCCTCTATTTCTTGCTCCCCCCCGCCCCAATCTGGGCTGCTTCAGGTTTCACACCATGGTTTCTTTCATTCTGCAGATCGTAGTGTTTTCTCCATTCTTCTCCTACGCTGTCTTCCTTCAGTTTTCCTCTTGTTCCACTTTCTCCGCTGAGGTTTTAGTTGGTGAATATCCAGAGCGGATATCAATTGAACAATTGTGAGAGACAAACCATTCTCTGTGACTGCTGCTTTCCCCCAGAGCCTGCAAAGCTATCCCAAAGTGGTCCATTTCCAGCACGATGGGGAAGCTAGGAAGTGGTCTTTCTTCTTTTTGGTTTAAAAGGCTTGTTTTCTTAGCAGGGGTTTCTGAGTGAGGTTGGCACTGTGCTATTTCTTGGCAATGTGTTTAAACAGTAAGTTCTCTGGGTGCAGACGATGGGGACAAACTTACTTAATAACTGAGGAACTGGTTCTGTTCTCAGCCCCCTTGTAATGATTGTCAATTGCATGCATCACACTGGCTACGTCTACACTAGCCCATCTGTTCATAGGAATAAGGGGACTTCGAAGTAGGCGGGGTCCTTTTGAAAAGGAGCCCTGTCGGGACGAGCCGCGTCAATTTCGAAGCGCCGCAGCCACCCACGTGCTAATGAGGCGCTGAATATGTATTTCAGCGCTTCATTAGTAAACTTCGACATGGCCATTTGCATGGCAATTTCGAAGTTTTTGGATACTGTAGACACGGCCACTGTGGGCTAAAGATTCAGGGAAGTCGCATCTGGCATGAACATGGAGTCTGTGCTGAAGATTGTTCTTCAGACTGAGCCCTTGGCGCTGTGCCTGGAACAAATGCTGACTTTGAACAGCCTGGTCCTGAGTAACTCCTCCTGCCTCCTCTTCCTTCTCTCATGATACCTCCTGCGCAGACCGGCAGTACCAGAAAGGAGTACCCTTGTGTGTTTGAGAGAGAAATTACATACATAATCATAGACTCCTAGGGCTGGAAGGGACCTCAGGAGGTCATCTGATCCAGGCCCCTGCCCAAAGCAGGATCAACCCCAACTAAGTCATCCCAGCCAGGACTATGTCAAGTCGGGACTTAAAAACCTCTCGGGATGGAGATTCCACCATCTCTTTCGGTAACACACTCCAATGCTTCACCACCCTCCTGGTGAAAGGTTTTCCGAATAGCCAGCCTAGACCTCCCCACTCTGTAACTTGAGACCATTACTCCTTGTTCTGCCATCTGTCGCCACTGAGAACAGCCTCTCTCCATCCTCTTTAGAGCCCCGCTTCCGGAAGTTGAAGGCTACTATCAAATGACCCCTCACTCTTCTCTTCTGCAAACTAAATAAGCCCGAATCCCTCAGCTTCTCCTTGCAGGTCACAAGCTCCAGCTCCCTAGCCATTTTCGTTGCCCTCTGCTGGACCCTGTCCAATGTATCCACATCTTTTCTGTACTGGAGGGCCCAGAACTGGATGCAATACTGCAGATTTGCTCCTCCCTAGGAACGAGTCAGCTGACGAAGTTTGATTTCATGAACACTAGTCTTGCAAACAGCCGGTTACACTGACCAATTTTTCTTGGCAGGGAAATAACCAATCGCATGATGAAAAGCAATGCCAGTGACGACCAGTTCTCCATCTCTTCACAGTGCGGTGCACTGGCAGTTGCTTTGCAGTGGTGTGAGGAAAGCGATACAGTGCTTGCATTGCAGCTGAGGCACTGTATCTCCTGTCCTTTAGAGATGCTCGGTGTTAGTCTTTTCAGTTCTATGAACTCCTTGATCCCCAGTTACTTTGTAAAATGAGGGTTCTGCTGTAACTAGAGCTATTTTCATGTGCTCTCCAGCCACAGCAGAAACAACACCCTTCACAACAAACATCCTTTGCCAACTGCTGTTGCCGATCTACAGATACCCTCAGAATCACCACCTGGAGTGGTTGTCGTACAGGAACTCCTGCATCCTGATTTGCACGTGACGCAGGATTTCATGCTGAGCCCCAGGGGCTAGCGTAACTGAGCGTGATTCCACGAACTGCCGGCGGGTCTGCTCCCCGCTGGCCTCAGCCTAAATGCCTCTGGAACTCTGCAGTATACTTTGCTAAGTTGTAAGAGACCTGCCCGCGTTCCTTTGTGAGGCCTGCCACAGAATAGTTTTGGCCTAGTTGGAGAAAGAGAGGGTGGAGTTATTCCACTGGGCTGCAAGCGACCTGCTTCCGTTTGCAAGGGATGAGAAGGCATAATCCACATGCAATGAAGTAGTCCTTTGGGAGCCTGTCAAAGCCCCCACCAGAGGTGAAGGCTTCCTTGGGTCATCCTATGCCCCCCACCCGCCCTCTCCAATTTACTGATCACCTGGCTTATGACAGCTAGTCACTAATGGAGGGAGGAACACATTTTGAAATCATTTGTGTGCCTCACAGAACAATACTGAAACTTCCCCTGTGGTACCCGGAGGTCGAGGTTTTTTAAACACTTAGATTCTTGCAATCCAGAGCATATGTTGTCTTCTGGTCTCTTGCTACCTTTTAATTGGCTTCTGTTCTAAATTTAATACCAACTGTTCCTGCTGGCGGCGGAGGCTGCTGCCGCTGTTGGAACTGGGGTGGCACACAGCAGCTTCAGCGCTTTGTGTGTGAAGTCAGAGCCTTATCACCATTCCCATTTCCCACCCTCCTCCCTGGCTGCCTCCTCACCTGGCAGTTCCTGTGCCCCGCATCTCCTGATGGCGTCTTGGGTTCTCCAGTTCATGGCTGTTTTCTCGGATGTCCCAGAATCAGAGGAACCGAGGTGCCAGGGAGGACCTCTGTGGCACAGTTCGGGCTCAGTTCCACCTAGGGATTTTTGAGTAGAAATGTGGTTTTCTGTGGAAAGGGTTTATTTTCTGAGTCATAGGAGCTTGCACAGGCCTTTGCTGCTGGCCGAGATGAACGCAGGTGGAAGAGAGGCTGTCAAGGCTGTTTCCTACTCTGACACTCAGAGTGCAGAAGGTGGGGGCTTCGCAAGAGGCCTTAAACTACCTTGTCTGTATAGGCTTCTGCTTGTAAACTTCCCAAGGTCCCAGATTCGCTGACCCTGGGAGACAGCTGCCACCACGCAAGTGAGAAAAGTCCTTGTTAGAACCCAGAAAAATACACCTGGGATGCCTCCTTGTGAGGTAACTCAATCTCTTAACCCTCCCTTAGGAGAGAGCTGGAAAACAGAGGAAGAAATTAGGCTGCAGTTGAATGGCTGACCTTTCAGTCTTAGGCATGGATATGCGCACGCCCTTCCCTAGATCACAGGAATCAAATCATGACCTTAAAGAAAAGTAATTTATTAACAAAACAAAAGATGAAAATAAACCAAGAACGTGACAAAACATGCTTGGTTGCTAGTTACAAAGCACTGCAGAACAAGGTTTGAGCACAGAGATTTCCCTGAGATTCAGTGTAGAAGTTACAGAGTACAGGGGAAAATACGTCAACCAGCCGAAGAAGTCCCGCACCAAATCCAAGATAAAAATAACGTGATCGCGTCCAACTAAACATTGCCTTTCTACTTACATATCTGTATGCCCAGATTATGATGTGGCCAGGATATTTACTGGATTCATTCAGCCTTCTTAGGATTAAGCATCTTGGTTTCTTTCTCTGCTCTGGCCCGAAAACAAAAGACCTCCTCAGCAGGCAACTGTTTCAGTTCAAAACAATCCCTCTCTTTCCCCATTGGCTCACCTGGCAGCTTGTCAACAGAGATCTCACTCTCTCTGGGTTTAACCATTTGCAGGCATTCATTCATTCATTCATGACAGAGGCCTAAGACTTTCCTGGACTGAGTGGAAGGAGGGGGAAGGATCCAGGCTTCTCCAGACTGGGACGCTCTAGCCACCATTCACATTGCCTCTCTGTGCTCCTCCTTCAGTCTGAGAGACTCTCCCCATTGCTGGCAGAAGGAAGCACCTTTCATAATCGGTTTCAGTAAATCACCTGCCCTCTCCCCATGTCCCTCTTCTTTGGACCCCCAGCTCCCTAAACTTATGGGAAGGAAGTGGTGTTTTAACTCAAGGCGTGGGCCTGGGGCCAGATAATCAGGGAGCTTCTAAAAACGTGTTTGCTGACCAGTGCAAGACTTGTTTCCTCCTGAGGTTGACCAACCCCCGCACCCGTCAGATCCCCCAGCCCCGAGAGGAGGGGCTCCGGTGCTGGGACTATGGAATAAGATGTCCACTAACTCACAGCAGCCCTCCCAACTTGGACTGGCTGGCAAGCCTGTCTTCCGTTTTTCCCCATTGTTTTTTTTTTTCCCTCTTCTCCCAGTGTGAATTCAGGGCCTGGCGGCAGCGCGCACAACCAGGTTTTCATGAGCTTGGCTCTCACTTGGGCCGTAATAAAGAGTGAGCTTGCCCAGGTGCCCAGCAGTCATTGGCTCCCGCTGTGCCCTGGGCAGCTGGGTTTTCAGAAGCCCCCAGCACCCAACAGGATGAGCTCTGTTGAAGATCTAACCACTTAGTTAGAGGCCTAAAGGGAGCTGAGTTCTTTGGAAAATTCTGGCCTTAATGCTCCATCCTGTGAGGTGATGAGCTCTCTGGTCTCCCATTGTTACTGCAGGCTTGGGCCCTTGCTGCTGGCTGGAGCCAGGCCAACAGCCCAAGGCGGCAGAAGTCCTTTCCTCAGTGCTGGGACAGCTGAGGCAGCAGCATTGTGAGCGACCTTACGCTGCCCCCCCGGCTTTGTACTTCACCTCCAGCAGGGACGGAGCTCTTTGACTGTGAGAGCTTTGCCGTTGGCCAGTCCCCTGCTGGCCTGCTGACAAGGCAGGGGTGGCGAGTGCCCGGCGTGGTGGTGGTGGTTTCCATGATGGGCCCACTCGAGAAGTGGGTTCTCTCTGTGATCATATGTGGCCCTTGTCCCATGGTAGCCGAGCATCGCCCAGACTTACGAGCTGTAATGCATGAAGCCAGATGCGTGTGTCCCCGTGGGTAGGGGCTGGCCTTTGTCTTGTGTTTGCTGGTGTTAGGGAGGGCCGTGTCAGCGTGCTGGGCCTTGCGTTTTGCTCTGAAGGCAACTCGGCTCACGGCCACCCCGCCATCCCGGTCGTTCTCTCTTTTGTGGGGCCGTCATCGCGAAAGTCCCTTCCCCTGCACTCAGGCAATTCACTCTCAAGCTCCACTGTTCCACCGTGACACAACAGTCCCCGGGTAATGCCGTCCCTCAGTTACATGGCCCCGTCTCAGCTTGTGAAGATGGGGACCACCACTCCTTTCACACAGGCTGTGAAGCAGCTATTGGAGGTGAACAGCTTCTAGGCACTGCAGACTTGAGGTGGTTTCTCCTCAAACAGTCTATATCTCTGACTCCACTCTATGTTCTAAGTCTGTTAGATAGTTGGATGTGGATTTTGATGGTGGGAAGTACCTTTAAAACATATCTGGCAAGTGGAAGGAAATGACTCTTACAACGTCTTGAGTTCGCACTTACTTAGGCTAGGTTTACACCACGAGATAAATTTGAATTTATGAAATTCAAATGTGTAACACTGGGTTTTTATAAATTTGAATTTGAGTATCCTTATCTCCCCACAAATTCCCTTCAAATTCGAGTTAGTGCTGCCACTAAATTGCCAAAGATTGCCTGTTGCAGCAGTCCGTTGTGGGAACCTATCCCACCCTTCCCTCAGCCCTGTAGCATTCTGGGGTTTTTTTGCTCCCTCCCCTCCAGCAACAACCAGCCCGTGAAATCTTTGCCATGGGAGAAGGACTTGCCCTTGTCGGCAGCCAGCCCCCGAGAGATGCAACCAGCCAGAACAGACAATTGTGGGGCATTGCGGGATACGCATGGAACTGCTCTGGAGGCCAATAAAACTGGTTAAAATGGAAGCTGTTTCCACAATACCATTAATCCAAATGCTTACATTTGAACGTCCTGTTATTCCCACTCGAGTTGTTGGAGTAAGAATATCAGCCGTTGTACCCCCTCTAAATTCGAAATAATGGTACTTGATGTGTGAACAGTCAGAATTTAAAATCGAACTAAGTGCCTTGAATTTAAGCTGTAGTGTAGACATAGCCTTAGTTGATTGTGGTCTAGTTGCCACTTGCTTAGTTGGCCATGCATGAGTTGATCTGAGTTTGTTGCTTGGTGCAATCTTCACAACCTGTGTAGCTGGTGTTTGCAAATTATCGTCTGGGACCTCAGAGCATGGGCACGGAACTTCTGCGTTGTTCTAAATGAAAACAACACGATTCTCAATGGCCGATTTGTCCTGCTCTCCTGTTGTGATTCTGTTACCATTGCATCAGGGAAACTGGCTTACAAAATACCTCCATCTTGCAAGCCAGCAACCTCACCAGGCAGTGCGATGATATTAGCTTTGAAGACCTAAAAGGGTGTTAAAAGGACAAAAAAAAATCTCCTTAGCCTCTGAAAACAGGGCAAAGAGCAATGGCCTTTAATTGCAGTAAGGAAGGTTTAGATTGGACGTTAGGAAGAGTTTTCTAACTGTGAGGGTGGCTAATTACTGGAATAAATTGCCTCAGGTGGTTGTAGCGTCTCCATCTGTGGAGGTATTTAGGAACAAGTTGGGTGAATATCTAACTCTGATGATTTATGGTACTTGGTCCTTCTGTGAGAACGGGGGACTGGACGAGATGACCTCTCAAGGTCCCTTCCAGTTCTAGTGTTCTATGATTCTGTGCTGTAACACAAGAGATTCCTTAGAGAGGTTCAGGGGTTCTTCTGATGTCCTGCCAGCACGTTTATGGGGTGGCCTGGTCAAAATCAAGACAGTCCTAAGTGAAGTAGGACCACGGCGTGCTGTGTTCTGGGCACCCTACTGCGATCGTCATATTAGGGGAAGGTCACTGTGGAAAGGGAGGAGCTACTGCTGAGGGCAAAGAGAATGTAGCAAGGACTCCAGAACCTTGGATATTAATTAGGATGTTCCGTCCTTTGGGGAAGATGAGTCGCAAAGTAGCAGCTCGGTGAGGCATTCCTCCAGGCCCTTGTCTGTCTCCCATTGCGTCCCACTTCTGCCAGAAGCCCCAGTTCCTGTTACCAGCGGCCCGGCTGGATTTCAGTGCTGAAGTCGCACGCCTCCAGGTTTAGGCAGAAGCAGTCAGGTCCCACCCACTCTTGCCCCGTGCCACTCTGAGCACTGAAAGCCAGGCTTGTCTCTACACTCTTTACCTGGGTGGTGTTCAGAGTCCAATATGGACCCACAATCGGGATTCGGTCCCGGAACAAGCAGGTAGCTGGTTGCCAGCCAGCTGTTCTCACGTTCTGCTGCTTCGCCCCCACTGACAGAGATGAGAGCAGATTGGATCCTGCAGGGGATTCTTTGTTCCACCTCTCTGAGTCCTTTACTCGCTCGGCGGGTCGCAGCCGGATGTGCTCTGCTGATTCCAAAGCGCCAGGCTGCGAATCACGCTGCCGGGGTTTGTTTGGTGTCGCAGGGCGCTGAGCTCAGCTGTTGTCTTCGCTGGGTGGAAACCAAGAGCCCTTCTTTCTCTTCTTCCTGTATGTCACGTCGCTTTTCCTTCTCTGGCCCACGTCTCCCCGCCCGCGCCCCTGTTTGGGTAGCGAGCCAGGACAGCAGTGGCTGTAATTGTGCAGAACAGCAGCTACCTGCCGTCATGGCTCAGTCTTGCCTAGATCCTTCAGTTCACTTCCAGTTCCAATGCAAGGACAGGCAGAGCCGAGGGGAAAGCCCTGAAGACGAGGGGTTAATAGATATCGGGACCTGATCATCTTCTCAGGTCCTAGTGCACCCCCCCCCAGCCCCCTGAAATCAGTAGGAACTGAAGGAGGGTGCAGTTGGGTGCTGGAGAAGGTTCAGCACTTCCTTGCTGTTCGGGGTGGCAGCGAGGGCTGTCAGGCATCTGGGCACCTCTTTGATGGAGCCCAGGCCCATCTCAGGCTTAGTCTACGCTAGGCGGGTAAGTCGATTGTAGATACACAAGTTTCGCTACGGCAGTTGCATAGCTAGAATCGACTTATCGGCAATCCACTTACCTGGCCGTCTTCACAGAGGGAGGTTGACGGGAGAAAGTCTCCCATCGACCTCCCTTCCTCCTCACGATATCGAGAAGTACAGGGGTTGATTGCCAGTTCCCGATAGTTTGATTTCACGTGTCTCTACCAGGCGTGCAAAATCGAACTCTGGAAGACCCGTATAGTCCAGACGTACCCTCAGTTCCTTGTTCCAGCTTAGAACTCTCCATTTCAGAGCTTGGAGGGACACTCATTAGGTGCACCCTGCATCTGATGCTAATTGCCCTTCTGGGTAGGATTTTCAGACCTCTTGGCGTCCAGGCACAGGAAGAACAGCAGGGGTTGCTGGATGTGGAGATCTTTTGCAGTCTGGCCTCGTAATTTCCAAGCACAACAGTGGCAGGAAAATGCTCTGCTTTTCATTTCAATCAGGAAGTTTCATTTGAACTCTTCCGCCTCAGGCTACTGGGCTGTTTCTTCCCATGTGGTGCTACTCCCTAGAAAAATAGAAAGATCCTTGAAAAGAAAGATCCTTCGCTTAATTCACTCGTTAGTGGAGATTGTCCATCCAGCTTCTGGGAACGAGCCCATTGCCTCATTATCAGCCTGCAGCTCGCTGCTGCCATTTGATCCAGCAGCTTTTGGAAGAGCTGCATTGCTGCAGGAGCAGAATTGATCTTAAACAAGCATTTTAAATCACTGCTGTCAAATGCTAGTCCCATGCCTGGAACAACCCACGATGTCACAGCACCACCTAGCGGACTTCTCTTCTGTAGCTTGCGTTGGCTGTTGAATGCATTGCAACAAAACAACCCAGCAGTCATGTAGCAATTGAAAGACGAACAAAATGACTTATTAGGTGATGAGCTTTCACGGGACAGACCCACTTCTTCAGATCTGTGGCATTTCCAGTTTAGACCCAGTTATGTAGTACAGAGATCCAAAAACAATTGAAATGAAAACTGACCAATCAAGTACATAGAACTGAAGGAGGGGGGCCGGGGTGGGGGGAAGTTAAGTGTCTTGCCTGAGATAATTACAAATATCAAAGGAAAGGAAGCAGTCCTTGTAATGCGTGAGGTAATTGCTGTTCTTGTTCATACCAAGTGATAGTGTGTTGAAGTTGAGTATGACCCCCAGTTCACAAATCTCCCTACGCAATCTGGTTTTAAAGTCTCTTTGTAGTAGGATTCATATTCTCAGGTCTTTAACAGAATGGCCCACTCCATTGAAATGCTCACTGACAGGTTTGTGCGTATTAGGATTCCTAATATCTGCTCCGTGCCCATTCGTTCTTTGGTGAAGTGTTTGTCCGACATACATAGCAGAGAAGCATTGTTGGTGCATGATGGAATATATAATATTGGTTGAGGTGCATGAGAATAAGCCCCTGATCTTGGAATTAATGTGGTTAGGTCCAGTGATGGCATCCGCAGAATAAATATATGGGAAGAGTTGAAAAGGGGGTTTGTTGCAAGGAAAAGTTCCAGGATTAGTATTATTGTGGTGCAGCCTGTAATTGCTGCTGAGAACCTTTCTTAGGTTAGTAGGTTATATATAGGAGAGAACAGGCCTCTCATCTAGGGCCTTCCAGAGTGTAGCGTCATGATCTAGTATAGGTTGTAGGTTTTTAATGATGCGTTGCAGGGGTTTGAGCTGGGGGCTGTAGGTAATGACAAGTGTTCTATTAGAGTCCTTCTTGGGCTTATCTTAAAGTAGCTGGTTTCTGGGTATTCGTCTGGCCCTGTCAATTTGTTTTTTTACATCTCCGGGTGGGTAATTAAGTTTTATGAATGCTTGGTAAAGTTCTTGTAGGTTTTTATCTCTGTCAGTAGGATCAGAGCAGATGAGATTGTATCTAAGGGCTTGACTATAAACAATGGATCGTGTGCTGGGTGGAAGCTGGAGGCATGTAGGTAAGTGTAGCAGTCAGTGGGTTTCTGGTAGAGAGTGGTGACAATGTGGCCATCAGTGATTTGCAGTGCGTTGTCCAGAAAATGTGTCTCTTGTGTGGAATAGTCAAGGCTGAGATTGATGGTGGGGTGCAGGTTGTTAAAATCTCTAGGAAATTCTTCCAGAGTCTCTTTACTGTGGGTCCAAATGATAAAGACATCATTGATGTAGTATAAGTAAAGGAGAGGTAGTAGGGGAATGAGAGCTGAGGAAATGTTTTCCTAAGTCAGCCATAAAAATGTTAGCATCCTGTGGCGCCATGCGGGTGCCCATAGCAGTGCTGCTAATCTGGAGGTATAAATTGTCCCCAGATTGGAAATAATTGTGGGCGAGAACAAAGTTACAGAGGTCAGACGCCAGATTTGCCATGGTAACATCAGGGATGGTATTCCTGATAGCTTGCAGTCCATCATCCTGTGGAATATTGGTATAAAGAGCCTCTACATCCATGGTGGCAAGGATGGAATTGTCAGGAAGGTTTCCAATATTTTGTAATTTCCTCTGGAAGTCAGTGGTACCTCGGAGACAACTGGGAGTGCTGGTGGCATAGTGTTTGAGGAGGTAGTCTACATAGCTGGATAGTCCAGTAGTAAGGGTGCCAGTACCCAAAATGAGAGGGCGTTCTGGGTTTTCGGAGGCAAATAGAATAGTCCGAGTCGGGGCTCAGATGGTATTGAAGTGCCTTAGGGATAGGTTCACCTAGCTAATACCACCTGCCATGGGCCAGGGTAGCCATTCAGGGTACTTTGATGTCCTAGGAATGCTGCAAGGCACTGCATTCAAGAAAAAAGTCTGCTTCCCTCACCGGAGGGGACGGATATAAATCAAGGTGATGTCACAAATAACAAGCAGTCCTGTGGCGCCTGACAGACTGACAGATGTCTGCACTTTGGTGGGTAGAACCCGCTGTGCTAGATGGATTTGTGGTGGAAAAACGGAATCCAGGGTTTATATAGCAGCGGGTGGAGAGAAAAAAAAAGGAAGTTTCCAATCACTAGGAGGACCAGTTAATGAAGCAGGTTAAGTTGGATGTGTCTAATTCCTGTGAATATCAAAGGTGGGGAAATTACTCTTGCAATACATGAGCCTGTTAAGATCTCTGTTCAGGCCCAGGTTAAAGGTGATGTCACTTAGCAATTTTAATCAAGACTTAAAGCAACAAGCAGGAACCCCGGATTTAAATCAGCAATTTTAAGCTTGTTTTGCATTTATACTTTTTGTTTGGTAGCCATTAAAACATACCTATTCGCAATGAAATATGACCTTTTCATCTAACGTGGTCTTACTCTTTGCTGACCAGGAGACTACGTGTTTGTTCAGGTCCTTACTTTTTACCAATCTTGTTATGTTAGAAAATGGTGAATTGTTTACTTACTTTTTTACATTATATTTGTGGCAAGTCTTATTTGGCTGGAAATGGGAATGTAATTAAAATGCAGACATTGAGCATTTTAAATGAGCTGGTTATTGGTTAATTCAAACTCCGTTTCAGTATGCTGGATGGGTGTGAAAAAACATAATCATTAGAACATATTTTGTATTTAAAACCAACAGAATTATGTGAAGGAACTATTCTTGGTGGATAGTGAATTGAAATGATCTGCTTCTGTCTGAGTGCTGGTCCCTTTGTGCATTCCACCTGTGGGTACACAGCCACTCCGTACCCTCGAGACTGGAAGGTCATACGAGCTGTGTCTGTCAGTTCAGACCTCTGCCCTGGGGTCCCTTGTGGTCAGCATGGCAGGGATAAGGAGAGGTGGGAGCTGGCAGTCTCCCCAGTTCTTTCTTACTACCACATGGCTTGGTTCGGAATCCTCTGTGTCTGTCTCTCTCTTCGCAGTGTCTTGCTTACCTGTAAATATAATTGTCTGTTGTGTTTTAGTAGTCGCACTGTAGTTAAATGTAGGTTTACGTTTCCCTACTCTGGATCCTTTCTGTTTCCCCCTTTTCTGCTTGGGGCGGCTCATAACTCCTCCAAGTGCGACCTGGACCTGAGAGGGACAAGAGCTCAGTCTGAGAAAGTGCCTGGCAGACGAAGCTGTGAAACCTCAGTCACAGCCAGGCTCTGGAGTGGAGCTCCTTCAAGCACTTGCTCCAGAATGGAGGCCAGACCTAATAAACCCAAAGACCGGTTGTCTCAGGTTCTCCTGGGGGTAGGGGATACTCACAGATACAGGATCAGATACCCTTCTAGGTCTGCTCCCAAGAGAAAGGATCCATCTCCAAACTCCTTCCAAATCAGATGAGTTCTCCTACTTCAGTCCTAGAGGCCTGGGTACACCTTCCAGTCACAAGGATAAGGCACTCAGGAACAAGGAGCCAAAGGTACCAACGCTAGTACCAGCTAGGAAACAAAGAATTGGCATCTGCCAGCACTGACAAAGCTCAGGCAGAACTCTTCTCCTTTGATAATTCCAGGCCCAGTCCCGTAAGTACCTGCCAAGCACTACGCCCATGGATACACCTGGCCCAACAGTGTCCTTTACCAGGACCCTTCACACTTCAGGATGGACTGAGACTTTTGCCTCTCTGGAGGATATTATCATCCTTCTGTGTCCACAATTTCTTCTGCTTTCGGGTCTGTCCTTCCCAGGGATGTTTCAACATCTCCTGTGGGTAAGGTACCAAACTGGAGTTGCAGCCACATCTTCTGGAAGCCCGACACTTAAGTTCAAGCCTCTGCTGTAGATGCAGTCGTGGGGATGGCAGTGTTTCCATAGTTTGTATCACCTGCTTCTTTGCAACCCCCTGACTACTGGTTACCCATCACTGATACTTGGAGTACACGTTGGGACCAATTCTTGCAGAAGGGGAGGTTATGTGCCTGTAATTGGACGTTCTTCTGAAACTGTGGCCATCCCCATCTGTATTCAATCACTAGCCTCCCTCTTTCCCTTCTCCTGCAGCTCGTAACTGGATTAATGATGGAGGAGGAATTGATCCACAAGATTTTAGAGTTGGTGGATCTTGTCTTCTTCTACCTTGTGTTTCGTTATTGACTGGCTGTGGAGCACCAGCTTCCCTGATTTTTTTTTTTTTTTTTTCAACTCCCAGTCAGTTTCTCAACTGGGTCTGAATTAGTCATTGAACTGAACTAGTTGACTAAGAACTTGTCTGTACTTACTGGGGGATTGACCAGTTGCGGGGTTGGTCTTCTGCAGTTTGACTTCACTCACCTGGAGAGACGTGAAATTGAACTCTCTGGGGTCGGCAGCCAACCCCCATATTCCTTAATATCGCGAGGAGTAAGGGAAGGCAATGCCTGTTGATCTCCTTCAGTGCGGAGAGCCCAGTAAGTCAGTTGCAAATAAGTTGGTTCTGAATTACGTAGCCACAATTGACTTACCTGCCTAGTGTAGAACAAGCCTAAATTGAAACAAAGACAGTATCCTCCTTGCAGCTGTGTAAGAGGCTGTTGCTGTTGAAAGCTGGTTGGCATTTCATCAGGATGGTTCCAGCTGCTTAAACAGTGACAGCCAATGGGTCAATGATTTGACTTGGGCAACAAACATATACCGCTTAATATTATTTGTTACTTAATTTGAATGGTTTTAATGAATTATAGCAAATTTAAGCCTTAATGTAGGTTTTCATTTTCAAATTTAATTTTAAATAGGTTGATTTTTATCCACCTTTCCAATAAGGGCCACAGAAGAATTTTTTAAAGAAGAGAAAAAGGAGAAAAATAAGATGGTTGTTACAACTGTTATGTGCTTCTTGACTATTAACATTTTATTCAAATCCCATTTTTCTTAAACTGTTATTAATTAGGCTTGTAAGGAATAGGGTTTTTTCAATAAATGTCAGTTTCACTGTACAAACAAAAATGGATAAAAAAAAATTCCGTCAATGATAGAGATTTACAAACAGGCAAAGTAAGTAATTGTAAGACTTAGGATATTTACTTTGTAAATTTTGGCATCTAGTGTTGACAATTCATGTGTTAACAGTGGTAAAGCTTTTGAATTGGAATGTCTGTCATTAAATAACTGTGATGTAAACCATGTGTTATCTAATTTCTATTATCTAATGTCCTGCAACTGTGAATATTTATTCATACTAATATCACAAACGCTTAAAACTCATAATTTTGCACAACTGCAAAATTGAAATTGATACAAATCAGAAAAATAATCATTATCTCTTCAGTTTAGTATATAAGGGTACAGTGAGATCCTGTGGTTTGAAATTCAAGCTGAAGAAATTCCTTCTGAAAAGAAGGTGCCAGTTTTTGCAGTGAGAGTACCTAACTGCTGGAACAGATAACCAGGGGTTGTGGTGGGTTTTTCCATTACTGGCAATTTTTCTGTCATGATTGGATTCCCCTCCCCTCCCCCTGGAAAAAAAAAACCAAACCAAACCTCTGAATGAATATGGTTTCATATGAATTCATTCTGCGAAGACTCTGGGAGGGAGGATCACAGTAGTTTATCTTGGCCATAGCATTTATGAATCTTGCCAAGCTTATTAGCAATGCTTATAAGATGCTCTTCCCGCCTAGACTCCAGAATGATTTACGGAGGCTGGTCCGTGTCATTTATTTCCCAGTTTACAGATGGGGAAACTGAGGCACAGAGCAGTTTGTGCCAGAATTTCAGAGGGAGGGCCCCAAGGGTCCCTTTGCTTTGAATTCAGTAGGATTTGGATTAGCTTTTCCTAGTTGCCTTACATAAAAGCCGAAAATAAAACGTCCAAGGAGGCGATGTGATGCTACGTTGCCCTCTCTTGGGTGGAATGAGAGCTGATGAACAGTTTGCTCTGAATTAATCATAACCCTCCTCCAAGAAAAGTTTTTATCTCCTAAATTAAAATAAAACTCCAGCCTTTTCTCTTACCCAGAAACGGCTACAAGGATTTCCCTGGAACCTAATCAGTATTATTCCTGACCTGAGACCAAACATAGAACCTTTTACCCCCAAGAGGAGGATATTGAAGGAAGTTTTCGGGATGTGAAAGCGGGTTCAGCTGGATGCCAGACTGAAGCTTAACTCTCATGTACACTTTGCCCTCTCCCAGTCCACAGGCGAGAGGCTCGCTGTGGAAGAGATTTCAGTCAAGCAGAGGGAATTCAGTCCACCTACAGTTAGCCTGGGCAGGTAGGGAAGTGACCCCCCAGCCTCATGCCAGGGTGTGCAGAAATAACACACAGAGACGTTTAGGTCACTTGCCAGTGCCAGAACCAGGAAAGGAGCTCAGGACGTGTGATGCCTGGTCACCGGATCTAAAGACGGGTCAGCAGTTCCTGGCTGTGAAGGGTGGGCTCCGGTGGTACCGAAAGGTTGGTGGGCTGTAGATGAAGACCCGGGAAGAACATTACTGTGTGGCCCTTGGGCTGGACAGATTTCCCATCCCCTCCTTTCTCTCTGTTCACAGGCAATTCCCCCTCTGATGAGTCCGAGGAGCGAGAGCGGGACCCCAAAGTTCTCACCTTCCCAGAATACATCGCCAGCCTGTCCGAGTCGGGCACCAAGCAGATGGCGGCCGGGGTCCGCATGGAGTGCCACAGCAGAGGCCGCTGCCCATCCTCTTGCCCTTTGTGCCATGTGACATCAAGCCCCGACACGCTGGCCGAGCCAATTCTGCTGGAGGTCACGAAAGCGGCGCCCATCTATGAGCTGGTCACCAACAATCAAACCCAGCGGGTGAGGCACTGGGGGTCTAGAGGAGGGGGCGGGGTTGTGGCTAGCTCAGCTGAGCTTAATAGCAGCGATCTGGCTCTGTGCTCGTGTGATGGGGTGGACTAAGTCCCAATGCCCCCTACAGGAGGGCTTGCCACATCCCATCCCAGCAAGAGGAGCAGAAGAGAGTTCTCCTGGCAGGGCAGAGTGGCTGTGTCTGTGGCAGCCAATCAGGAGCCAACAGGCCAGTATAAAAGAAGCTGCTGGGCTAGAGCCTGGCAGTTCCCTCACAGGAGCTTGACCCAGGCAGGTCCCCATACTGACTGGGAGACCAGCAGCACTCTGGAGTGCTCTGAGTGCGAGCTGAGCCTCGACCTGCGTAAGACCCAGGCCCTGTGGCCAAAGGCTGGCTACACGCCTAATTTAGGGACTGACAACGCCCTGGAGAGGGCTAGTCAGTTCCCGCCCTCACAACCTTGAGGACAACTAGACAAGAGCCCCTGAGGTACCCTTGGCAGCAGAGGGGCTCACGAGCAGTTGACCTTGACACGGCGTGACACTTGAACCCAGTTACAAACAGGTGGAGGCGGAGCACCTCCAGCAGCGTGGTGGGCGATGAGGGTGGGGGAGGGGTGCTGTTCCTGCCTGCCAGGCGCTGACCCTCCTCCTCCTCCTCCTCCTCCTCTCTCAGCTTTTGCAGGAGGCCACCATGAGCACCCTGTGGTGCTCCGGAAGTGGGGACGTCATCGAGGACTGGTGCCGCTGCGACTCGAGCGCGTTTGGTGCCGATGGGCTCCCGACCTGCGCTCCGCTCCCACACCCGGTGTACGTCTCTCGTGTGCTGATCTGGCCCCTTCCCTGGCAGGGATTATTCCTCTTGAAGAGCTCAGTGCTGAGGGAAGGTGCCAGAGGCCAGGAACCAGCATATACCCGGAAGCCAGGTTGATGGCAGTAGCGTGCATATCCCCCTCCTCCGCTGTTTTAGAAGGTCTTGATTCCTGACCCCCAGTGGTGAGCTCTTGGCATGGCGGGGGGATTGAATGTGCCATAACCCTTTCAGCGGCACAGCTGCCTTCCTTTAGTTTGAGAGAGGGCAGGATCTCCGCTTTCAAGTGCCTAAAAGGGTGTTACAAGGAGGAGGGAGAAAAACTGTTCTCCTTGGCCTGTGAGGACAGGACAAGGAGCAATGGGCTTAAACTGCAACAAGGGAGGTTTAGGTGCGACATCAGGAAAAACTGTGTAACTGCAAGTTGGGGATTAAACACTAGAATAAATTGTCTAGGGAGGTTGTGGAATCTCCATCGCTGGAGGTATTTAAGAGCAGTTGGCTAAATATCTAATAGGGGTGACATAGATCAGTGTTTCTCAACCTCTTTTTATAAAGTACCTCTTTTAAAAAAAATTAGAAGTACCCCCAGACGTCTCTCGCCTACCCTTATGTGTACCGCCAGTTGAGACATGGTCCTAAGGTAATGTGAGGCCCTGAACCAAGTGCCAGTCAACCTTTCCAGATTACTGTACCCTTCCCTGGAATCAGATTTGTTTTCATCCCACAAGTTACCCCTCACTTCAAAATGACTTACTTGCTGAAAATATCCCAGCAGCCTCCTGCTGAAAACTTGCCAACTTTCTACCACCTTACTATCAAAGAAATGAATTGGCATAGAAACATTGTACTGCCGTTTCACCGTAAGGCTGGCGAAGCCGTAGAAACCAGTCATTGTCTGAGAACTTTTAGATTGCACTGACTTTACTACTGTTTTATGAAGCCTGTTGTAAAGCTAGGCAGATATCTAGATGAATTGATGTACCCCTAGGAGGCCTTGGTGTACCCTGAAGGCACACGTACCCCTGCTTGAGAAACACTCATATGGACGCTGCTTGGTCCTGCCATGAGGACAGGACTGGGCTCAATGACCTTTCGAGGTCCCTTCTGTGATTCTCAGAAACCAGTGGGACGTCTGCACAAGGAAAATGATGCCAGGCTTGACTGACGCTGCAGCTTCCCTCTGTTAAATTAACGCAGAGCCTTGGGCCCGGTTCTGCAATGTGGCGCCCTTTGTGGGAGCAGCCCTGGTGGGGGGCTGGGGAGCCCAGCTCAGGGGCAGTGTATAGGCTGGAGCAGGAGGGGAACGGGCAGGACCTGTGTGCTGGGCTGAAAGCTGGCCTGCCACCAGTCACCTTGGTCCCCCCACCCTGCGGCTCACCTCTGCATGGCGCTGCTCCTGGGAGGGGCAAGGCGTAACCCAGCCCTTGATGCCTGGCTGCAGAGGACGGCGAGTCTCCTGTCACCCCGAAGCGGCTGGAGCCAGCCCCACATTGCCGAGGGTCAGGAGAAGAAGAAGAACCAGGTTGCTAGGGCCAGGCGGGCGGGGGCTGCCTACTCCCAGGGCCTGACCCAGCTTGGTTTTCCTTCTTCCACAGGCTGAGGCTCTCCACGACGCACGAGCCCAGCAGCACCTTGGTGGTGTTGGAATGGGAGCACTCGGAGCCGCCCATCGGGGTGCAGGTCGTCGATTACCTCCTCCGGCAGGAGAGGATCACTGACCGAATGGATCATTCCAAAGTGGAGACAGGTGGGTGCTGCTCCTCCAGCAGCCAGAACTGGGCTCCGCTCGCCGCCTCCTTTGCTCAGGGAGGGAGAAGTGTCCAGCCAAGTTCTCAAATCCAGGCCGAGCTTTTCAGCTCACCCTTCAGTACTTGGCTGGGTGGGGGCCAGAGCTGCCTGGTTCCCCTCGTTTGTGGCATGGCGAAATCCGTCTCTTCTCGGTTTGAAAGCTGCCGTGCTTCAGCGGTTGGTTTGGGTGTTTTGGAAAGCTGGAGGGAAGCCCACCGGGTGGGTTGGGCCGCATGCTGCTGAGCGATATCGGCTCACTCCAAGCTAGCAACTGCTGCTGTCCTGGCCCCGTCTCCCAGCTTGGGAGCTTGAGCCCGAATCATCAGATGCTTTAAGGCCCATAAATGTTCTCCTGAGAATCTGGCCTCTGAGACTTGGCGTCTTTTCCAGCACCATTGGCATGTCAGTGAGTCCAGCCGGAACAGGCAGGAGAAAGGGCCACTTCTTCTCCAAGTGCTGTCCCTGTGTGTCTTCTTCAGAGGGCGGGTGCGCGTCCGCCATGTAACTGCGTCCAGAAATTTGAAAAACCCCTGCCCAGTGGCCTGCACACCTGCATTCCTCCGCCCTGCGCTCCGCACCGGGGCCATTTGAGGAATGGGGGGCCAGTGCCATCTTACCCCCTCATGCCCTGGGCTGGAATCTTTGCGTCCCTAGATGCTGCCATTTCTTTAATCCTTCGTCCGCTGTAAGTTAATCTGCGAAGTTTTACAGTTTGTAAAGTTTGAGCTTGTAAGTTGTTTTTGCCACAGCGGGGACCCCGGCCTGGTGCAACCCCCTGAGTCCTGGGGTTCAAGATTTGTCCCCTCCCTCATTCCTTCTCCGTGAGCCAACGTTTTCTCCGCCGCATGGGTGAGGCGCATATTGCTGTGCCACGTGTCACTCGTGTGATTCAGCGAGGGGCATACCCGATGGAGGTCTCGCCATGATCCTGGCCACGCTGCCTCCCCTCAAATGGACCCCGTCAGATGACAGCACCCTCCCAAAACCTGAGCTTGAGAGCAGTCTACAGCTGCTGAGCCCAAGACTGCTTCTTCCTCAGCTTCCCATGAGAGTCGGGGCATTCCCGTCATAAGGACGGAGCCCTGTCCAGTTCTGTCCATAAAAAAAAAAGGATCCCTCTCTGAGCCTGTCCGGGCTGGGTGAGCCTTCATCCACAGAGCTGATGTGGCCAGAACCGCCATGCCCTCAGAAAAAGGGTCTATCTGGGCTCCAGCTCCAAAACACAAGAACCAGCACTGGCCAGCTCTGTTCAGAAGCGCTGGAGCCGGTTCGGTACTGGGCCATCCTCACCAATTCTCAGCCTGGGACAGGGTCCTGTCACGCTGCTCCTGACCAGCCGGGAGAGCTCTGCTCCGTCTCGAGGTGTTGGCCTGGCTTGACCTCCCTTCCCGCCTCTCCTCACTTCACTCTCTCCTCTTCCCCTGCTGAGGTTCTGGGGCGCCGCCTGGGCAGGGAAGTGCCTGAAATCTCCCTTTTTTCCCCTCTAGAGACGGTGCTGAGTTTGGTGGATGACATCATTTCTGGAGCCAAATCCCCCTGTGTGATGCCGGCCCATGTGCCCAACAAGACGTCCACCACCATCTCCTTGATCATTCGGTGCCTGGAGCCTGACACCACCTACACGTGAGTGACGCTGCCTCTGATTGGCTGCACCCGCCCTGATGACCAGCACTGCCACTTCTGATTGGCTGTGCCGCAGCTTTCTCCTCTTTGTGGAGAGAACGAGCGTTGGTGCTCTGTCCCTGCCACGCGCGGTGGGTCGTGTTGTACGCGCTCCTGGAACTATGTACTAAATTAGCGTCCTTGCCTTGTTTGGCTGAGTTTCCCAGAGCCACATGCGCTGCTTAGCAGCATTTCCCTTGTGGATCAGTTGCGGAAAACATTTGAGACCTCAAGGGCTGGAACCCTCTTGATTTGGGGGAAGATGGAGAAACCACAGGGGGGGACAAATGGATGGAGGCCCATCAGCTGATCACATGACTGCAGAGTCGTGAGACGCTGTGGCTGTGTTGCTGGGACCTGTTAATGCCTTCCAGCATAAAGAGACCCCATCTCATCTCTGCCAAGTCCGTCCGTCCCCCCGCCTAAGTTCAGCATGGGCACATCCAGGATGGAAGGTGGTGGGAGGGGGATGGGAGGGTGTACAAGCATACAGGACAAGAGTCTCTCGTGGGCTGGTGGACCGGGGGGGCGGGTGGGATTGGAATGACGGGGATGCACGCAGAGCAGCTGGCGTGGGAGGAAGAATGGAGAACCCTGGTAAGGGAGGAGGTAACGAGCCTCGCACAGCCCTGTGGATGAGGGAGTCCATGAAAGGAAGGGTGTGTGTGTGTGTCACACTGAGAGCTTGTGAGGGGCCAGGAGGCCCTGGGGCGTGGCAGGCTCTGGGCCCACCCAGCCTCTGCAGGGTGCATCTCCCAGATGTGTTTTATCCCTCGGGGGAGTCCAGGCTCAGCAGAGGGAGGTTTCCCATTCGCAGTCGTGCCCCGCTGCTGTGGGAGACTCCCTGCTCGTAGCTAGCCGCAGGCTGAGCACACACGGCTATGCTGGACGGGGCCATATCTCCACCTCTCCCTGCGCCTGCTGGATCGCCTCATCCAGCCTTCCCTTGGGCCGGCCCACAGTCGGGCTCCCAGTCCACAGGGGGTGCGGACGCTCCCTCGGCCCCTGGACTGATGCTTCACTTTCCCACCGCTCACGAGGGCAGCCCCTTCCAGCCCACCTTGAATATACCCCTGCCAGCGGGGACTGGAAGGGGCTGCCCTGATGGCAACGCGGGAGGCTCATACTGTGGTCACCCCAAGTTCTGCACTGATGCTAGGCCCAGGGTGGGGTTTACACCTGGGGAGCCCCAGGATGAGTACAGCCTGCTTGGAAAGGCAGCGCAGGGTGGCTTGGGGCACTTGTGTCTGTCACATTGCCCTGCTTCACAAGGTGGGAGAGCCCCTTTCCTCCTAGGCTGGGGTCAGCAACCAACATAGTAAGAAGAGCCATATCTCAGTAATTCGAGAGCAGGTGCATAGGCGACGGCCCTTGGTCAATAAGGTCAAACCGTGCTTTTCGGAGCCCCTGTTTTGAGAGCAGCGCACATGGCGCTTTATGACGCGATAGGTGTTTTCTACAGGACGTTCACAAACTTTTTACACGTTCCCTCGAGGTTGCTTTTTCGCTGCTGGCTAATTCCTCTTTGCAAGTGAGACACACAGGGAGACGAGCCAAACTTGAGACAAACGCGAAGGATCGGGCCCATTCTGTTTGAAATTCTCCGTTTTCACCTTTGATTTTCCCCCTTTCTGAAGCCATCCCGGCCCCCACCCCTTTAATTTCCATCTTCTTCCTTAAAATGCGTGCTGCCCTTCACAGCAGGCCTGCCGCAAGCTTTCTTTTCCTTTTCGAACTCAAGACTTTATTCGCGACACGATCAAAACACAGCTCCAGAGTGGTATCCCACAATGCCCTGCACATCTTAAAGGGGGAGTTATCCAACATTTTGAGATCACATAGCGTTTGCCGTTTAGACACAAGTTGTTCGCTGTTGGGCTTTTAGATGTTCTCTGCTTATTGACAATCATCAGAAGGGCGTTTTAGTTTTTACTTTGCGTTGGGAGCCACAAAAAAGTCCTTACAGAGCCACATGTGGCAGACCCTGGAGCCTCCCTCCGTCTGCTGTCCCTGTGTGGTGATAACCTCTTCCCTCTCCCCCAGGTTCACGCTTTGGGGGGTGGATAACACGGGCAGACGCTCCAGGTCAAGCGATGTGACGGTCAAGACGCCCTGCCCGGTGGTTGATGACGTGAAGGCACAAGGTAACAATTGGGGTGCTGCCCTCCCCTGCCGAGCAAAGCCCTGCTCCGACACACAGGCCCTCGCGGCAGTGGAGTGTCAGAGCGTGGTTAAACAGGACTGCCGCCACACGGTTTTACTGGGCTAGCTGAAGAGATACACCCCGGCCAAATCTGAGGTGCAGATGGCCCTGAAGATGGATGGAATCCAGGCTCAGACCAGTTGCTTATGGGATCCCTGTGATGGGAGCCCCTGAAACTCCAGATCTGAACACCCTCCAGCCACTGGTGGTGTTTGGATCTGCATCTAATTCTCAGCTCCAGCTTGGCCATCGTTGTGGGGCCAGTTCAGATGGTAAGACGCTTGGGGCAGGAACTTTGGCCCACATCCTCAATGGGAGCCAGGCACCTGAACGGCTCCGAGGTTCTGGGCCTTTGTCATCCTCTGTGGCCGTGCCTGCCTAAAGAACTGCTTTAATAAATAACGTCGACAAAGCATGACGAGAATGAAGCACTCTGGTGGGTGTCCGTGTGTCTGATCTCCAGGGTTCAGGGGGCTTCGAACACTCTCAGTGGAAGTACTGCCTGAGGCTGTTTTTCTTTGGTGTATGCCAGGGCGGAACCTGGCCAGAGGCTGTGGGGAAATGGATTAAAGTGTCCGGATGGGGCAGGTGGAATGAAGTTGGTTTAAAAATAACATCTTGTTGCGTTTGAGCGGGAGGTGATGGGGAGCAGAATCCTGCATGGGGGAAGGGCTGACAGCCGTACCCTTCTGAATAAACCAATTCAGAGCACACTCAGCAGCAATCAGGTGCCTCTCACAGGATGGCTGTTGGTTAGTTGGTCTCTCCCAGGCATCAGATCCCAGCCCTGTTCCCAGTATTCCAGCGATGTGTCACTGTCCTCATACCCAGATCTCCCATCTAGGGAGGTTGTGGAATCTCCACCACTGGAGATATTTAAGAGGAGGTTAGATAGACCCGTCAGGGATGGTTTAGATGGTGTTTGGTCCTGCCACGAGTGCAGGGAACCGGAGTCGATGACCTCTCGAGGTCCCTTCCAGTTCTAGCGTTCTGTGGTTTTCAGAGCCTGGTACCTCACCCCAAGATCCAGCACCAGAGCCGGCCACCAGAGAGACCAACGGGCACAGTTGCAGGGACCGTGGCTGGAGTCCTGCAGGCTGGGAACGAGGCCTGTAGATGGCCACTCGCCTTGCTGCCGGTTGTTCAGGCAGGTGGCAAAGCATTAGAAAAGTCCCCCCAGGGCTGCACCTGTCGGTGGCCCGTATAACATAAACGCAGCGCCCGCGAGCTGTGGCGGGAATAGAAGCCCTCCCGCTTCGGCGCACGTGCCAGCCGGGCGATGGAAGCTGGGGGGATCCACTCCTGGGCGCTGGTCGTTTCATGGTGGCCTTTGCAGGATTCCTTGTCCCTTCCTCTGAAGCAGCTGGTGTTGGTCCTTGACGGAGAAGTGCCACAGGTCTAATCCAGGCTGGCGAATTCTCTTTGTCGCACTCTCTCTCCGTTAGAATATGACCTGATGGTGTAAATTACAGGGCACCGGGGAGGTGGGGTGATCCTGGCCTGAGTAACGTCATTATGAGTTTGCTCTGGACTCCAGGGGATCCAGGAATATGCCCCGAACAGCATATCTGACCTGGTGTGATGCTCCTTTTCCTTCCTCTCTGACCTCTGCACCGACAGCCCTCTCTGTCTCCCTCCCCAGAAATAGCCGACAAGATCTACAATCTCTTTAACGGCTACACCAGCGGGAAGGAGCAGCAGACCGCCTACAACACCCTGCTGGACCTGGGCTCGCCCAGCCTGCACCGGGTCCTCTACCACTACAACCAGCACTATGAGAGCTTCGGGGAGTTTACCTGGCGGTGTGAAGATGAATTAGGGCCCAGGTAGGCTGTGGAGCTGGGCAGGCTAAGGCAGCGGCCCTGTTGACCGACGCAGCCCTGGTATTTAGGTTCGATTTGCCAAAGTATGTGTCTGTAGCACCGATGGGCCCCAAAGGAGATCCAGGCCTCGCTGCGCTAGGTGCTGTACAAATGGGGGGTGAGGTCCACAGACTTCCTAGGCAGGGCAGAGACCTGCTTGAACACAGGGATTCCACCACCTTTTCCCACCCAGCCGCTGGGATTTCTCTGCAGCTCGGCCACAGCTGCACCCCCACAGTGCAGAAGCCGAGGCAGTGGGAAGAGGAGCCCCTGCTAGGAGAGTAACCAGCACTGGGGGGAACCTTGGGCCCTGCCACTGGGGTGGAGTCCACGTCAGTGCAGGATGGTGGTCGGCGTAAGGAGTCAGACGTGGGGTCTGAGTTACAAAGGGCGCTGGTCCTGTGCCCCAGAGAGGACAGCTCGGCATTGGCTCTGTGGGGCATGTGACCGAACGGGGGGAGAGGAGGTGGGCATATGACCCCTTCACCCTGTGCCACTGGGGGCTGTGAGGCCATCTGCCCTCTGCCAGGGTTGGTGCCCACTTTGTGTCTCCTCCTCAGCCCTGGCACTGGCTCATGTCGCTCTGCTTGGCGGAGAGCCCATGCGTTCCGGTTGCCTGGAGATTTCGGCTGACGGAGCCGCGGGGTTGCTCCTCTCTTGCCTCCTGCAACTGTTAATCCTCCCCTGCCTCTCTCTTCCCACACCCTCTCCCCGCCCCCATCTCCCCTCTCCGGTTCTCCCCTGCCCCCTCTGCAGGAAAGCCGGCCTCATTCTGTCACAGCTGGGGGACCTCAGCGGCTGGTGCAACAGCCTCCTCCAGGAACCCAAGATCAGCCTCCATCGCATGTCGCTCAGGTATCTCGCCTGCCGCTACAGCGAGATCAAACCCTACGGACTCAACTGGTCGGAGCTGAGCCGAGACCTCAAGAAGACCTGCGAGGAGCAAGCGCTCAACGTCCTTTATAATGACTATGGAGACAGGGACAACTGAGGGGGTGGAGGAACTCGCACTCAGGCACCTCACAGGCAAGCTGGCAGAAAGAGCACTTGCGGGGGGCGGGGGGGAGGTTTCTAAAGGGAACTGGAGGAGGTCGCTGAAATCTCCGAAGACGAAATGGAAACCAGTGTGGGAAGCCACTGCTCATTGCAGGACTTCCCCAGGACTGGACTCTTCCTCGGGGCGGCCCCTGGCCTTTCTAATCGGAGGTCTCACGAGACCCGGTTTTTGGTTTGTTTTGCTCAGTTTATCAAGAGGTTCCTTGGACTGCGTAGGTGAATTCGTCCCCCAGAAGGGCAGGTAGGCTAGTAAAAGTTGCAGCCAGTTCTCCCAGCCTCCCCCACCCCCGACACATGTTCCCTGTGCAGGGTGAACCTCGGTTTCCGAAGAGAACAAAACCAGATCGGCCGGGAGAGCACCCTCCCATTTAGAATTTGGTAACCCAGCCTCTCAGTGAACGTCAGGCTTGGAAAAGCTGCCATATGGCGTCTGTGCAGCTTTAGCTCTCTTCCCCGGAAGGATCCAGCCCTGAGATTCAATCTGATAAGAACGTTGCTTCGGTTCTATAGAACACAAGCTCCGGAGTGCGCTAGCAATAATCTTCGAACCATCCCGGGGCAGGGAGGGCTTCCAGGACCCCCAGCATCACCCTGTGCTCATTCGACAGAGTCCCTGATCTTGGCTCTGGGTTAGGATCCTGCAAGGTCCTTCCAAAATGGCATGGCTCTGCAGTCACTGCTGCTGCTCTGTTATCTAGCGTTCCTGTTAAGCTGAGCGCTTGGGCGGCCGCTCTGGAGGGGTTCAGGGGCAGCCCAGCTGGTCAGCAGGCCCCCCGCAGCCGGCAGCCTGTGTGTGTGGGTGGGGCACATCCGCACATGCCTCAGTGCCCGTAACAACAAAATTTATTCCACAGATAGGTGGGAAAAGCGAGCAGGAACCCTGCAGTTAACCCACATGTACCATTCATTGAACCAGAGCTGCCCCAAGAAACAGCTGCTAAACAGCGATGGTCTGGGGAGGGTTGGCGCTAAAGCACAGACCTTTGGGGTGCGTTTACTGCCCGACCAGCTGCCCAGGTCCCAGACCTCGGACCGTGGCCCACTAATGAGGTGCCACGCCGGGAACGGCGCCAGACCCCGGCCTCCCTTCTGAGGACATGTCCAGCCCTGCCCTGGCGAGAGCCTTCCTAAAAACCCAGTCTCTGGCTCAGCTTTGCCTGAAGGGTGAAGCCTCATTCTCAAAGACCACCCCTGGAAAGGGACTTCATTGCAGGTGGAACCACTCGCATCCAGCCCCCTCAGGACCTGACCGGTGCCAGACGAGAGAATTTGCTGGACCACAGGAGGTCAATATTGTCTAGCACATTACCAACACTGCCATGGCTTACTGGGCTCTGAGAAGACATTTAGGGGTAAATTACAGCTTAATAACAGCACAGAGCACTGAGCGCCAGGACTGATAGCTGGAAACAAACTTCAGGGGACCACAGAAGCTTGGCCATGCCCGTAATAATCAGGCCGGGTTACGGATGTTGCTGGATGAGAGAGGTTTGACCTCAAGTACACCCAGGTTGAGTCTGGCTCCCTCCCACCCATTCGCCCATGGCCTGGGCTGCTCTGACCCAGGGTGCTTGTTTTTCTGTACTGAAGCTCATGATGTTAGCAGATCATGAGGGGCTAACCCACGGAGGGAATGACATGACAGCTGTGTTCGTACACCCTGGCTGCACACGAATCCAGGCCATTGCATGGCCCCTCTACTGAGTCACGGCGGTGCCTGTGTAAGCCCCCCGCCAGCAGAACAGAAGCAAGGTGGGATGGGTGGAGTTCCGTTCCAGTTCGTCGGCAGGATGGATTTGATTCCCAGTGACCATCAGAGCAGGTGAAAGGGTTCTGCGTGATTCCCCAGAGAGATGGCAGCTAGAGACGCCCTCTCTGGCCTCACCAGCTGGGAAGTTTCCATGTGGAACACCGTAGAGACAAACACGGGGCCCTGGGATGGAAGGGTTGTTTTGGCCATCAAATTAGAAGCTCCTTTTCATATGTTGGTGCTGGCAGAAGCTACCTGAGCTGCACATTAAGCTTTCCTGCCAACCAGCCGTCTTTTCCCCACCAAGTGCCAAGGACACACATCAGGTTGTTTCATACCTGGTTTAGAGGCAGTGCACTCTGGCCCCCAGCCAACAACCTTACCTAACAGTATTTGCATATCAGCCACCATCGTGCCCAGAGAACGTCGCACACCCGTCGACTTTCTGCCTGACCTTTTCCAGACAGGCAGGTGCAAGATTGCTCCGCACGGGTGCGACGGAAGCATTGCAACCCATTCCCGGGCGTGTGGAGACACTGGGCCTCAGGATAGCTGACCTAGACCAGTCAGTCCAGAAGAGCGTTGGAGCATTGCCTGGGCGCGTGACGGTGAGGTAGCGAACAGAGCCAGCAAGGTCCCATGCAGATTTGATTTTGCTAAGTGCAGCAAAGGAATGGAATCCATCGGGATCCCTGTTGCACCTCTCATCTTACATGCTGGATGTCCTTCATTACCCGCAGCAGATGACCTTCCCTGTGCTGGGAATCCCTCCCCTGATACACTGGCCCAGCTACGCAAAGCTGGGGAAACAGGAGAAAGGGGCTGAGAGTGCCTCCTGGCTTATGCCTCAGCCCTGAGGGCTGGTTTCTCTTTCCAGGTCACCTCCACTGTCAGGGTCTCCCATGTTCCAAAAGCCCAGGCCCCTGTCGAATTCATGCTGAGTTGTCTCTCGCCACCTCGCTGGGCTCGTGCGTCCCTCCTGTGGCGCTTTACAAAGCGGTGATCAGCTGGCTGCCAGGAGCGCTCTGACCTCGCGGGCAGGTGAGGCACTCGCTGGGACACACCGCCCTGGAGATTGGAGCTGGGGTCAGTGAGAAGGAACCTTGGCCAAGGCACTTGGCTTTAGCCTCTTACTTCCTTCAGCAGATGCCAGGACCACTTGGGATGGCATCAGGGCTGCTCTGAGGGAGGGGCACAAGAGATCTGAGCTTGGTGTCTTCTCTGAAGGTCCCTCTGGACCAGAAATGATTGTTGCTCACTGAGCAATACTGTCTTTGCAGTGTTTCTATAAACAGGAGACTTGCCCTTCTGTCGCTGCCCAGGTGCTGCAGTGGAAGAGACAGGCTGTGCCCACCTGGGCAGGGGTGAATTCTGTATTTGCCAGACCCAGGGCACACCCAGCTGCCCAGGCAACTGATTTGTCCCACTCCTGACTTGAGCCTGGGCTTCGTGGCTGTTTCCAGATGGGCTTGCCTCACAGAGACCCCCCACTGGCCAGCCCTGTGTCACAGCGCCGTCCATGGCAAAGACCTGTAGCTGAGTGGTTAGCCAGTCCAAGCCATGGCCATGACAGGATTACCTCTAGAACCGGCCGCCCCTCTAGAGCTTCGTCCTGTTTGCTTTCGAGAGGATGGAGGCGTTGGGATTTCTGTCACGTTTCGGTGGTGGACCTCACAAGAGAACGTTCACCTCTGAGCACCACATTCCATTCAACACCCCGGCTGTAAGCCCAGCTTCTGGGTGTTGGGGACAGCGAGACTAGCCAGTGCGGGTGTGCTTGTTTGAGTTACAGCCGCACGTCCCCAGGCCGCCCTGGGAACTTTTATTGGTGTTAACACCAACACCTGAAGGCTCCAGTTGAGATGGAGCCCCCGTTTGCTGGGTGTTGGACACGCACGCCACCGGGGCTTATGATCCAAGTAGCCAAAGACTGAGGGGGTGGGGGACGGACTTGTTTGCCCGGCATCACGCACAGGGGAGGGCAGGGGCAGAGCCACAGGTAGAATCCAGCTCCCAGTGCAGGGCCCTATATCTGTGCTCAACAGGGTATGTCACCCACTTCCTGTCATTTATGTCACCATGGCCATGCACTTGAGGAGCATCCGGGGATGCAGCAGCACCTCCTGCTGGTGTAGGATAAGGTGAGAAGAACTTGGACACGCCCAGCTTTTGACCTCTCCCCGGCCGTGCACCAATGAAGGCACAAACTGGTGGAGACAGGCAGGCTGAGGCTGAGAGCTGTCTTCTGAACCCCCCGACTCAATACCCAGGTTTTAACTCCAGTTTCTATACCCTCCTGGTCTGGTTTCCTCGCTGGGATCTTGACCTTGGTTGTACTTGGGTGGCTGAGCCCAAGTTCACCCGTCTGCAGATTCTTTTACGCCTCGGATCATTTTCACATGGAGCTGGCTACGTGCAGGAGCCAACAAGCGTCTGCTTTACAGTCCAGCTGCATTGCGACTGCCTGTGTCCTTCTGGCCAAATTGAGCCCCGGCGGACCAGCTTTCTCCATGTGTGGTTGCCACTCACTGGGCTTGGGGCCATCAACGTGCGCCAGGTGCAAGGCTGACCCCAGACGTTCTAGAGTCCAGAGTCACAAAAGTATTTTGGTGCTTAACCTCCCATTGAAACCATGGGGCATTAGGTGTCTAAATACCTTGTCATACGGAGCCACGGTTACGCGGGTGTGTGGTGGAAAGCCTTCCTTCCGGCCGCCTTTTGCCCACGGTGCCAATAAATGTGGCAAATGACAACCGGCATTAACAAAGTATTAACCCCTCAAAAGTTGGCCTCTGCCATTTTGCCAACCAGCTGGATGCTGGAGAGGCTGTTTTATGTATCTGTGGCTACAGTCGCCTCTCCTGAATTTACGGAGGAGGATTCACTGGAGACAAACCTCTGAGTTGTTTTCTTGGCTGTAGCTGTGCCAGTGTAATAGCATTAATCTCTTTTTCCTTGTCGTGCTGGTATTTAACATGAAGCTGGTTTGGGATTTTTTTTTTTTTTTAAATTACTACGGTTCTTGTTCCTTGATGCTCTCTTAGCCCTCTGTGGTGTTTTACTACTGTTGACTAAAGGTGGGGTGGGGTGGGAGACATGGGAAAACTGTAAGTATTACTGAACAGGTTTTTGGAAAATAATCGTAACACTGTAAAAAAAAAAAAAAAATCCAGATGCAAATTTAGCAAAGTATTAAACGGCGCTGTTAGTAATCGGTGGCTGCGGTGGATTAGAATGGTTGGTTGTTGCTTTGGTCCCGTTGATGTCCCCTTTCGCACTAGATGACAAAGTGTCCTGGCTGAAACATCCTTGCTTTTCAACTCCATTCCGTCCCTCCCGCAAGTTGCCAGGAGCCCATCTGACCCCCACATTAAGCAACGTCACGACCGCTCGATAAACAAAGTGAGGCTGGTGTCTCCCCTGGAGGCAAAGTCACGGCAGAGCACATAGTAGGTACCCTTTTGCCCTGCGGTCATTGAAGTCCGGGTGAATTTCTGGCACTGTGTGAAAAAGGAGCCAGCAGGGGTGTGGGTGAAGAATTGCTCGCTGACTTTCAGATGGTGGAAGGCCCTCGAGCTCTGTCAGGGCCATCGGTTGCCTCGGCTGTGGGTTGGGCCTGGGTGTGTGGGACAAGCATGAAAGTATGGTTTGCCTTCCTGGAAAAATGAGGTGGTCTCATGATTGCAGCTACAGGCGATCAAGTCACCCAGACAAGGATGGTCACCCCCATCCCCAGCCTTATCTCCAGTCTGGTGGCCAGGGGAGGAATGTCCTGCAGCAGGGACCTGTCCCCTGGCTCCATCACCCCACCCCTGCCGTGACCAGAGCACCCTGGCCTCATCCCTCCCCTTCCCTGCTGGAAGGGCCCAGCCCCAGAGATACCATGCCCTGGCTTGGTCCCATTTCTGCACCCTACCCTCTGCCCCAACCTCCACCCCAGAGCCTGCATCCCCAGCTGCAGCGCAAGCCTCTCTCCCAACCCTGGGCTGCCCATCCCGAACCAGAGCCCTCGCGCTCCTGCACCCCCTCCCACACTCAGAAACTGTCGGCCACACTCTCGCCACATGGATTTCGTTATGTGCACCAACGTGAGGTGATGTCGCAATTCCCCCCCCCCCCCCCCAACACTGATGCACATAACAAAGCTCATTCCTTGCAGGGGTGGGAAAAATTAGAGGAAAAACTCTGCCTAGGATGCCCCGGCCACTATTTTAGCCCATTTTCCCTGGAATGACACTGGCCGCAGCAAGTCCTGGTGGGCTTTGCTAAGTCACAGAGTTGAGCCATCCCCCGTGGTGTGGTGCTGCGCTGTTGTCTCTTACAACAGCGGGTGCACGTAGCTTTGCAGGCCACGGCCTTCTTCTGGGTGTACATCAGCACGTCTAGCTAGTTGTGTAGGAGCACAACCGGCTGGCTCCATGAAACGGCACTCGTGCCCTTTTATAAGGGTATGGTAAAAATGAGCAGGTAAGTGGACCACTGCAATGCCCTGGAGAGCCGCTTTGTATCTGCGAATCTCTGCAGAGATGGTGCTTGGATGTCTGCAGCCATTTTTGTGGCGTTGATGTGGGTACAAGTTTCGTATCTGCACGGGGCTCTATGAGGCAGCAGTGACGGTGTATTTTTGTCTGATTTTCTAAGGGAGGTGCAATTTGGCAGTTCCCAAGACGACTCAGACGCCTGCCCGGGGGGCAGAGGAGGACAAGAGCCACCGTGTCAAGGACTTGTACGTCTCTGGGTTACAGTGCCCCTGCCAATCAGTGGTGCCTTGACACCAGCATGAGCATGGTGTCACCGTCTTTTTAGTTGCTGGAGAGTGCACAGAGGGCATCTCCTGAACGCCTGCATCTTTCAATAGCCACCAGAGGGCAAAAATCTCACCTGTATAATGACAGAGCAATGAGGCACAGCAGACTGTGACCTCTCTTCGGGCGCCTTACAAAGCCTGCTGTGTACGAAGTAGCATCACCATACACAAACAATGGCTATGTGGTTGCAGGGTCTGACCTTGAGGTCCAGCCCGTCGCAGGTGCCTTTATGGGGGACCCCAAGCTGTGGAGAGCAGCTTGGCAGAGGTTCCCTGTGCTGAGTAGCCCTGCAACTGGGATAGGGCAGTAGTAGGGTAACGAGATGGATTCATTACCGATCACACCCCTCCCTATAAGAACAACTGCACTGGGTCAGCCCAAAGATACATCTAGCCCAGCGTCCCGTCTTCCAGCAGACCCCCAAGGCCAGGAGCTCAGAAGAAGAGAATGGAACAGGTGATTACCAAGGCTGTGGCCACACTGGGCTATGGTAATGTGGCCCTTCAGGGCATGCGCATGAGGTGCTGCCGGGAATATGCAGTGTCTCATTACAGTAGCAGCAGCTGCGCGCGCTTCGAAGCTGCCGGGTTTGAAATGCACGCCGCCGGTGGAGACGGAGGGCATTTCAAAACACACACCCCCAATTTTGAAAGCCCCTTCTTCTCAAAACCAGATAGAGGGGCTAGTGTGGCCACAGCTCAAGTGACACATCCCTTGTTGCCCATTCTGGCAAACAGAAGCTAGGGCCATTATTTCTACCCACCCTGGCTAATAGCCATGGATGGACCTAACCTCCGTGACCTTATCTAGTGCTTTTCTGAACCCTGTTATAGTCCTGGCCTTCACATCCTCTGGCAAGGAGTTCCACAGGTTGACGACAGCCAGTCTCCTTCAGAACGCACAACCCAGGACCCTTACGCAGCAATGCCTGTGACTAACACACAGTTACTGAGGGCCATCTCTATGCCCCCAAGCACCTCAAGCTGCCCTGAATCATTTTTGCTCAATCTGGGCTGGCAAAGACCCAGAATGGAGCCCCGTCCCATTCAGCAGATTGGGAAAACAAAGCAGCCTTTGGAAAGCCTTGTTAAACCTAGCATAAACCTATCCCACTTCAATGAGTGTCCCAGTCATGCCACCTTAACCTGTGATGCGGCAGCCTTTTTTTTTTTTGCACACCTGTGTCTATTGGCCTACTAGCTTGCCGGTGTTCCTTAGGCAGCTTGTGCGGTAGAGCTGACAATTCCTCTTTATTGTTGTTGGCAGAGCTTTTAAAATGCGAATGGCTCTTTTGCTGGCTTCCTGTTCCACAGTGCGCTATGGTTATTTTGGCGAGCATAAACAATACAGCTCTTGAGCAGTGGCAGGACAGGCTGGCCTTGCAAGGCTCCAGCAGAGGGCAAGGGAAATTTTAGACCAGTCGTTTTCATTGACGAGCACTTTTTAAAGTCCCCAAATACTTGGCTGCCTGTTGGGTCTGTTTGTGTTTTGATTGGGTAAGAAGCCTCAATTGTGGGTGTCAGACCCCAATCCTCAAAATGAGGATCCAACAGCAGGCAACCAGAATGACGAGGGGGGCTGGAGGCCGTGACCAACGAGGACATGCTGAGGGATTTGGGCTTATTTAGTTTACGGAAGAGAAGACTGAGAGCTGATTTAATAGTAGCCTTCAACTTCCTGAAAGTGGGGCGGGGGCTCTAAAGAGGATGGAGAGAGACTCTCCTCAGTAGTGGTGGGTGGCAGAACAAGGAGCAAGGGTCTCAAAGTGTGGGGGGGAGGTCCAGGTTTGATTTTAAGAAAAGCTATTTCCTCAGGAGGTTGGTGAAGCACTGGAATGTGTTACTGGGAGGTGGTGGAATCTCCATCCCATCAGTTTTAAAGTCCTGGCTGGGATGATTTAGCTGGGATTGGTCCTTCCTGGGGGTTGAGGGGCTGGACAAGATGACCTCCTGCGGTTCCTTCCAGCCCAAGGATTCTGTGAGATGTTTAGGCTGTGCTTTAAATAGGAATCAACACGATCGCAGAAGAGCGCCAACCCTCCCTTGTTTCTTCGCGAAGGAACCACTCTGCTCTGAGGCAGGGCGCAAACGCAGTGCATAGACCTTTAAACCTCCGGTGGGATTGCAGCAGACGTACGCAGCGCTGGGAAGAGCGTGCACTGCCCTCCGCTGCTCTCGGCAGTGGAAATCAGGGCCAAGGCTAAATGGAAATAGCAATGGTTTTTGCAGCCCTCTCAAGCTCAGCTCCAAATGAGAGTCTCTGGGCACCTCGCGTATGGGCGCGTAAGTTTGGTTCCCAGCATAGCTGGAGGCGAAGGTCTCTCTCTTCCAAGGATGTAACAGCCCACAAGTTGCTGACCACAGCAATAATAACATTCATCCCTGTTCGAGAGCAGAGGCCTGGCTCCCCACTTCTATGATAGGAGCATTTGTCAGTACGATAGAGCAAACTGAATCCTCACCCACCCCTGGCCCTGCCGCATTCTCTAAACTTCATCCCACCGCCCTTCGGTAGGGCTGGGCCTGAGCCCCACTGCTGGCTTTGAAACCTCCCCCCTCCGCCCTTGCTGCACCTGTGGAAAGGAGCCTTTTTGACTCATCCACTGGTATTGCTGACCATCTGTTGGTCCTGGGGCAAGAGGCAGTTTGTGCTAAGAGTGCTTGCAAATAATCATCCTAACTAAGGAAAGCAGCGGGGAGAGATACAGGCACAGATGCTGCCTTGTGCTACTGAAGTGACCATGCCAGCCAATTTTCTTCTGCCCTCACACCCGTTTGTGATTTCGTTGACGGCGGCGGCACAGCTCCTGAGTTACACCACTGCCTACGGCAGGAGAATCAGACCCAGGAGCTAGCAGGTGGATGACTGGCCCCAAACCACTTGTGCCAGAGTGGCCAGGCAGGTGCTGGTGGGGATGCCGACGTCCAAACAATGCTATCGCAGGGCCAACCAGCGTGATCGTCTGAGCTGTCCTGCTGTCCTTTACAACCAGCCAAGCTAAACCCCTTGAACCTGGGGAGCAACTGGCACAGACTTTTTGTGCCTTGAGCCCGTCTCTGCTCCATGGTATCAGCTACTAAAACCACCACCACAACAAAGAGCCAGGAGCCTATTCCCCTCCCCTCCCTTGGTGTACATGCAGCCCTGGGTAGCTCTGCAGCGTGGGGGTGGGTGGGAAGGCACGTCCCTTTCCAGTGGGCCATGGCAAGGCTTTGGCCAGCATGCAGTGAGGAGGAGAAAGAGGCCAAGGAGAAGTTGGTTTATTTCCATAGATTTTTATAAAAAATAATTATCAAATACAAAAAAAAAAAATAGCAGCAGCCTCAGTTGTGAATGGAACCCTAAGGCAACGAAACGCTCAGTGTTGCTACAGAAGAATGAGATTCTTGGTACAGAGAAGCGACTGAGTCACGCGTAGCAAACGCCCTCTTGGCGTTCCCGGCAGACCTGGCTGCAGCTGGTCTCCCCCGCCCACTCGGTGGCGGTCTGCCCTGCAGCCCTACCCTGCAACATCCCTTCCGGCTCTCTCTGCCGTGCAGCCCATGGGCCACGTTAGCATGTGCCCAGAGCAAGCAGGTGAGAGACGCCCGTCAGCGGCGGGACCCAGGGCTGGTCTGTAAGCAAAGCTTTTCCAATCACAGGGCCTAGAATTGCTCCCCTCGGCTGGAGGCCTGCAGCCCCTACGGAACTCAGGCTGGGACGGGCGGAGGTGGTGGGATGCAGATATTTGAAATTCTTCCGTCTCCCCACTGAGTGGCACCCTTACGCCATAAATCCTGAGCCCAAGCGGCATGTCTGAGCCCCCGGCTGGCGCATGGGGCCCCTCCAGTTGCCCTCAGAACCTGTTAGCGGCTCCAGCTCTGCTAAGGCAGCACGAGGCCTGGAGTAGGGGGGGGAGAGGTCTGACCGTGGGAGCGTTCATTTAACCCAGAGTCTCCAACCTGGAAATCTCTGGGCCGAGCCTGTTCCTGAGCGATTCCTAGCGCAAAGCCCCAGAGCACAGCAGTTCAGAGGGGCAGCCCTTTCTCAGCGTGCTCCCCGCCAAACCTGTGCGCCCCCCCCCCACATTCAACCCTCACGACAGGTTAGGGGCCCATCTGTGCTGGCACAGCATTGCCCCTGCAGCAGGGAGCTGAGTTTGCTCTCCAGGCTCATGCAGAGAGCATTGCAGAATTCCTGCTAGAACTGGGGCCAAGGCTCTCCCTGGGGAGGGGGGGGCATGAGGCTTCGGGCACTCCCAGTGCTCCAGGGAACCCCCCCACCCCCCACAGAGCCACCCCACCTCTGTTCTGCCCAGCCCCACCCTTTCTCGCCCCTGCCTAGTGGTACTGCCAGCTGCTGGAGGCCCTGGGGAAAGGTGAAAGGGGGCGGAGCCATGGGTGGAAGGGGGCGGGGCCTAGGGCTGGGCCCTCCCCTCTATCAAAGCCACACGCAGCAGAGCTCTGACGACTGCCAAAGTAGCAGCAGTGGTGGCCAAAGGGCCGGGCCCCTTGCAAATGCCAGCTCCAGGGGCGACTGGCCCCTTTGCCCACACCCCATCAGAGGGCCTGCTCTGCCCCGCCCCAACCCCCTGCCCTAAGCCCCCTCCTCTAAGCAGCGTGAGCTGAGGGGTTACCGTGTGGCGGGGGTCCAGACACGGGCTGGCCCCTTCTCCCACCCACACCGTGGCGGCAGGAGCCAGAGCAACCTGCTCTGCTCTAGCTCCCACTGCGTTGGTGAGTGGGGGTGGGGGGGGAGAGGTGACTCCCCTCTGGTGCCCCACACCAGCGCCCCCCCCCCAGGCTGCCCTGGGACCTGCAAGCTTCCATAGGATGGTCGAGGCGGCTGCTCCAGGGACCCTCTCCCCCAAAGTATGGGCCTTGGGGGGGGGGGGGCGCTGCCCCACACTGTCCTATGGCTGAGACAGCTCTGCCTAGGGCCTTGCGTATTCACGTGCATGAACCGAAGGGGTGTGGGGGCTTCAGCACAGAGGGAACATGCGAGCAGCCTGCTCTGGCTGTCTGCTCACCAGCGCCCAAGGGGCACAACGTGAGCCCTGCCGGCCCTGGAAGAGCTGGGTTCTCCAGCTGGGCAATACACCAGCGCTGCATCGCCGCCTCTCTTCTCTTGTGCCCTGTTTTGAAGATGGGGGGGGCTGGACATTGAGCAGCTGTCAGCAAGGAAGCTTCCTAGCAGTTTTGCAAGGCCCCATACAGTACAGCAGAGCCCTGTTAGCCCTGCCGCAGCTCTACAGACTGGTGGGAGCCAAAACACCAGCAACTGCACGCTGGCATCCGAACCCCGCCCCCCCCGACTTCCTGCAGAGTCTCTCTCTCGCTCTCCTGCCATGTGTCCTTCAGCCAGACAAGCGTTTCCACACTGCAACGGGCCACGTCAAGGCTGAGTTCACAACTCGCTCATTCCTACAAACCTTCCACTGTTGAAGGGAAAACACAGGGCTGAGGAAAGATCCAGCCAAATGCAACAGCACAGATACTCTTAGGCAGTCACAGTTTTCTTACCCTGCTCCTCTTTCCCCATCGTTATCGCCCCATCTCGCCTCCCTTCCCTTCTCCTTCAACTGCTTGGCTTTATGGAGTGAGCGCAAACATCACTTAGAAGTTAAAAGTGGGCTCCCCAAAAACCCAGCTGTGAAAAGGCTCACACGCTAGGACAACTCTCATGTGGCCCTAAATCCCAGGTCTGGCAGCTGTCTCGAAAAGCCTGCTTGCAACCACTTGTGTGCACATCTGGGTCTGGATCTGGGTCCTCCGCTTGTTGGTTGAGCTCACGCACGGTTAGAAACTCATCTGAGTCCAGGTCTACACTAGACATTAATGTTGATTGCAGAGATGCAATTCTAGCTATGGTAATTGAGTAGCTGGAATCGACTTGCCTGCAATTGACTTAGCTCCCTGGCCTCACAGCGGGAAGTCGCCGGGAGAAACGTTCCCACCACCCTTCTTTCCTTTACCCTTCACACTAGCGAGGCGTAGGGGGGGGTGGGGGGGGGCACTGCTGACCACAGATAGTTCAGTTTCACACATCCCTAACCGCCACATGAAATTGACCCAGTCAGGTTTGCTCTCCCAGAGTTCAATCTTCTCTATTAGACATGCCCTGAATTATTTCCCTGGTGACCTACAAAAGGGAGAACGTTCAGGCTACAAGTCCTCTGGATGTTTTGTGGTATAAACTCAAGGCCATGAAGACCAGCAAGAGGAATGGCAGGAGAGGACAGATGCAAAACTTCTCATAGGAAGTGGTTTAAGCTAATGTAGATATCTCCCCATTCTCCTCTCAGAAGCCGCCTGTACCATGTTTGGCGCATGGAGATCCCATGACCAGCGACGGGGATTAAGGAGGATGAATTTTATCATCTTGAATCTCCACTTACAGGAGGGGCTGTTCTCAATTGCCTGGCTCTGGCACGTTCCCTTCTAACCTGGGCACCAACCACTGATGTGGGAGGGGAGACAGGATGAGAACCAAGCAGTGATTTGAACATTAATACAGTGAACAATGGCTCATTCGCGAGTGTGCTGAAACCATAGCCTGTACTGGAGTACGCTGGAATAAGGAGCCACACTAGAAAATTCTGGAATAATGGCCAGTGGGAGAGTATTCTAGATCACTGGCACATGCGCTTGTATTCCGGTGTAATGAATCGCCCTAGCAAATTTTGGCGTAATAGGCCATAATGATGTAGTTCCAGCTAACAGAACAATACTATTCCAGAGTAACTAACCATCACGTACTAACACTATAGTATTTGGTGGCTCCATTCAAGAGTGCTCTCATACATTTTTCAAGGATAACCATCCCTCAAATACCGCCTTAGGGCCAAATGCTGAATGAAGCTGAGCCCCTGCAAGTCCCACTGACATCTCTGGGATTTTTAGGTGCTCACAGTGTGTGTCAGGATTTGCCCCTGATTTTTGGTTACTGGCAAGGCAGCTCATGTTAGACTTAAAGGCCTTGCTTGGTGTGTCTGTTTTCTTCTCCCGCCCAGCAAATTATGGAAAAGTTGTTTCTTTTCCAACTTCTCTTCCAATCTCCAACCACTTTTTCCAATAGCTTATACTTCACAGCAGCATGTGTGTTACAAAGGGTATTCTTTCTCAGCTTAATAAACAGCAAAAATAATACTATATATATATTTATATATATATATATATATATATATATATATGTATTTATATATATATATATATATAGAATTATGTTTAAATATTTGCAGAGAGCTCACAACTACCTCAACCTTGCTAAAAGAAGCCTGTACAGCAGAGGAAGTGAGAAGTGAGGGGATTCAGACCAGAGGTGGACACTTGCAGGTGACAAAACCATGGATACAATAATCATAAGGCGTCCAGGGCGGTGTCTCATCAGTTGGCTCTGGGGCCTGCCCCAAAAAGCTGGCTGAAGTCAATGGACAAATGCATCCTTGCTGAATTCACCAGCATCAGCCTGGCTCTTGGGTTTGGCTCTGAAAAGGGGAGTGACCATCGCCTCGGATGGCTTCGTTGTCCCCGCTCTCAAGCCACAGTTGCCTCGTCGTTTGCCCCCCGCCTCTCAGCCGCCGCCACAGATGGCTGGGTGCCTGCGCCCAATTTCCTTATTGTGATCCTGACCCTTCCTCTCGTCGCCCCGCAAGCCGCGCCTCCCTCGCTCACCAGCTCCCTTGTTGCCACGTATCCCTCTGGCGTGGGCCTTGCCGACAGATGCTGCTTGTGGTGCCATTACTGATTCTCTTCGGCCGCTGGGTCCCGGCAGGTGCACTCCTCTTGGTCACAGTCAGCAGCAAATGGGATCACCTGTGGGGAGGGAGAAAGCAAATGGGTTTGCAGCGCTGCTCCCCGGGAAGGCAGCGTGAAACCGTCATGACAATAAGCCCCCTTGGCTGAGCCTGTGAAGAGCGAGTGCAGACTACAAGGACTGAGAACTTTATGCTGGGTTCCAGGACCAATCCCCTCAGAGGGAAGGGCTCTGTAACTAACAGGGAGATGCTGCAGTGGTGAGCAAAGGGCCAGGTGGGTGGACAATCTCACACTTAGGTCAATGGGGGGGTTTCCATCGTTCAGTGATAGCTGCATCAGGGAGGAAATTAAGCAGGACTGGACCCCCAGAGAGCTGGAATAGGTGCCAGCCAAGATCTGTACAGCCCATCTTATGTTTTACTGTAGCATCCAAGTGGCTCAATCAGCTTTGGGGCTATGTTATTATTGGCTGCAGCCCACGCAGGCTCCAGGCCCGACAAGGGTTGAAAGGTGAAGCGTGGTGGGAAGCAGAGTACGTCTCCAAGCTCCACCCACACAGTAAGGTCCCACCATTGGAGAGGCCACAGCGTGTCTGCTCATGGCCATGCCCGGCATCTGAGCTAATAGCTACAGAGTTGGAGCGGGGGGCAGTCCACCTTGCTCAGTGCTAATGCTTCATGCTGTGGGCAGACGTCACTGCCCTGGTTTGCACTGGGTTCAAGGTATATTTTTGCACTGGTAACCGCTGCAAGGGAGAGAGAGCTGGGGGAGGGGGTATGTGTAATGTATTTGCATATAGAGATGTCCATCCTGACCTGCAGCCCCTGCTCTAACCTCATTGAATTGTCCAGCTCTGCCAGTACTCCAATATCCCAGTTTGCAGTACCACTTTCTATTGCAGTCCTTGACTTCACCCAACCAAATAAGCTTGTTTTAATTGGGAGCAACAAGAAGTCGGTAAAAGGACTCCCAGCGCTGCTGCACACAGCAGTTGGTGAATGGGTCCTTTCCGTGCTGGGGTGTAGTAGGGAGTACCAAAGGCCGGGGGATTGACAGAGGAGGGTCTTGGAAGCCATTCCTCCTCCTGGCAGTCTTCTGCTAACCCAGACTTGGAACCAGGAACTCTTTGTTATTTAGTGACGTATCAGGTTCTTTCGGTCTGCGCCGATGCAAGGTCTGTGAGAGCTGGTTTGTACGTGAGCCTTGCTCCATTCCAATTGTATAAACAAAGCAGTTGCGCAGGGCTTTGTGCTCATGTGAAAAGCTAGTGGGGCTCTGGGGAGCTGGAATGAGAGATTCTTTGCAGTGGTTTGATTTGGCCGGTTTTTAGAGGTTCACAATGGAGGTAGGTAACTGTTCCCCACCCAGCCAGCCGCTCTCCGCCACAGCACCTCTCGCCATCCAGTGTTGGTAGGGTCATCATGTTTCACTCAGTCCTACCCCTCCAATGCATCACCGCACTTCTGTAAGATGGCCAAGTGAAATTGTAGGTGCATGGCTATGGTTATTTTAGTTCAATGCCTATTTCCTGTGATCCAGGTTATATGTTAGCAGCTGTTTTTTTTTTATAAGTGATGAAAGCACAAGTGATTCAAGAGCCATAATAAAAGAAGGAAGAAAAGAACCAGACCCACATATTTTTGGAATGAGAATGTATCTGAGCCTGAAGGTTTGTGTTTCTCCTGGAAGTCTTTTGGAAGGAGAAGTTGTGAAACCTGGGTGTGATGGCAGGGGCAATAAGAAGGGCCCTAGGGGTGGGGGGGAAAAGACAGGACCAATTTCAGTCACAAATCAAAAAAAAAAAAAGGCAACTGCTCAATTACCCACAGGTGTGAAGATCCTCCTATCTCTAAGGTGGTAGGAAGAGACCGAGACCAGGTGGGTGGGAGGGAGGGAGAAAGAAAGACACTGGACAACTGGGTGGCATGACAAAAATCACTGCATCAGCTGAGGGCCTGAACCATGCCACACTGTGTCTTTTGAAGCCTCCCTAGATGATGCCGAAGCTTACTGTAGTAACTTGAGGCCTAGCGACCAGTTTCCTGAAGGAAAAAAGACTCCTGTGGAGGTCTGTGGGAGTTGGATTAAGTATTTAGCTGCATTGATGCTGGCCCTAAACCCATTAAGGGCAGTGAGGTCTCAGAGAGGTAGTTGTGTTACACTGTAGCTTCACAAATAACAAGCAGTCCATAGCAGCTTAAAGACTAACAAATGTATTAGGTCATGAGCTTTTGGCGGTAAGGTCCACTTCTTCAGCTGGTCGTGGGTCTTACTCACAAAAGCTCATGACCTAATACATTTGTTAGCCTGTAAGGGGCTACAGGACTGCTTGTTATTTGTGACCCCAGTAGGCTTTGGACCTGAGGTGTGCTTTCGCCTTGCACAGCTACCGGCCTGTAGGCTCTGTCCCAAGGGGCAGCGACGCATGGAACCATTCTCTGCGTGGAGCTCTTATTCCGAACTTGGCCTGTTCCCGCCGGCAGGAATCTCACTTACCTTCCTCGAGGACAGCGTGGAGGAGCAGCAGTCTCCCCCATCATACTGGCAATAGGCCCGGTTGTTGATGGTGTCACACCAGCCGTCAGCTTGGAAAGGCTGGGGAGAGAAACGAGGAATTGTTGAGTGGAGACTGACAAGGGTGACTCATGAAGGGAAGACCTGGCCAAACATGGCCATGAGCTCTGCTTGGCCTGGACTGGAGGAGATTATTGCAGAAGATGGTGGTAGATTCTCCAAAGGAAGCCTGAGGCAAGATCGGGGCTCTAATCCAGCCACCTTTCCTGTGCACCAGAGATGCAGTGGGGCACCGAGGGGAGAGGAGGATCTCATGCCATTTCGCTTCATTCTCCTGCAAGCCCGCAGAGAGCAAAATCCACCCCGCGTTTTCCACTGATTCATGGCAGGGGGCCCTGGCTTAATGATGACAAGAAGTGCTGAAAAATTGCCCTCCCTGAGCTTTACCCTCAGCCAAAGTTCAGCCTCTTACAAGGAAGCTCTCCAATGATTTTGGAAAACACATTCATTATTGTGTGTCACTCAGAGCTGGGCCAATACTGCCAAACAAATGCCCAAGAACATTTGTTGGAACTGCAAAGCAAACTCATTTGTTGCAGTCACCTCCTGGGAACAGTCAAAGCTTGGGGTGGGCTTGGCAGAAGACCTCAGTGATTTAGAAGCACAATTCCCACAGCTGTTGTGCTCCTAAGTCACCAAGGCCGTTTCTACACATGCCCCTTAATAAACGGCCCAAAAGATGCCAATGAGGCATGGATGTAAATTCCCCGTGCCTCATTAGCATAAGGTCACATGAATTGGTGGCTGGCAGACCCCCTTCCTCCCAAAAATTTTACAGAAGACCCCCCCGGGGGGGGGTGGGGGGGGCCACATTTCGACACATCTTCTGGACACCAGCTCAGGTGACCTTATGCTAATGAGGCATGGGGAATTTACATCAGTGCCTCATTAGCATATTTCAGGCCATTCATTAGCGTGCCACTTTCGGAGGAAGTGGCATGTGCAGAAACGGCCCAAGGTTCTTTGGAAAACCCCTCTGTTGCGAGAGTTTTTCCATCGGTGTAGGCAGGCAGGTGTCGCTACAGTGTGCTTAAAAAATCCCTACAAAAACCAGGCCTTGCAGGGGGTGTAAAAAGTGACCGGCATTGGGGTGGGTCTGTAGCATGTGCCGTGTTCCCTGTGAGCTAAGCCGTTGGGCAGCCACCCTGGAGAGACTCAAATGCCACTTGGCTGATTATTAGAGCAACCAGAGCGCCCACAGCCGGCAGCCTGTATTTCTATCGGTGGTGCACATCCGCACATGCCTTTGTGCAAATAATAATGTTTACTCTGCACACGGTGTGGGGGGAAATTAGCAGGACCATCGAGCGTGCATTCAGTTTGGCTTTAGCACTGGTGCACCGCTTTCATTTTTGCTACAAACAATTCCCAGCCCAAACGAGCGTCTAATGAATAAATTTCAGCTCTAACATGCAAATGTGACCCCCCAAAGGGAATGTCAAGTTGAACAGCAGCACTCTGATGGCAAATCTCACACGCAAATGACCAAGTCAAAATAGGCACCAGTGCTGGCTTGGCACATGAATCATACAATCAGGGAGGAGAAGCAACCAATCCGGGGAGCCGACAGCCTTCAGGGGCCCCAGGCAAGGTGTGCTGGGGCTGGAAGGAGTGGGACGGAGAGCAGCCAGAATAGAGCACATCGCAATCCCCACGCCAGCCCTTCGCACTGCCCAGAGCACGCCGCGCTCCAGCAGCGATTTAAAGGGCCTGGGGCAACTGCTCCTTTTGCCCCCGCCCCGGTCATCGGGCCTGGATGAGAACCAAGGATTTATGCAGCTCAACACTATTGCATCAAAGTATTTGCACTGAACTGTTCAGGAATAAGCTTCAGCGAGAATTACTGACTGAGAAAAACTCAGGAGTAACCCAGACGTGAGTTCACGCTCCGCTCATAACAGGAGGCAGCAGTCCCTGAATAAATGATAGGCATTAAATAGTCATCTGGTTCTGGTCGCAAGACTGCTGGGTACTGACCTGCACCAAAAGGCCCTCGAAAGGTTCTTCTCATCAGGAGCTGAACCCATGGACAATACAGACAGAAATCCTGAGCTTGTGAAATTACTGTGTCAGCAATACATACCCAGCCTTTTGAGCACTGAGCTGAACCGAACTTCCAACCCTCCAAAGCCTGTCCCGCCACTGCACCTTAGCAGGGGCCTCCCCATCTAGCGACAGGCTGCGCTCCTGAGAATGAGCCGTAAACCACGGCAGCATTAGCGCCCCAGGAGTGGCAGCCAAAAGCGCAGACCCCAGTACCCCAAGGGCTGCAGCTGAGCTAAGGCAGAAGGCACCCGGGCAGAGGTGACTCGGTTAGGGACGCTACACAAATCCCTGCAGCGCACCCACGAGGGCCAACTGACTCTGTGTGGTATCGGATGCAAAACAGAGTAACTGCTCTGTAAGAGCAGACGACGTAAATTCCCATACACAGATTTCACAGGCTGCTCAGCCTTTATCCTGCTCCCTGAAAGGAAACGGGATCTGCACTTCAGAAGGCCTTGAGGTAGCGGAACCAGGGCCAGTTGCAAGCCAAGGCTTTCAGGTGGCTTGCGTTTTCTTTCTGGGTCGCGGCTGCCAACAGCCCTGAGGAACTGGTGAGTCTTCAGCCTTGTCTGACTCAGATGTTCCCTCGGCCGCTGCCGGGGGTTCAGCACAGCTGCTTTCTGTTTTCATGTTATTGATGGTCACGTCAAGCTGTGGCACTGATGTCGGGATGCCTGGTGGCCTCCCCCCAAGGCCGCCTCTTGTGTCAGCCACAGCGTCACACCCAAATCTCACAACTGGTCTGTGTGGCAGCACAAGCCCTTATTGGGTGCCACTTGGACTGCGTGGACAAAGGACTGGTTTGTGCGCTGACAATTGCAGGGAGCCACATCCTGCATCACTGATAGCAACACACCCCCGAGGGGAGACAGCTCAATGGTTAAAGCACTGGCCTGCTAAATGCAGTGCTGTGAGCTCAGCCCTTGAGAGGGCCATTTACAGGTCTGGGGCAAATAAATTCAACTCTTCTTTAAAATACAAACAAACAGTCAGGGATGGTGCTTGGTCCTACCAACAGGGCAGGGGACAAGACTTGATGACCTCCCAAGGTCCCTTCCAGCTCCATGAGATGAGTCTGTGTGTGTGTGTGTGTGTGTGTGTGTGTGTGTGTCTCCACTTGCAGCTGACAAAGGGCACTGGTCCCTCTCGTCATGGCCTGGCTCACAAGATGAATTCTGCCTTGTAGCTGTGGTGTTATGTCCAAGGCTGATCTGAGCTGTCAGCTGATAAACAGCATTGCAGGGGGTTGATACATCACAATGTGTACTGTATTTCAATATCATAGCAAGACACACACCAGCTTCTGCTGTAATGACTGCAGATGGTTCATGGATCCCAGGGCTTGCTTAGGCATTTGTACTAACCTTTCAAGAAAGCTGCTTGTCTCTGGGTGGCATGGGACAAAGGAATTCTGTCTGGTACCATTTTTCTTCATGTATCTCCAAAACTCTTCTGCACTGAATTGAGGACCACAACTTGTCACTCACAACTTGCTCTAGCAGCCCAGTGCTGGTGAACACATGCAGGTTTTTTTCCTCCTATTTGTACAGCCATGATTGTTTTTATGAAGGCAAAAATAAAATCTGCTGGCCATTTGGAACAGGCGTCCACCACTCCTAGATACATCATTCCTAAAAATGCTCCTGCAAACTCAATGGGCAGGTGTGGCAAGGGAGTCGATGGCCATTCCCAGAGGTGTAGTGGCACTAGTTTAAGGCATGCGTTGTACCTGTTGGCATTCCCTTGGCAAGTGGCTGTAGTCATTGGCCAATGTCTAGCCCCCAGATAGCATTTCTGGCGAGTGCCTTCATTTTTTTACTCGCCCTAGCTTCCTATGAAGAGTTCTTCTAATACACTTGTTAACCGTTTACTAGCCTTAACAGCCATGAATTCCACATATGACGCATCCTTGAGGTAAAGTTAGTGGAACTTTGTGTGGGTAAAAGGATACCAAGTTAGGGGTGTCAGTGTATTTCTGACTTCAGCAACCTGAGCTTATGTGAGATTCCTTCTGCTTTCTTGCTTGAGCAAATGACAAGACACTAGGGATCATTCCATCCGAAACCAAGGGACAAATTCAACAGGTTCTCTCTCTAGTCCACGTGGTCCTTCGACTAGCATGGGCCGGCAGGAAAGCCTATCTGCATGTGCTTTTGAATTCAATACCACACACGTAAGGCGCTAAGAAGAGAGTCGAGCATTTCATAGGTCCTGCCTTTGTCACAGAAACTCCCTCCCTAGGAACGAAGGATGTTATTAGGGGTTGGTGGCTTGTGACAAGGGTGAATTTTTCTGCTGCATAGGTCTGGGATGAATTCCATCATCCCCCCATATCGGATCTGAAGCCTCCGTGTCAATTTGTGCATAGTTAGGTACTACTAATGTGAGGGGTAAATGTTATGGGTCTCTCTGTCATCAAGTGTGACATCACTTCCTCAATTCCACATGAGGAAGCATTCCATGGTGACTTGACAGGCGAGGTTGGGTGAAAGTGTGTGCGTACACGGTCTGATGTGACCAATTGTTTTGCTTCCAGTACAGTGTTTGGACACTTGGGCGACCAAACCCCCTTTTGACTAGTCTGCAGTCAATAAATAATTCAGTGGTGCAGTACTATTCCTGGGTTTGGACGAAATCAGCTATGGTAGTTGATAAATCTCAGAAAAGAGCCAAGGAGTGACACATCCCTTGGCGGTGGAATTGCCAGGGCTGCTTTAGACTTCTGCCGAGATTTATGTAGGTTTGGTGCATCAATAACGTGTCTGCAACAAGCCACGGAGTCCTTGAAAAAAGTCACATTTTATGCAATTAGCTCGTAAGCCATAGTCTCCTAGACGTTTTAATACCCTCTTCAGGATTTCCAGATGTTCATCATCACTCCCACCGGTCACAGTAATGTCATCCAAATAACACTGTGTTCTCGGGACACCTTGCAAAACTTGGTCCGGTGCCCTTTGCAGTATAGCAGGAACGAACACAATTCCCAACATTATCCAGTTATGTTACCACAGACCATTCTGCGTGCTGCTTAGGAGAGATGCTGCCCTTGATGTCCACCTACCGGTAGGCCTGTGACACACCAGTTTTGTTAAATTACTGCCCCACTGTAGCAAAAATATCAATTTCAGGCAGTTTTTTTTTTCTTTTGCAAACTTTCAGTGCAGGGTTTATGCACTCCACACAGCCGGAGGGCACCACATTTTCAGTTCACGGTTGGAATAATATGAATTCCCCACTTCTGAACGTCTGCCCTCCCTTTCCAGATGGTCCAGTTCAGCCGCTGCCTTCAAGCAGACACAGTAAGGGCCAGGCCGAGCTCTGCGAAACTTGGGCTGTGCTTTCTCATCTATGCCTTAGCTTTTTAGAGTTCAGTTTTAGAGATCTGATGTCCTCCCTGAATACTCTCCGAGCTGACGGGTATCCCTTGTAGCTGTTGTTCAGTTCTTTTCAGGGAGTCTGCTGAAAGCAACTTTGCCAGCATCTACACAACACAACTGCTGTTTCAAAATAACTTCAGAATAGTGGCTGCTTTATTTTGAAATCGGTAAACCTCATTGGACAAGGCCTAGCGCCTCTTTTGAAATAAGGGCTGTGTGGATGGGGACTAGGGCCGATTTTGAAATAAGCCACAGTGGCTGCGTCTACGCAAGCCCCCTCCTTTCAGAAGGAGCATGGGAATGAGGGATTTCAGCAGATGCTAAAGAGGCAAGGCCATGAATACGCAGCGCCTCATTAGCTTAATGGCAGCCACGTGCGATTTGAAAGTGCTGCGTTCGAAATGCGCGCCACCTGTGTAGAAAGGGGCCTTTCAAAAGGACACCCCCCCCGGACTTCAAAAGCCCCTTCTTCCTATTTGGTTTTGACAGCGTCTCATTAGCGTTCTGCTGAAATCCCTAATTACCATGCAAAAGCACCGAGGAATCCTGTGGCACCTTAGAGACTAACAAAAATGTATGTCTATAAGATTCCACAGGACACACTTAATATTTAACCTGTGCCAAATGAGAAATTCCAAAGAGCCGCCAGCTGTTTGAAATAGAAATCAAAATGGAGTCATTAACTTCATACAGTCCAAGTCTCGCAATTTGGAGATGGAGGTTCTCTTGCTTTCCTAAGTAGAGAATGAATAAACAGTTAATTTTCTCTTTTTTAGAACAGCTCATAAACTTACATGTAAGAACAGTGTTTTGTCTCTGTTGTTACAGGATGGAACCAAAATAAGAGTTCAATTAAACAGAAATTTGGCATGCTTTCCACAATAAGCTTACTACTGTAAATACTTATCTGAATAGAGACCAGTGTTCCTGTCCTGGAGAATTACTGATTCCAACATTGAGGTGTCACTGGCAAGTGAATTAACAAACTTGAAATTATGTATTTGCAGATCCAGACTAACACGGCTACCCCTCTGATGCTAATTACCATGCTCCTTCCAAAAGGAAGGGGCTAGTGTCAATGTGGCCCATGTGTCCAACGGCTCTGTTTCGAAATAGGCTCTATTGGGCATAGATGCCATGTTTCGAAATGCATTTTGTGCACAGATGCGCTATTGCAAAACAAACTGTTCTGGCATAACCTCCTCGGGAATAGCTTATTCAGACATAACACTGTTATGCAGGCGTGGTCTAAGTGTGCTACATTGCTTGGCTGTGAGCTTTTTTTTAAAAAAAAAAATTACAGCTTTTTAAGGCTGAAATAGGCATCTTTAAATCAGCCATCAGAAGAACCCTTTTCTGTACTGCAGATGTGTCTGTCTGCTGAGCAAACTCCCTCTTACCTGGAGTTACAAATTGTTTATGGATTCCTGTTTCTCTCCGAGTGCCGCTACACAAGTCTCTTACACCCTTTGTTGCAGTTTTCACTGCCACTCCCATTCCTATCAGGGGGTTTAAAGGTAAGATTTTCCTTAGTTCAGCGGCTCGGCCGTATGCTTTCATTAAGTAGCCCACACACAGTTCTGTCTGTTAGGGTCTTTTAAGCCTATTCATAGCAGCAGTGTTCTGATTCTCCTTTGCAACAGAGTTAAAAAAGTTAACTAGATTCACTCTCAAGCTGATTTAGTTTCTAAAACCTGATCCTTCCTGCTGTATTCAGGGGCTGGAGAGACAAGTGCTTTTGAACTATTTGCACCCTCTCTTTAAAGGTTTTCCTGCTGGCTTCTCTGGGGCATCAGACTGCACGCTGAACGCTGCAAGTTTCCTTCCAATGCTGCTACTTTTTCCTTCCATATTGCCCCAGCCTCTCTCTATATGTGAGCCAGTCCTTCATGGCGCTGTTGAAGGCCTCTGTTTGTCTGATTCAGCTTGACATTCGCCACGTTGCAGTTCGTTTAGTTGTTCAGGGTATTTCTGAGAGTAGCAGACTCCTCTCCCCCCCGCACTGGGGATGTCACAGGTTGTTTTGCTACTCCGATGCACAGAAGGTCCTTGAAAGCCTCACTGTCAACATGCCTATCGCAGCTCTGGCACAAGTTTCTGATTATAAACCCAGGCGCGTGCAGATAGCTGTAGCCTTGATGGCCACTGACTCTGTTTTGCAATAGGGACAAATAGTAACCCCGAGAGAACAGTGGGTTCAACGTAACCAACGGCTTAAGGAAATACATTTGCCAAGTCTTGAAAACAGAGTCAACATCCTGGCCGATACAGTTCCCTATATCACAATAACCACCCACCGCAGCTGGCCCACATGGGAACGGCCCATGTTGTGGCTTCCATCTACTTACTATTGTCCTCGTGGCTTGAAAGGAACTAAGCCTGGGAATGGGACTGGGATGGAGTCCCTACACTGGCCGTGTAAGTGTCGAATTAAGCCAGGAGGGGAGGGACAATCAATGAGTTAAGAGCTGCAAAGGAGAGAGACTAATACCCAGCCGTCCTCTGGCACCTTATAAACTAATTTATTTATTAGGTCGTGAGCTTTTGTGGGTAAAACCCACTTCCCCCGATGAGTTAGACTGCAGGGAGCCACTGCAGGGTGCCCCTTTGTCCTCCAGCTTTGTCTCTCCATGTTTCCCCTTTCCGGGGGAGTCTCTCCACACAAGCAAGGAGAGGCAACCCTCAGGCCTACTGCCCCAGGTCACTCACACACGACTCAAGCCGGCATCCCTTCACTGTCACTCTGCAATGGCTGGAAGGGGGCCCTGGACCTGCCCTCTGCTCTCAGCTCCAGGCCAGGCTTATAGTGAGCAGTTACGGCTGCAGCTACACCAACCCTACTGCTGTCTCCAGGGACGAATGGTGAAAGGGGCTGGGACAATATGCCCCCCCTCAGCCTGGGGAAGGGCTGGGATGACTCCCCCTGCTCTAGACCCCACTGGTAGTGCCAGGGGCCGTTCCCCATCACTCTGGAGCGATGCGGCCTCAGCTCATTT